>NC_137947.1:30050628-30626145 GCF_963969265.1 Rhamphochromis sp. 'chilingali'
CGTATCTTATCTTATCTTAGAGACTTGATGAGACTGCAAACTTATCAGTAAAGTTGTTATTAATACAGTTTTTCTCAGTCGCTTTGGTGCATTTCTCACAACAGAATTGAACTCTCCACCACTACTAAGGCACTTCTCAAAACAATTAGTGCAAACTGCAAAACATGGTGGATAACTTGCAAAAGTGAGTCACTCCATCAAAAAGAAAAGTCAGGTGTCCAAAATAAGTTGTCAATGCATCAACAACAAATCCCTTGAGCAAAACAGACAATACATTCATCAAAAGCAAGTACTGATACCAAACAAAGTGTCAGGGCTGTCACAATTACAAGTCATTAGACCAGCACCTTTGGTCACAAAATCACATGGTCTGAACATGTTCCCATTGTGACGGATGTCTTTGTAGGTGCTTCCCAATGACATGTCAAGTCCGGACCGCATGCATGGCATGTTGAAAACCATAAATTGTAAAGGACAATCAAGACACTCCATATGCACTCTTGATAATATTTAATTGAAACTGTTCACAGCATTGTGCAAACTGGGGAAATACAGTAAATCAAACATTTTACAGCAAACAAACTCACCTAGACAGTAAACCTCACTGCAGTAGTTACGACTCAAAAAAAACAAACTGAAAAACAGACACTGCTGCATATCAATCATTGATATCTAGACGCTCCCGTCTGTCTGCCCACATATTTGCATCAACATCACAGCGTATGTCAGCTCTATCGATGCATCGGGGAAAGTATCTTCTGGAGTGTCGAATCCACCCTCTGCAGGACTCTGCTGTGATGTCATCACAAGCTGCATCCATAGCTGCTAGCAGGGTCATTTGGGTATGTGGATGCCTGTCATATACCTTCCACCTCCAGGAAGAGAAAAACTCCTCAATTGGATTCAGGAATGGACTGTAAGGAGGAAGAAACTCCATAAGCATCCTGTCGTGTGCTGCAAACCACTGCCTGACTACAGCAGAGTGATGGAAGCTTACATTATCCCAAACCACTACATACATTGTCCGATTGTCACCAGGATCATCCCTTCCATTTTGTGGGATCAGGTCCCTATGAAGAGCATCCAGAAAAGCCAACAGGTGTTGTGAATTGTATGCACCAATACGAGGAATATGGGTGTGAACACCATTCTCTGAGATTGCGGCACACATTGTAATATTCCCTCCTCGTTGGCCTGGGACATCAATGGTGGCTCTTTCACCAATGTGATTCCGTCCACGCCGTCTGCCTTTTGCGAGATTGAATCCCGCTTCGTCAAGATATACAAACATGTGCAGGGGTTCCCTGGCCTCCAACTCCAGGATATGCTTTACAAAGGATGAGAATCAGACAGGTCTGTAATGGTGCATTTGGCAGAACAGATTGTACAGTTGGAATTGTACATAGGATTACAGTAACATGCATAAATGTAGGTTGAGTACATGGCCTAAACTGTTACAGTGAACAGAGGTACATATGCGAACATGTGTTACCTGTACATACTGGTGACGGAGCTCCTTCACTCGATCACTGTTCCGTTCAAATGGCACTCTGTACAATTGCTTCATGGACATTTCATTCCGTCTGAGGACTCTGTCTATGGTGGAAATTGATATTGACTGAATATTTCCGAAGATGGTGTCATCGTTTACGACAGTTCTTTGTATTTCTCTCAGTCTCAAAGCGTTGTTTGCAGCCACCATTGCACAAATTCTTTCCTCTTGCTGCGGAGTCATAAGTCGACCTCTTCCACCTCCTCTAGGTTGTCTGGCAGTCCTTTTTGAGATGCAGATGGGAAAACACACACATGTAAGCGCAAACATGCTTACAGTGATTGTCACAGGACTATCATTCAAAACTCCTTTCTTTACAGCATTACTGTATTGTACCACAGCACACTATGCCACACCTGGGCCAAGTCTGCGCTTCAGTTACAGTACGTCTATGTGTAAGGATCTGTAAGGTCATGTCCTAATGCAAGTCTCCTGTATGACTATGAAAGTGCAGAGCAAATTAGTTTGTGCTGCATACTGTAACTAGATTACGGTGTGCTCACCTGTTTTCCCGACGAAATGTCTGGATGATAGAACTTACAGTAGTTCTCCCAACATTTGGCTGCACCCTTCGACCAGCCTCGGCCATTGTGAGGCCATGGTTTATCACATGATCCACAAGTGTTGCCCTGATTTCGTCAGGAACGTGTCTATGTGGTTGGCCTCTTCTCACCCGGTTTTGTCCTCGTCCTCCACCGATCCTCACTCCTCTTCCACGAGGCTGACGTTCCATGTTCTGCTGTTTTGTAGATTCAGTATGCACCTCATGCCAATCCTGTCTGTTGGTTTACATTGCAGTATATATGTACTTGTGGAGTGGGGGATGCTGTGCCGCAGTTCACCTGTGACTGGGTAGGAGAGGCTTTTCATTGGTTGCAAGTAGGAGTGACACACACCAATTTTCATTAGTGTGAGATAAGGTTCACCTGAGACATGTAGTTTATGGAGATTTTCATGGGAACTCCTCCAAAATAGGGTTTTCAAAATGGGTGTATGAATCGTTTGACAAGCTGTTCAGCAATTTTGAGTGCACTGACACAAGCAATGCAATGAAGACTATTAGTTGTAAGGACAATGACTATTCAGCCGGTACAAGTATGAATAATTGTGACATTCATGATGAAAGAAAGGAGATAGTGATGAATAGGAAGTCAAACGTGACCATTCTTTAGATATTTGTACTCACTCAACTGCTTCATGTCCAAAGGCATTTGCCTTTGGACGCAGTGAACGTGAAACCGCCACAGGGTTGTGCCAAAACGACTACATGTTGTGGTGGTTGAACTAACTGTTGTGCAATGTTTAATTCTGTTGTGAGAAATGCACCAAAGCGACTGAGAAAAACTGTATTAGTAATATTATTGCAAGATATATAATACAATAATGATGGTAAGTTTAACAAAAAGTGAAAAATCCAGTTGACTATAAACCCAGATAATTATACAGAAAACCTTTAAAATATTAAAGAAAACAATGCACTGCACAGCAGCAAAAAGAGCAACAACAATTCTTTGTACCTTTGTTAAATTCTTAAGCATTTAATAATAATGTTTCCCTTGAAATGTATGCAATTCATCTGTACAAAACCTCTATCCACATGACCAGCTGGTGTGTTTGTTCAGTCCAGTTATTTACAATAATATTCGAATATAGTGGTGGTGTAGAAACTTCATTACTAAATTAACTGTAATCAGCCAGCAAGCACAACCTCAGTACTAAAATGGTTATTGTATTGCAATATACAATTTTATACAAAACATACATATATATATGTGTGTGTGTGTGTGTGTGTGTGTGTGTGTTGTGTGTGTGTGTGTGTGTGTGTGTGTGTGTGTGTGTGTATACATATATATAGTTATATTCTTCCTTTGATCTGTTGAGCTAAGATACAATATTATGCTATCCTTATAATATATATATATATATATATATATATATATATATATATATATATATATATATATATATATATATATATATATATAGTAAATACAACATTAATTGGAAATCTAAAACCAGAGCCACTTCAGCTGAGAGCAGTACTGCTCAGATTCTTGGTATTTATCTGTTGTTTGATGGCAACATTAAATAATATTTGTAAAGGATGCTGTTTGATTATTTTCTCTGTTCTATCTACATTTGACTCACTTTGACTGCATCAGCTGTCCTTTCCGTGTTACCATCAGTTACAGTGATAATCAGCTGCTACATCTGATACAGTGATGTTCATACTACAGCAGCACAGACAGACTAGCAGTTTGTCTATGCATCCTTTTTGCATGAAAAGGAACAAAATCAAGTCCACAAAAGGACAAAGCAGAAACAAGATTGAAACTGGAATGAAATGACAGAATAAATTTATATCTGCTAAAAAATCTAAAATTGGAAAAATCAGTGTGGGAAGAATCATGACAAAGTAGTTAAAGAACAACAGAACCAAAGTTCCCAGACTTCTTCGTTTGTCTTCAGTGGGCACTGAGGTGGCAGCAGGCAGGGCTGTGAAAGTCCAGGCTAAGCAGAAGATGGACATAGGGGCAGGAAGGAGGGCATAAATAATTAAACGTACAAATTCTTTTAAGATTATGGCAAGAGGAACACTGACAATACAAAAAGCCCAGACCAGGACACAGACCATCACAGAACTCCTAGTTTGTCTGAGGCAGTCCAACAGTGGGTAGGCAAAGAAGAAACATCTGTAACACAGGATGCGAACATATTATGATTATCACAGTACAGAATGGTATGTTTCTGACAATAATGATGCTTTCCAGTAGAAAACAACATTCATAGACATCCAAGTACACAGATGGAAGTACCTTTCCAAAGCGATGCACATCTTGAAGTAAAGACTGGCCATAGCACATGAGACGTGAATCATAACACAGATGCTTCGTTCCACTCTCGCCACCCAAGCAATCATTATACACATCTGGATTAGATTGGAGATGAGGAGGTTTGTGTAAGAGATGATGGGGACCTTAACTCTTTGCACCTGTAGGAAATACATGTTAAAATTAAATTTCCACTTTATTTCCTCTCCTTCACATACATATGTTATATCTTTCTTTTTACTTTCTTTTTTTTAACTTTCTTTTTATTGTTTTTATTTAAACATTGTACAGTGGGGGTAGAGGATAACAACAAACAGAAGATAAAAAGAAAGAATAAAATGATAAAATAAAAAGTAGGTAAATAAATAAATAAACCAGGTGAAAAAAAGAACGTGTTGGGTCACCATTTTTCTAGAATTTGATTATTTCTCATTATCAGTGTGATGGTCTTTATCCTGTCGAGTTTGTACTCAGTCCATTTCTCCCACTTTCAATGGTATTGATCTTCCTGAGTCCTTATTCTCTAAGTCAATTGTTCCATGATTTGTATTTCATCTATAATTTTGATCTATTCATCCTGCGATGGTGGGTCTATCTTGTACATTTTCTTGTGATTGCCAATTTACAGGCTGCAAGCATAATTTTCAATATGTCTCTATCTTTGTTGAACACATTTCCTGTAATGACACCAAGACATAATAATGTACAAGACTGAGATACAGCATAACCCAGAATTTTAACCTATAACTAAATGAACATCTTCCTCAAATTTCTGGATTTTGGGAGAGAACCAAAATACATGGGAATGATTCACAATTACATCTCCACAGCTTTTCCAACACGGTTGTGGTAATGAAGTGTGTTTGTTCCTAATTCTGGGTGTCATAAAAAATCTAAATACATTTTTCCAGCAATGTAATCTTCAGGCACGTGTTTTCCAGATTTGTGACCATTCCTCATCAAATATGTTCAGTCCCAAGTCTCTCTGCCACTTCAGTTTTACATATGTTGTTGTTTAATCTCCTGGAAGTTCATAGAATTCCTATCTTTAATTAGTGTACATATCGCTGTTAATCCATTAGGAATCCACTGTTTAAATCTTTGGTCCATAGAACAAGGGAAAAAACCCTTATTATAAGCGATCCATTGAAGCAGTCCGAGCTCTTTTTCCAGTTTGTATTTTTGTACCAGATTAAACCATATTTTTAGCGTAAACTGAGTGACTAAATTCAGCTGTTTAATTACTCTCATTGCTTCTTCTCTGTCTCCTATAAGGCTGTGAATTTCTCTTCCTTGTACTGATTTTTCTAAATTCTTTCATTTGGCTGTAGCTAATTTTTTGGAAAAATGGTTTACAGATTTTCTGGAGGAGGACAGACATTTGTTTAGAACTCTTAAAGATGTTGAAGAAGCAAGCTCCTTTAAGCAAATACTTTGGTGTCCCTCCACTTTCAAAGAAATGTCAGAAGGAGTCCGAACTGCAAAACAAGCGCGTATTCTCGGAAAAGTGGTTGCAGGAGGTGAGCTGGCTTCAAACAAATGATGTGGTGCAGAATATGTGTGAGGATGGAGCTAATGATTTCATTTTCATGATGATGAATTCAAATAATTAGAAACGCTACCAGTGTTTTTCTTTCTTTCTTCTAAATCTTAAAATCATTCAAATACTCACAGACTCATAAAAAAATATATAAATATTAATTATTATTTACTTACTGCATAAAACACACAGTAGGTGATCAGTATGGTCAAAGGAAGGCAGACACACATGTTGATCCACATCATCACTTCAAGGACATAACGCTCTTCTTGATCATTTTCTATGATGGGGTTGTTGTATATGAATCTAAGAGGACCTCTTCCTCTGTAAAACACTTTATGGCATAGCAAGTAAAGGAAAACACAGCAGAGTATTAGTGTAATTATTTAGACATTAAATTATTGATGACATTAGTTAAGAAGAAGCAACTTCTGCTGAGCTGAAAGTAAAAACATGAAAGAGCCTCAACTTGTGCCGACAGGGACACGTCTGTAAAATAAAGCTGAGATGAAGAAAAACCGGCTTAAAACCAGTTTGATAGCACTTGATTGAAACTTAACTGATTTTGGTCAGATTTTGTTAGATGTACAGAACTGTCTATAAAAATTTTATTTGCACAAATTTAAACATGTTGTTATGTTATTAAATCTATGATTGTGAATAAAATTGATTCAGAAATTCCTCAAAAAATGTTCCAACACACCAAAAACAGTAAAAAAAAATATAACAACAACTCTCTGCAGGTTTTTTTTAATTTTTGTAAACTCCTTAAAGGCTTAACTTTGAACATTCATTGGAGTCTAATATGTATGTGTACTGAATGAACTGGATGCATTCTATGGGTAACTATTTTGTTATTTTGTGTTCACCAGGATCACCTGTTGTATTTACTGCTATTTTATATAAAGATGTGAACACAAATGACTGATCTGTCATCAGGTCTCCATCAAATAATTTAATATAAACTTAATACATTACCTGCACACACATTTACATTAGCTACACTGAAACAGAAGTGCACGACAAGAACAAAGGAAAAGAAGTTAGTACCACAACTTCAGTAGTTATTCAGCTGTTCTAGTTATGAGTCAGTTTCTTCATAACTATCCTCGTTTTCATGTAGAGAAAATATGAATAAGTGTAAACTTTGGCCTTACTTGTCTCAGGGCTGCTTCCAGCTGAACCAGTGGGTAAAATCTGTAATGTGATGAGTTTGTCTTAAACAAGGAAGCTGTGGTGACCTACTTTACAAACCTCGTACTCACAGCAGCCCACGAACATGAAGCCAGCAGCAGTCAGCCAAACTAATAAACACAAATCATGATTTTGTTGTGAACATTCTCCAGTACTGCTGTTGCTAAAAGTAACACAGCCATTAGGAACCGAAAATAACATAAAGGAAAAATAACCTTTGTTACATAAAAGGTTTTTATCTCTGATGTTGATTATTTGGCATGTTTTCACAGGATTTTGAGTCATCCTTCATTTCTTGATATTTTTATTGGCAAATAGAAAAAGCTGGAGTGATTTATTACAAACATGTAGAAAACATACATTAGCTACATACAAAAACAGCAAGCACAGGAAAGCAGTGAGTTTATTTACAGTGGACGTAGCTGTTTAACTAGTTACAAAAACTGTCTTCAGGTAGTGGGTCTGTTGGTGAATGCAAGTCTCTGGGGTTTAATCCACACAGACACAAAAATTTGCTCACTAATCTCTCTCACACATGAACACCACTGCAGGGAAGCATCCAGGCTTTTGCACAGTGAGATTAACAATTTTCTGAGATATAACAGACTGACCAGACAGAGAGGTGCACTAACACTGGCAGTGCACCACTCAGGCAAAGAATGAAGGTTTGCTTCCAGCTTAAGTAGGCTGCCAGCAGACTGGGTGATGACCACCAGGTGAGCTTGATTATCCCAGGTGTGCCAGGAGGTGGGCGGATATCCAGGAAGACCCCACCACTGAAAGGTGGTTATCCAGAGACACACACCATGAGCGACAGAAAGGAAGAGAAAGAGCCCAAGGATGGAGCGAGACAGAGAGTACTGGCAGAAACGCAGAGGAGTACTGGAGATCCATGAGAGTACATAAGGCAAAAACAGAGTCTGCACAATTCTAATAATTTTGAAAGGCTCTATTTAATGTCACCACCTTTATTCAGAATATTTCTGTACCAAAAATTTTCAATTTGGACTCATCACTCCATCTGACCACTGATTTTCAGTCTAGTTCTTGTGTAATTTGGAATAGCCCAGCCGTTTATCCCTGTTTGCCTTCTTTAAGAAAGGCTTCTTCACAGTCATTCTCCCACTGAGACTTCTCACGCAAAACTCGAAACTGTTACACAAACCTATCGTGGGAAAGATAGAAACAACTCCTTACAGGCGTTTGCTCTCTCAGGCTCAGCAGGAACAAATGAACAAAGAGTAGAAAAAACAACAATTTAGCTTTAAGGCTGTTTTTAGTGGAAAAGAACTACGGCAAGTCTGCTGGTACAAAAAACACAGCCAAATTATCATACCTGCCTTAAAGGGGCAGCACAATGCTATGTACAAATGCAGTTCATAGGGCAAACAGAGTTTCTAATGAGCTGGAAAGGCAACATTTGGTGTCACCACCTTTATTCTTAGGACTGTTGGAACTCTTTTGGGCAAAATCTTTTGCTGTTTCTTTAAGTAATCTTCAGAAGTTTTACTCCAGAGATCTTGGATTACATATCAAAGCCCTTTCTTGGTTGCTGTGTTTTTTTCCTATTTCTTTGTCACACTGCTTCAATAATATTGAGGTCTGGAGTCTGCAGAGGTCCGTCCATGACTGATACTGTTCCCCTGTGTGATTTTCTGTTCACGAATACTTTCATCTCATTGGCAGTGTGTTTGGGATCATTGTCATGCAAAAAAACAAACAAACAAACCCACTGATGACAGTTCAATCCCCAAAATTTTAATTCAGATTCAGAGCTGTTGCCACTGATATTCATAACAGTTCTTGTTTAACTGCAGAAGCCTAGCCTGTATCCCTAATAAAGAAAGGCTTCTTCACATCCATCCTCCCACTGAGACCATTTGTGATGAGGGATCAGTGAACAGGAGATGGATCGAGACAGATGCATGTGTAAAAGTTGTGTGTCAGGTCTTTGGTGTATTTTTCCTGTTTCTTAAGGACATGACAGATCTTTTTCATGACAAGGAGCTACTCCATCCTTCTTATACAGTTAATTATCATAATCTTCAGTGGTGTGAAGGTCCAGCTGATGGCTTATTCAAGAAGTCACAACCACAGACTTGTGTAGAAAATCAAAACAAGCATATAAGCAGGTATTCTAGTATCATTAGATAAATCTTCTACACAATAAGAATTAGGTTACTCATTAATTCTGCTGCAATACCCACACATGGAGTCTATTTATTTTGATTTTTAGTGAACACAAACTAAAACTATTTGGTTATATGAAAGCAAATGTGATTTCGTGAAATATTCAATGATTGTTATTTATTTTTTATATTTATTGCAGAAACTATCCATCTTTGTACAGTATAGGTGATAATTAGTGACAGCACATTTTCTTACCTTTCACTTGTGCTTACAGCACCAGACCAGACGGCTGATTCAGACAAGTACAGAATCTGCTAACAAAACTTGAAATACTGGTAGTTTCATAGATGTAATTATTAGCACTAAAACATTTTTATCTTCCACATCTCATATTTCCTTGTATACTGAACAGAGTTTGCTGCCAGGGTTGGAGGAAGAAAACATGGGACAGAGTGTCCTTTTTTCTCTCCGTTACATAGAAATACTCACTAGAGCAGCAGTTGTGAATTGATCCACAAATGGAAATAATCTGAAAAAAATGGAGCATATACAGATTTTGCCTAACTTTTTGAAGTCATGTTTGTAACTTCATGAGCTCCTTACAAACCTATTCTTCCTGTTTACACCACATTAAAACCCACAGACAGCAGTAGCTGAAGTGGCAGCAAATGTCTGATTGATGACATAGTTTTTTTTAAAGATTGTTATCTTCAGTAGGAAAGTGTGGCCTCTGAGATGTGAAACAGAAATAGGATATGAAAGCCTAAAAATTACACCAGTTTTCTCACGTCTAAGCAGACGACTGCTTCTCACCAGCAGTAGAAAAAAGTGATACAAAGCAGAAATCAAATCATGCAAAACATTAAAAAAAACAGGTACTCTAGTTCCTAGGTCCCTTTGTTAAAATATATGAGACGTTTCATACACATTTCATACACAATCATTTTGTATTTTGGTTCAGAAAATTATGAAGAACTGTGATATTTCCTTGAAGTGATGCTGTGACTTTTTGTCAATAGTTAAAGAATTACACATTTTACAAAGAGCAGTATTAATGATTTATAGAACGTAATTTCCTAACACATTACTGACCTTAGTTTTTAGACCTAAATATTTCTTCACACGGGCACTTAACCTCCTAGGACCTGCCGTCCACATATGTGGACATCTCATTTTGGGATGTCTAGACCAAAATACAAAATTTTACTCTACAAGGGCCTGATAACCACTTATAAGGACAATATACTGCAAATGTTCTATTGAAATTTAAAACAAATGTCCTCATATATTGATCTTATTTTTGTCAGAGATAAAATCCGGTAAAAAAAAAAAAAAAATATATATATATATGTAAATTCTTTGTTTTTATATTCATCAGGTCCCAAACAGCCCAAATAGCAAAGAGAATTTAAAAATGCTGCCATGAAAGAGTTTGGGTCTTAGGAGGTTAAACTGAAGGAAAAAACCCGATGATGCGAGGTGAGCGCTTCAGTTTGTCACAAAGTGGAATGAATGTGATTGGTTGAACAGGTGTTCTTGCTCTGTGTTCTGTTTGTTGCGTTTCCATCAGCGTCAGAGACTCAGCAGCAGATTAGAATCAAGTATCATAACATTTATACATTTAATAAATACACGCATGTTCTCGCGACAATGCGACGCACTGTTTGCTCTTCATTCAGTGATTTTAGTACAGCAGGCTTCACACGGTGCACATATAAAACATATTTCTCCTGAACAGAGCCGCTTGCTGTGAAAACGTGGATTTTAAACCTGAACGATCAAACCTGCTCCGACAGTTTGAGTTTTTCTTCTCTCAGCTGTCCTGCTGGAAAACTATCAGCACAGTTGATGAACGACCGTTTTTTAGTTTCAGAGATATGAGGGATATTTCCCAAAATCTGACCTGCATCGATCCTCCACTCAGTGTCCGTTGTTACCATGGTTACTGCACACGCTGTGTGAATTAAACAGCTGACACTGCGGTAACTCCCGGCGAGTGTTTACGTTTTCATTACAAAAGAATTATCTGACTTGACTTAAGTTAACTTGGATAACTTAAGTTAACTTGGATAACTTAAGTTAGGGAGTATCAGAACTAACGTCAACGTGAGCTGTTTCCTCGGAAATCTCGACTCGTGTTGACGTTCGAACGACAAACTGGTAAGAACTGCACATCACTACACTGAAATATACAGGCTATTACTGAAATACACACGCTATGTTATAAACTCTAGTGGTACTATTAACATGTTTAGTTATAAAGGACACCTTCTTGCCTTTAGTCTTATTCATGAGCATTATTAATTGTCTTCTAACACCCAGAAGTCAGCACGATGTGTTTCATAGTTTCTAACAAGCATTTTACTTCTCAACGTAACATGATCGAAACACCGACATCTGCTTATTGAACAAAAACAAAAGAACACAAATCAGATGTGAATTTGATTTTTTTTTTTCTAATTTTAATTAACTCCAAAAATTCTAATAGACAGCTGAGCTCAGAATAGAATAATCATCTCTGGACAGGCTGGAGGCTTTCAATATCCACCTACTGTACAACTATGCGCTGAAACTTTAATCTGAGCCAAACTGATTTTCTTAGGAGTAAATAAAATAGTGCTATTTAACGAAGCCACTGATGTCTCAGTGGACGCAGTATTTTAACCCAGCCACGTGTGACGGACACTCGCGCTCATACCAGGTCAGAGCACCGACGGAGCTGCGTTGCATAAGCTGCTGATCATATGAGTCTGATTACTGCTTTGGCAGGTCTCCTTTTAAAGTGGACATGAAAATCATTTATACCTTGCTGTCAAAATCTGACATATTACTGTGTTGTTTAATAAATAAGTGTTTACAACTTTTAGAACTTTTCTGCCATCGTGTGCCAGTCCAGAGTGTGACGTCACAGGGTGTTCCCTGGCTGTACTGCCTTCCTGCTGTAATATTCAGGATTGTAAAGCACACGAGAAATGAGGACTGTGTGGAAGAGAGAGAGTGTTAAATCCATGTGAGAGCAGTGCTCCATAGCAAGGGTGTAGATTTGGTTTCGGTGTTGGTGGGGACCGAAGCCTGCCCTGTTTCTTTTTTTTTTCCTTTTTGTTTTTGCTTCTTGATAAAAAGAGGAGAAACATACTTGCCTACATATGCTATTCTACGTGCTTTTAAACCATTTAAAATCACAATTCATAGTTTTATATGTGAATTATATAATGTTAAATTACTATTAAACAAATGACTGACTAAGTATTTTAGGCTTTAGTTTACTTCAGCCATATTCCATATAAATCAGGTATCATACAAAAATAAAAATAGCTTCAAATACAGTCATGACAATAAAAGAATATGACTTTAAGTACTTAACAACATTACTTCAGTTATAGCACACCAACATCTCTGACACATTAGCACTAAGGGAACACTGAATGACCTGCTGGTTTTTGTCCATAAAACTACTGATGTAAGATGACCACAAAGTAAAAGATCTCTCAGCAAAATTATGCAACATTTTAGGCACTATTGCCCCGATCAACTCAGTGAGCTGGGATTTTTTATTCTAAACATGGACTACTGTTACAGCAACAGACATGGACTACATGCCCCACACAACAAATCTACACCCTTGCTCCATAGTGTAAATTAGCCTTTAAACATGTAGTATTTCATGTCCAATTTAAGCTCTTGGTCCAACACCTCCTCTGAAATGTGTTCATTCACAATCATTTTAAACTTAACACTTGTAACTGTAGGATGTTGTGGTGTGAGGGGTTTTTGTTTTTTTTACAAAATCTTTTCTTTCACTGATATAACAGTAAAGGTTGTGAGAAAACTGAATTCACAGACACTTCAGTTTTTTTCCTGCCAACTTTATTAACCAAAACACACACACAAAAGAATTCAAAACTTGGCTGGGATCCACGAGGGCAGAAGATCTACTCTTGTGTTTGACTCACGTGTGCTCACTCAGTTATTTGACAATAATGGCTGATTGTAAGCAGTGTTGGTCAAGTTACTTGAAAAAAGTAATCAGTAACTAATTACTGATTACTTCCCCCCAAAAGTAATCCCATTACTTTACTGATTACTTATTTTCAAAAGTAATTAATTACTTAGTTACTTTTTAAAAACACAATTTACAACCTGAAGAGGTGATAAAGCGATAGATCTCTCAGCCCAATTCTACTTTTTCTACATAATCCATCATACAAAATGTAATCAAATGGAAAAGTCCCTTTTTTTTTAACTTGTTTTATTAGTTTTAATCTTTTAACTTTATGCATCAAGCAAAAATTTAATTATATGCAACATTCTCTGACTGGAAGAAATTTGTTTAATATTAATATAGACTAGCGGTCCTTTTGCTCTATTTTCACCTGTAAAAGCAGGGGCAGGGTAGGCGGAGGTTTACCCTGGTGCAGGTGTGCCGCAGCGGTCAGTGGAAGGATATGGCAGTTTCTCTGTGAATTTCCCATTACGTGGTAGCGCACTCGGAGCTTGCTTGGAAGTTTAGGGTTTTTTTTCGCTGTAAAAATAAGTTTTCTTCCCACGCACAACGGACACTAATGTTTTTGTCACTTTTTATGGAATCAAACTTAAAGTAAGGTCAGTACTTCCACGCTTTAAACGCTGCACGCTCATACTCTCTCCAGTACTCGTTATATTATCCATTGTTGATCTGCACACAGCTGTTGTCACAAACGTTCATGATGAGGCGAACTGAAGAGGTGAGAGATACTGTAGGTGCTGCTAGGATGAGACAAACATCATTCGCAGAGTCCTTTGGTGTTGCAGGCAGACACTATCCGGGTACAGAGAGACATGTAGCACTGCAGCTGAATTTTATAAAGGCTTAGGTTTTTGTGTTTATGTTTAAAAAGCGGGATTTCCCCGCATCATTAAAAGCCATTCGTTCAAATTAATGAATATAAAGAATGAAATACATGCTACAATAAAAAGCTTTATGAGTTTAGCTTGAAGTAATACGTGTGCTCCCTGAGATCACCTCACATCAGTTCAGTTGGCCTAGATTTGGTCAGCTAAGGTTGTAGAGTAGAGCTGTTATAGTGGATCATATAGGCTTCGTATCATTAAAATAAACAGTGTACTTGCAGTAAAACAGCCATTGTAGGCTTCAAAAAATAAAAATACAGCTCAAACATATTTCATACATGAAACAAATAATTCAATTCAATTTTATTTATATAGTGCCAAATCACAACAAAAGTCGCCTCAAGGCGCTTCATAGATACAGAGAAAAACCCAACAATCGTATGACCCCCTATGAGCAAGCACTTTGGCGACAGTGGGAAGGAAAAACTCCCTTTTAACAGGAAGAAACTGTCATGATCCGGAGTCTGCGACTCCGTGTTTATGTTATTATTATTCTGTGGTTTTGGTTATTTTGGGGTTCTTGTACATTCCCTGTTAACGTTTCATGTTCCTATGTTCTGTGTTCCCCAGTCTGTGTGAAGTCTGTGTGTTGTAGCATTGCGTGTATGTGTTTCCTGTTTTATTGTGAAGGTCTGCGTCTTATGTGAGTGTTTCAGTTTGCCTCCCTAGTCTTGTCACGTTACTCACTCCCAGCTGTGTCCCCCACCTGTGTGTGATCTCCCTGTGTTCTCTGAGTGTATTTTAGTCGTGTCTTCTGTCTTAGTAGTTGCTGGTTCGTCTGTGTTATTCCCCTCCATTTTCCTGTGTATTCTGGCCGCATTACTCTCCCTGCATCTCCGTTTCATGTCTCAAGGTTTCAGGCTTGGTTTTGCCTAGCTTTTCCCAGTTTAGTTTACTCTTAGGTTTAGGTTTTTGTCCACCTCATCTCCGTTTGTGTCACCCTTTGGTTAATAAAGCTCACTCACCACTTAAGCAGTCTGCATCTTGGGTCCATTTATATTCACACATAGCCTGCCTCGGCACCCCGTGACAGAAACCTCCGGCAGAACCAGGCTCAGGGAGGGGCGGGGCCATCTCCTGCGACCGGTTGGGGTGAGAGAAGGAAGACAGGATAAAGACATGCTGTGGAAGAGAGAAAGAGATTAATAACAGATATGATTCAATGCAGAGAGGTCTATTAATACATAGTGAGTGAGAAAGGAAAAACTCAATGCATCATGGGAATCCCCCGGCAGCCTACATCTATTGCAGCATAACTAAGGGAGGATAACATGTATAAATCTTACATCTATAAACCTTTATGCAGCTATAAAATGTGTCTCAACTGTATTATTTTTTTCAGTCACATTTGTTTTGAGCGATTGTTAATCGAATGTTTCAAATGCAGGTTTTTTATTTCTTGTATAATAATTCTTCATAATGAAACATGAAAGGTATCATTTGAAATACACTACTGCTTAGTTTAAATTTCCAAAACACATCCAGTTTTTGTACAAACAATCTGTGTCGGGTCAGCATCGTCCATATCAGCTTGAGTTTTATTTGGTATCAGATCAGAGAGGAAATTAGTATTGCGCCAACAATAAAGCTTTAATTCCCAAACTTTTGAGATAAAGTATTTCTTATTCTTTATTGTATTTTCCTATTTAATACATTCTACAAATATCACAAAGCTTGTGAATGGTTTCTTATTCCTTGTCCTTAACGTGTTATTAACATGCAGAACGTTATAAATACTTTTATCCTGTAGAGAGAGACAAATATCTCTGTTACAGTGTGTTCATCTCCCTTCTTGACAGAGTAGCTGTCACAAAGTAAAGTTCCTTAGAAGGAAACGGGAGACTGAAAAGTTTTAAGTAGGCAGAGTATGGCTAACTGGCATTTTATGATGATATATTAATAAAGAAATTCAAACATGCAGCAAATCTGCCAAGAAGAAGAAGTGTCCACACACTTTAATAATAGCAGTCCATTTCTTTAAACCACTTTCTTATTCTGAGAGTATTGCAAACAAATACTCACTTAGTGCTCTGCATTAGGATGTCTCTCCTTACTTTGTACCTGTGACTGTTTTGGAATTATTCCTCTTATTGTTTCAGGTCAGTCATCCTGTGTTTTGCCTTGAGCTTTTAAATACCACAAATAGCAATAGGTAAATATTTGAAAAGTCGTCAATCTGACCTGGGTCCTGGAGAAAATTGCGACCCAGATAAGGGCTCTAGCATGAGTAGTGGTCAAAAGAAAGCAAAAAAGGTATACTGGGGACAAACTGAGCCAATTCTGCTAAGCCTGGTGCATAGAGCAAAACTATCAATATGCTATTTGTAACATTTTTGTGTGGTGGTGTGCCGTGTGATCTTTTGAATGTGAAATATGTGCCCTGGCTCCAAAAGCCAGGAAACATTGGTTTATGTCATGTGATCATGAGTGTGATGTCACAGTGTATTTTCTCGTTTAAAACAATGAATATTTTAGTGATTTGTTCAAAAAAAGAAAAAGAAGAATGGCTACCGAAACCCCTCCTTGAATCGCTACCTTATCGTGGTGGAGGGGTTTGTGTGTCACAGGGATCCCAGGGGCTATGTTGTCTGGGGGCTTTTGGCCCCTGGTAGGGTCTCCCATGGCAAATTGGCCCTGCGTGAGGGACCAGACAAAGAGCGATTCATAAGACCCTTATGAAAAGGACACCGAGGGAACAGTTTACCCTGCCCGGGATAGGGTTACCGGGGCCCCGCCCTGGAGCCAGGCCTGGGGAGGGTGCCCGAGGGCGAGCGTCTGGTGGCCGGGCCTTAGTCCATGGGGCCCGGCCGGGCACAGCCCGAAGAGGCCCACCACCCGCAGGAGGCGCCATAGGGGTCGGGTGCATTGTGTGTCGGGTGGCGGCCAGGAGCGGAGGCCCTGGCGGACTGATCCCCGGCTGCCAAGACTGGCAATAGGGACATGGAATGTCACCTCTCTGGTGGGGAAGGAGCCTGAGTTAGTGCGTGAGGTTGAGAGGTACCGGCTAGATATAGTCGGGCTCACCTCTACACATGGCTTGGGCTCTGGAACCAGTCTCCTGGAGAGGGGCTGGACTCTGTCTCAGTCTGGAGTTGCCCCTGGTGAGAGGCGGCGGGCTGGGGTGGGTATCCTAATATCCCCTCGGCTTGCTGCCGGTACGTTGGGGTTTTTCCCGGTGGACGAGAGGGTTTGTTCCCTGCGCCTTAGGGTCGGGGAACGGGTCCTGACTGTCATCTGCGCTTATGCGCCGAGTGGCAGTTCAGAGTACCCAGCCTTCTTAGAGTCCCTGGGGGGGGTGCTGGAGGGTGCTCCACCTGGAGACTCTGTTGTCCTGCTGGGAGACTTCAATGCTCACGTGGGTAACAACAGCGAGACCTGGAGGGGCGTGATTGGGAGGAACGGCCTCCCTGATCTGAACCCGAGCGGTGCTCTGTTATTGGACTTCTGTGCTAATCACAGCTTGGCCATAACGAACACCCTGTTCGAACATAAGAGTGTCCATAAGTGCACGTGGCACCAGGACACTCTAGGCCGTAGGTCGATGATCGATTTTGTAATCGTATCAGCAGACCTGCGACCATATGTTCTGGACACTCGGGTAAAGAGAGGGGCTGAGCTGTCAACTGATCACCACCTGGTGGTGAGTTGGATCAGGTGGCGGGGGAGGACGCTGGACAGACCTGGTGCACCTAAACGCGTAGTGAGGGTGTGCTGGGAACGTCTAGCAGAGGCCCCAGTCCGCGAGATCTTCAACGCACACCTCCGGCAGAGCTTCAACAGCATTCCGAGGGAGACTGGGGACATTGAGTCCGAATGGACCATGTTCAGCGTCTCCATTGCCGAAGCTGCTGCATTGAGCTGCGGCCGCAAGGTGGTTGGTGCCTGCCGTGGTGGTAATCCCCGTACCAAATGGTGGACACCAGAGGTGAAGGGAGCCACTAGGCTGAAGAAGGAGTCCTATCGGGCTTGGTTAGCCTGTGGGACTCCGGAGGCAGCCGACAGGTATCGACAGGCCAAGCGGAATGCGGCTCGGGCAGTGGCTGAAGCAAAAACTCGGGTGTGGGAGGAGTTCGGAGAGGCCATGGAAAAAGGCTTTCGGACTGCCTCGAAGAGATTCTGGCAAACCGTCAGACGTCTCAGGAGGGGAAAGCGGTGCTCTACCTGCACTGTGTATAGTGCTGGCGGAGCGCTGCTGACGTCGACTGAGAAAATTGTCAGGCGGTGGAAGGAATACTTCGAGGACCTCCTTAATCCCACTGACACGTCTTCCGAGGAGGAAGCAGAGTCTGGGGATGAGGGGAACGACCCGCCAATTTCCGGGGGCGAGGTCACTGAGGCAGTTAAACAACTCCTTGGTGGCAGAGCCCCTGGTGTTGATGAGATTCGCCCCGAGTTCCTGAAGGCTCTGGACGTTGTAGGGCTGTCCTGGTTGACACGCCTCTGCAATGTTGCGTGGAGATCAGGGGCAGTACCTGTGGACTGGCAGACCGGGGTGGTGGTCCCCATCTTTAAGAAAGGGGACCGGAGGGTGTGTTCCAACTACAGGGGGATCACACTCCTCAGCCTCCCTGGGAAAGTCTATGCCAGGGTGCTGGAAAGGAGAGTTCGTCCGTTAGTCGAACCTCGGATACAGGAGGAACAATGCGGTTTTCGTCCTGGTCGCGGAACACTGGACCAGCTCTTTATCCTCTCCAGGATACTTGAGGGTGCATGGGAGTTTGCCCAACCAGTCTACATGTGTTTTGTGGACTTGGAGAAGGCATTCGACCGTGTCCCTCGGGGTGTCCTGTGGGAGGTGTTGCGGGAATATGGGGTGTCTGGCCCATTGCTACGGGCCATTCGATCCCTATACAACCGTTGCAAGAGCTTGGTTCGCATTGCCGGCAATAAGTCGGACTCGTTCCCGGTGGGTGATGGGCTCCGCCAGGGCTGCCCTTTGTCTCCGGTTCTGTTCATAATTTTTATGGACAGGATTTCTAGGCGCAGCCAAGTGGCGGAGGGCTTTCGCTTTGGTGGCCTCAGAATCTCATCTCTGATTTTTGCAGATGATGTGGTTCTGTTGGCTTCATCGGGTGAGGGCCTCCAGCTCGCACTGGAACGGTTCGCAGCCGAGTGTGAAGCAGCGGGAATGAGGATCAGCACCTCCAAATCTGAGGCCATGGTTCTCAGCTGGAAAAGGGTGGAGTGCCCACTCCGGGTCGGGGAGGAGTTCCTGCCCCAAGTGGAGGAGTTCAAGTATCTCGGGGTCTTGTTCGCGAGTGATGGGAGAAGGGAGCCGGAGATGGACAGACGGATTGGGGCTGCAGCTGCAGTAATGCGGACGCTGCACCGGTCCGTCGTGGTGAAGAGGGAGCTGAGTGTAAAAGCGAAGTTCTCAATTTACCGGTCGATCTACGTCCCTACCCTCACCTATGGCCAGGAGCTGTGGGTAGTGACCGAAAGAACGAGATCGCGGATACAAGCGGCAGAAATGAGCTTCCTCCGAAGGGTGGCTGGCCTCTCCCTTAGAGATAGGGTGAGAAGTTCGGCCATCCGGGAGGGGCTCAGAGTAGAGCAGCTGCTGCTCCACATCGAAAGGAGCCAGCTGAGGTGGTTCGGGCATCTGACAAGGATGCCCCCTGGGCGCCTCCTGGGTGAGGTGTTCCAGGCATGTCCCACCGGGAGGAGGCCCCGGGGCAGACCCAGGACACGCTGGAGAGATTATATCTCTCGGCTGGCCTGGGAACGCCTTGGTATTCCCCCGGATAAGCTGGAGGAGGTGGCTGGGGAGAGGGAGGTCTGGGCCTCTTTGCTTAGGCTGCTGCCCCCGCGACCCGGCCCCGGACAAAGCGGTTGAGGATGGATGGATGGCTACCGAAAAACAAACCCAATACAAGAACATGTATCACAGGATCGAAGCCATTAAAGAACAGTTATATGCTGCGCAACTCCAAATTTACGAGGTCAGCACTGAGCTCCACAGCCCTGATTATATGGAGGACAAATATTTCGTAATGAGGGCGGAGGAAGTGAATGCAAGAGCAAAATGTGTTTCTCTTCGAAAGGAATTAAACAAACTCTTGGACGTAGCCCAAAATCATAAATCTAACGCTGAAATAAGAAGGAAGAAAAGAAAAGCTGTTGAAGCGTCTCAGAAAACGGTCAAAGACAACAGCGGGCCAGAAGTTAATGTGACCATTAAAGAAGAGAATGAAAGTGTCACACAAGAGCATGTGGCCCTCAAGAAGGAACTTCAAGATCTGCAGGCATCAGTTATAAATAAAGCAGCCTTAGAGAAGAACTGTGAGGCGCTAAAAAATGTACAGAAGAGATGAAGGCGCAAAACAGTGCACTGCAACAGCAAATCCGGAGATTGAAAAAGGAACGCGAGCACATAAGCAATTTGGTTCAGGTCTACGAGTCTGAAAAACAACAACATGTCGCTGTTAAAAGGGAAAATCAGAAGTTGATGAAAGACATCGAGAAGATACTTACAGACGTTCTACAGGCCAGATCATCCCTCAAAGAAACTTACAAAAATAACCATGATCTCAGGAAACTGTTCTCTGAAAATGGAGAAAAACTGGCACAAATGAGCAAAATGAAAAAAGAAAACAAGAAATTAAAAGCTCAAATAAGTGAGCTAAATGATCGTGTAGAAATGAGAAAAGCTTTAAAAAAAACTAGAAAAGGAAGAAAAAGCCCTCCAGGGGCACAAAAAAAGTATTTTTAAAAGGCGTGCTGATGTCTCCAAACAGGTGTTTACTGAAGAAGACTGGAGTAAAAAATATAGCATACTAAAGGAACAGGTAGAAGTCTTGAAGAAAGAAAATAACGAGATAACTACAGAAATTGAAAGACTGAATGGAGAAATAGACAGTTGAAAGGCTATTAAGGCAAATTATAAGGCTCTGGAAGCAGAGAAAAAATCTCTTACCAGCCAAGGTACCACTCTGCAGAAAGAGCTTGAGGGGCTGCGGCCAAAGCTGGTTAAGGAACAGGCTTTGCGTCAGCAGAATAGTGAACTTAGAGCAGAAAATGAGAAAGGAAAAGGCTCTGCAAGAGAAAGTCGCAGCAATGAGAGCGAAAAAAGAGAATGTATGCAGACAACAAGACGCTCTAAAAACAGAACTCAGTGATTTCACAGATTCAACAAGGTCAGACTTTGAAAGCTCAGTCACAGAAAGCACCAGATTGTCAGTTAGGAGAAGATGGTTTAAATTTTAAACTTCATACAAGAAGGTTAGAATGTGAGTCCACCACTGTGTGAAGTCTGACTTTATGGTGTTGAACTGGCTTTACTCCAGGGGCCTTATTTCAGCTCTAATCTCAAAAATAATATTAAACTGGCACTTTATCCAAATTACAGTTAAACAAAACCCAACCAGTCCTGGCGGATGGCTGCCCCAAGAGGAGCCTGGTTCTGCCGGAGGTTTCTTCCTGCTAAAAGGGAGTTTTTCCTCCCCACTGTTGCCAAGTGCTTGCTCACAGGGGATCATTTGATTGTTGGGTTTTGTTTTTTTCTTTTTTGTTTTGTCTTTGTTTCTCTTTTTTGTTTCAATTTTTTTCTGTTTTTTGTTTTATTTGTCTTTGTTTCAGTTTTTTTGTTTTGTTTGTCTTTGTTTCAGTTTTTTTGTTTTGTTTGTCTTTGTTTCAGTTTTTTTTCTTTTATGTTTTGTTTTTTGCCTTTTATTAATATTGCCGGTTTGATCCAATTAATCCAAATACATAGGTTTAACTAATAAAAACCAAAATCAATAATCAATGAACAAACTGTCTCTTGTAAATGTGTTTTTAGTTTTCCATTTCAAAATGCTTCCTGTTAGACATGCTGTCTTTGGTACCTATTGTATTAGGGGAAAAAGTAGGCATATTTCCATAAATTAGGTATTGAAAAAATAACAATGTTAATGCAGTGGGCCCCAGTCCCAATAACTCTTAAAGTTTCTTTGTTGACTCTGTTATGTGGTTAAAATCAAGAGAGAGTTGAGGATTAGAATTCCCAAAGACACAAGTAACATTAGAAATAAAGATCAGACGTCCCCTGTAGTTAGATTGTGTTTCATACAAAATTAAGTGGGTTTTTTTCTTGCACAGACACCATCACAGATATCATTGCTGTGAGCTTGCGGGATAAGGTCCATGTGGTATTTTACAAAGGCTTATGCCCACATGTGCTTAGTAAAGCCAGGTGCTGAAAGACATCCATTGTTTTCTTACTGCTTTATAATACTAAACATTTTATATATGTAATCGTGAGAACTGAAGCTTCTATTGAATTTGAAGTTGAACATTGTGGCTTTTTGTCATGGTCCCGTATCTTCAAAACAGTTTTTGAGTTTGTTATGGACGCGTTATTTGTTCTTTTTCTTTGGAAATTTGAGATAACTTGTGTTCTAGTTGTGTATTTTCCACATGAGTTAATCTTGAACTCAGTTTTTGTTAGTGTCTCTCTGTGTTTCGTCCCTTTTTCTACCCTTTCTGTCATGTCTCAATGTCTGTTTATCCCAAGTTGCAGTTGGAAATTTACATGTCTTAGCCTCTGGGCTACCTGGAGCCATTTTTCATCCACAGCGTTTTTTAATTTCAAGCCATTTTCACTGTGTTGAATAGAATATAGCCAAACTTTCCAAACATTTTTTTTTAACTTTAGAATTCCAGTCTGAGTTCATTAGATTAGCTTAAAGTGGCTAAGCTACAAGCTTCCATCCACCTGAGATCCTAGAGCCAAAAAACGCCCCATTGAAACCCATTATAAACGCTATTTTTCACTGCCCAATCATTACCATCAAATTAAATGTCATCTTTCCACTTTCAAATGTCTTTGAAGTAGGGGCCTTAGAATTGTAATTTTCTTTTATTTGTCCACCAGGTGGCGCCCTTGTTTCATATTTCACCATTGAACGAACTCCAGCCAAAAAAAGTTAGATTTTGAGCGTCTCTTTCTGCTTTAGAAAGTGAAAAAAGAATTGTGTTCTGTGTCACTATCAATGACCTTTATATTTAAAAAAAAAAAAAAAAGGTCCTTTTGCCTAAAAGAAGAGAAAAAGATGTGTCTGTGTCTGCTTCTAACTTTAGATAAAAGTATGTTTATGTCTAAAATCAGAAGCCTTCCCTCTTTGAAGTCCACCCCGCAATGCAAACAAATCTAACATGAAAACGAGAACAAAAAACAAATTATACTTTATTTTGTCTTCAAGCTTAGCTTGTTTATGCAGGTGCACTGCAGCAGAGGTTATAAGAATAAGCCGTAGCGCGGGAGTAGGCATTTTCACGATGGCACGGTATTACAGGACCGAGGAAGTAGTGGACATCCTGATGTGCTCCGACAGCGAGGATCTTTCCTCTTCACCTGCCCAGAGTGACTCTGATTCCGGGGATGACACGGAGGAGTCATCTCTCCACACCGATCAGCAGGAGTCGTCTTCTGATTTTTCTACTGGAGATGAGAACGAGGGGGAGACGCACGAGGAAGCAGCGGCATGGACTGCCAAAAATGGAAAGAAATGGTCCCTGACAAACACCGAGACGCTGCGCTACGTCGCAGCACCCACGGGGCTTATTCCGGGACCGACCCACTACGCCGTCGCCCGAATTTCAGACCCACTCTCCAGCTTCAGGTTGTTCCTAACCGATGAGATTATACAGCATATCGTTTCAATGACAAACCTTCATGGCAGACGGGCAATCTCAGAATGGAGAGATTTGGACAGCCACGAAATGCTGTCTTATGTGGGGCTGCTCATTTTGGCCGGTGTATACCGGTCAAAACACGAGTAAATCAAAAGCCTTTGGAGTGACAAAACGGGAAGGAGGATGTTCCGGGCCGCGATGTCCCAGAAAAGATTTTCGCACATTTGCAGGGCCCTCAGATTTGACGACAAGCTCTCCCGACCTGGACGCCGTACTGACAAATTGTCTCCCTTTCGGCAGGTATGGGACATGTGGGCACACCGCCTGCTGTTTATGAGATACAATAAATAACATAAGTAAGTATCGCCGATGTTGTTTAGTCCAGACTGGGACCTTACGGTGGATGAGCAGCTGGTACCGTTCAAAGGAAGGTGTGGTTTCCGCCAGTACATCCCCAAAAAGCCTGCTAAACACGGCATAAAGATCTGGGCAGCCTGCGACGTCAAGACATCTTACGCCTGGCGGCTGCAGGTTTACGCCGGGAGAGCAGCGGGCGAACCAGCCGAAGTAAATCAGGGGATGAGGGTCGTCCTGCAGATGACCGACGGGCTCCAGGGACACGTCGTGACATGCGACAACTTTTTTACCTCATTTGAACTGGCAGAGGAACTCCTCAAGAATAAAATGGCTCTGGTCGGCACAATTCGCCGGAACAAAACAGAAATTCCACCCGTTTTGCGCCAGACGAGAGGGAGAGCCGTCTATGCCTCCACCTTTGCCTTTTCATTGAAACACACCCTAGTGTCCTACATTCCCTGACGGGGCAGGAAAGTGCTTTTGTTGAGCACCAAACATCGCAGGCCGGAGGTCAGCGATGGACAAAGAAAAAAGCCGGTGATCATTGACGACTACAATCGATGCAAAGGAGGTGTCGAAAACCTTGATAAGGTGGGTGTCATTACGCATCAGTTACGCACACCTTTATTCATTTTTGCTCATATATTCTTGTGTAAAATATACAGAGGTTTTATGTTGGTTTTTTTTTTGTTGTTGTTGTTGTTTTGTTAGGTTGTCTGCACCTACTCCTGCAGGAGATGGACCAATCGATGGCCAATGGCCCTCTTTCATAACGTCATAGACTCCCTCTACAACGCCTTCGTGCTGTGGACCTCTGTAGATCAGGCCTGGCATCAGCAGAAGTCACACAGGAGGAGGCTGTTCATAGAAGAGGTGGGAGAAAGCCTGATCAAGCCTCATTTGTCAAAAAGAGAGCGCCTTCCCCGCTCATCAGCCGCTGCTGAATTAGTCAGAGATGCGCAGGATGGTGCTGCTGCAGGCCCCTCTGGAGTGACAGATCCCAAGGGCAGGAAGTCCTGTGAGCTCTGTTTTGAGAAAAGGAGGCGAGTCGGAAACACCTGCAGCAAATGTGGAAAGTTCACCTGCCGAGCCCACAGCAAATTTGTCTGCAGCAACTGCTCTACCTGAGCAAGACATTTACCCCCCGGCCACACACAGCCCCTCCACCCTCTCACTAGCTCTCTCTTTCTCACACTTTCACTTGCTCTCTCTTTCTCTCTCATACATTTCCCCATTCCCAACAACAATATACATGTTCTTGTTCATCGTTGAAAAATAAATGTTTATTTGGTTCAAACTGATCTTGTATTTTTATTTACATAATGCTTTTTATTTTATTTTAGAAGGCAACAAGGTAATATGCATTTAACAGGGCAAGAGTGAAAAACCGTTCTCCTGCAGAAAAACTAACGGCCGATCAAAATGAATGTCAGTGGTAATTTTTAGACCATCCAAAGGCCTAATTATAATTACAATAAAATATAACTTTCAAATGTATTTTATGGAAAATATTTAATTTTTTCGTTTTTTTCGCCAAAAAAAGCCGTGCGCTCATGTGACAAAACCGGGATAAAAAGGGTTAAAATCCGCGAAATGTAATTAAAACTTTACATGAATATTTCAAGGAGAAGTAGGTCTAAAAGATTGGCTAATTTAAAGTGGAAAAAAATATTAATATATAATATTTTTATAGCACTTTTTATGGCGTGGTCGATTTTTGGCTCTAGGGCGTCGAAAGGGAGTCTTTTTCTAAGGCGCTCCAAGTTAAGTCATACAGAATAGATATCAGAGCCTTAAACAGGCTGACTTCTGCTATATGGGTCAAATTGGGCAGAAAGTATACAAACACATAACCAGTGTTGGGTAAGTTACTTTAAAAAAGTAATTAATTACTAATTACTTAGTCAATATTAGTGATGGGTCGTTCGCGAACGAAATGGCTCTTAGAGCCGGCTCTTTGACGTGAACGACGCAGCCGGCTCCTTATCGCGAGCCGTCACGTGGGTTTTTTTTTTTTCTCTCACCCTCTCTCTCTCGCACTTTTTTTCCGCTTCACTTCGCACCTGAGCCTTGTGCTTTATGCTGGGCAGAGGGGGGAGGGGCGGTAGTTACACTCAGTAGCACAGGAACCGACAGATGGAGAGAGAGAGAAAGAGAGCCAGGACAACAACGTCACATTAGAAAGGTATAGTAATCATCCACAACTATTTTCGGTGGCAGATGATAAAGGATTCAGAAAGTTTATTCATGCAGGCCCATATGACAGAGAATATGCATCTTCTTTTTGTTTTCATATTATAATTTATATTTAATTGTGTTGTGGTTTGCAGTGTTTTGTGTTGTTTTCACTTTAAATTTGTAAAAGGAAAAAGCTGAAAATTTAAATAGTTAAAAGTTGAAATGTGAATAGTTGATTTTTGTATTATATGATTTATTTATTACATTTTATGTGGAGTGAAAAAAATAAAAGTATATTTACAGTGGCCCCTACAGACAAAGCACATACAAACTTCAAATCACGTACAAACTCCAAAACGCGTAAAAACTCCAAAACACGTACAAAAGACAACAGAAGTGCTCTAGGATGCTGGGCGCAGTGTTGAGCTTTTGTTGCCTAGTGGCTACACAAGCCAGCAAGTACCAACGACCGGATTTGGTGTGTGGTAATAACAGGTAAATGAACTTTTTTTAAAATTATTTGAATATATTTGAGTGCCTGTGTATAAATACACAAACAATACACACATGCTTTCAATTGTGTAATTTAAGTGATCTAGTATCTCTGCTTTGGAAGTTCAGTTCATGCTAGAAATGTGTTTGAGTTTGTACGTGTTTTGTCTCTAGGGGCCACCGCATATATTTATATATAAACATATATAAATAAAACCACTTTTTTTACGTTAGTAATTCCTTTTGTGCAAAATTTTATATTATTGTGAATAATAAATTAATTAAAGCAACAAAACAACCTGAAGAGTCGGTTCGGAGCCGAAAGAGCCGGCTCTTTTTAGTGATCCGAGCCGAAAGAGCCGGATCTCTAAAAAGAGCCGGAAATCCCATCACTAATGGAGAAGGCGAGTGCGTGGCAACTGAGATCAGACAGAGTCACCACTTAAATCTCAATTATTAAAGAATCCAGAGTGGAGAGCGGATGAGAGGGTTTTTAAGAGGCAAGTATGATTTAAGAAATGTAAACTTACTCTGTGTTTGGTAAGGGTGTCAGCCATTCAGAGAAAAGTTCTGTAAACTGACGAGAGCCTGATCAAACTTCAAGGGTGCGCCTTGAGAGGTTCAGAAGTTTTATTCTTTTCATTGTCGGTTGTTCAGTGTGTTGTTTATACAGTTAAGATGTCCTTTTGTAATAATTACAGTTGGACCAAAATCACCTCTCAAAATGCTATAAGAAAGAAATGTTTTGATAAAATTATAAAGTGTGGTAAGTGATAGTAAAATAATGAAATATATAAGAAAGTCAAATGTGTAAAATTGTAAAATAATATTGTAAAACCTAGTATGAACCATAACTAAGGTTAAATTACTATGACGTCCGTCCCAAATTTGTCAACAGATGCTGGGATCACCAAAAATGGTGCCAGGAGTTTCATACAGATATGGTGAGAAGTTTAGAGGCTCTTATAATGAATATGAATATTATATTGTAATTTGGGGCTTTTAATGATTTCTCTAACTTTACAGTATACATTTTAATGCCTTTAAAAAGGAAGAATTGGGTGCAGAAGTTTGAATTTAGTTTTAGATAGTGATGTGCGGTACCACTGATTTCCTTTCCGATCCGATACCAATTAATATTCAGGGTGGTATCGACGATACTGATCCGATACTTACTTATGTTATTTATTGTATCTCAAATTATAGCGTCATAATGATTACAGGACATCAGATTACTTGTTCTTATCACTTAATAATGCAGAGTTCATCACATAGAAAGAAAAAAACTGAAGTTGTGCACTACGTGAACACGTTGCCTGCCTGCAGCACTAAAGGACTCCGTGAGAGACGTCTGTCTCGCCTTAGCAGCACCTGTCCCTGTCCTCCTCTTCAGTTCACCTCAACATACACTCGTCATATTCTGCGATATGATTTGCTCTGAGGTGTTTGACAAGGTTAGTGATGTTGCCACAACCATACATGCCAACCCTCTAGATTTTTCCGGGAGAATCCCAAATTTCAGTGCCCCTCCAGAAAATCTCCCTGAGCCACCATTCTCCCAAATTTCTCCTGATTTTCCACCCGGACAACAAAATTGAAAAACCATATCCCAGACTGGTCCAGCCAATTCCAGTTTCCAACAATGTTGGCAGCAACTTAGTTTTAATATTACTCTTATTTCTCTTTTTGGGTCGCAAAAAAACGTAACATATTTTCAGGTGAGAATGTAGCTGTGTAAACTTCAAATATCTGAGCCGACCGACGCATCGTCTTCAAATCCCCGCGGTCTTTCGCTACTCGGGTTAAACATGATATATAAGTCACTTTGATAACTTCAAAATGTTATTGTTTGGCGTTTTCAGTGTTTTATTTGTAAATCAGTTTAGCTGAAATTAAAGTTATTAGATTAGATCAAATTAAATTTAACTTTATTAATCCCTCGGGAGGGTTCCTCTGGGTTTTCACACAGCTGAATAAACGTCAAACAGAAAACTGATTAAACAGAAGTGTGAGACGGTCGAGAGTTTACGCCAGTGCACTGTTATATTTTAGATAGCAAGGAGCAGGCGGCAGTGTTTCACTCCACCGAGGGAGCTCGTGACGTACTACCCGGCTTTCTTTAGACCGCGAAGGCCAGGTCCTCAGGTGGAAGCAGCCTCTGAATTTGGACAACCCCGCTGTTTCCAGACATTTAACGTATTTTATCCGATAAATAAACACTGTAAAATGTATTTATCCCCCCAGCAGCCCTTTTGAATATCTCTCGAGTGTGGCCACAACACCTCACGTTTTTGCCACATGTATCGCAAACCACGTTTCAGCTTTTATGGAGGTAAAATACGTTCGCACATTACTCCAATTACGCTCAGCCATTGTTGTGAGTGCGCACGCCAAGGGGCTGCGAGACAGACAGCTGTATTTCGCACATGACTATGAAAGGCGGAAGAGGAAGTAGTTCCTTTGAATGTAGACAATCTGAATGTTATAGTTTCTTTCCACTGTGTTCCTGTTAATTATAAACTACAAATTTACCCTAAATTACTAAAATATCGATATTTTAATGTGAGAATCGATTCTAGAACATAAATGATTGGTATCGGAGGAATCGATATTTCAGGATCGATCCGCACATCACTAGTTTTAGATTTTCTCTTATCCACACAGGGTAAAAAGTATACATACAAGCTCAAGTATACCCATATAGAAAAGAAATAGAAAAAACTTAGAAAATACTTGCCTAAGATGTGGTCTACTTCATATAGTGAATCATATAAGGCTTATATGATTCACTCATGAAGGTGGCCACTTTCTCATTACTTTCATATAGTGTTTTAGTAAGTATCCAAAATATACAAGTTTCATGTATATCATTTTTCAAGGGATCTTATATCTGCTTTCACTCTTGTATACTTTTCATACAAGTTTCACACAAGAGAGGTACAAACTTTATAAGATTTATATATATCGTTTCCATATGGGTATGCATGCACCCCACCTTGAGCTATATTAAGATAACAATGAATTAATATCAGTAGATAGGAATACAAACTTCAGTCTTAAGTAAAAAAAAAAAAAACAACAACTTTTTAATCATACTCAGCTTGAATCTGAATAAAAAGAAGAAAAATAAAAGATATCTATTTCCTGATGCCTACATTAAAATGTAGGGAACACCTAAAATGTCCAACTGTAACTTGATATTGTCAGGTGCAGGCTGTGTGCAGGCAGGAGTGGTGGTAAGGAGGACCCAAAGTGCAGATGCTCAGAGGCAAAAGTGTACTTCAAAACTCCGTTTTATTGCTGGATTACAAAATGTAGCAGAAATCCAAATAAACTTACATAACGTTAGCTTCATAGCATAAGTGCCTAAGTCATTTTTTGGTCAAATTGAGATTTTTGCCTAACTTTACTCCCCTACCACTGCTGCATCATCCTGTCCGTCTGCCTATGTCATTGGCCAATCACAACACTCATAAGAGTCAAAAAACGTACTTGCCTAAGTCATTCATTTGACTTAGGCAGTTTTACCATTGGACTTAGGCAGTTTTGCTACAATAAATTTGACTTAGGCAGTTTTGATGTATGCAAAATGGCTGATAAGAAGAAGAGGTTGACCGCAAGTGAAGCCCTTGCTCTTCTTTTTGATTCATTTACATCTGGTAAAAGTTAATATTTTTTTAGTTTTTTGGTCACTAAATGTATTTTCATTCAATCAAAGAGGTTATGACCATGTTAAAAGATTACTTTTTTGTTGCAAACAAAGTATGATGGCTAGCTAACATTAGCGTTAGTAGTGTAGCATTAGCATAGTAATGTAGTACAAGCTAGCAGCTAGCTAACAGCAGCATGCTACCAGAGTAAATCTTTGGCAATTTCAAAGGCAATTTGAGCATTTTCAGCAAGTTTGCAAATTATATTATGTTTCAAACATTTGCTTTTTATTAGGAGGAGAGTCTAAGGACGGGGGACGCCCTGGGTTCATTGTTAATTGTTAAATTGGACTTTATATTGACTGTGTTCAAATGACTGATACTGGTTGAACTCTATTGCCAGTAATATTCATGTAGCCCTTTGAGGCGACTGTTGTTGTGATTTTGGGCTATACAAAAATGAATTGATTTGATTTGATATTAATAGTACAAATTGATTTTTTTTTTTTTTTTTTTACATAGCAGACATTTTGACTACACAAGTAGATTTAGATGTCATCTTGATTTACCATTTTAAGATACTCCAACAGCATTTTATTTTCTGTTGTATCATCAGGAAAGGAAGTTGATGTGAACTTAGAGGAGTTGGTGGATATAGATGAGGGAGAAGGAGGAAATTATGTTGATATGGGGCAACAGACTGATAAGCAGCCAGAGGAAGGAGAGGAAGATGAAGGAGAGGAAAAGAAAGGGGAAGGAGAGGAAGATGAAGGAGAAGGAGAGGAAGATGAAGGAGAGGAAAAGAAAGGGGAAGGAGACGAAGATGAAGGAGAAGAAAAGGAAGGGGAAGGAGAGGAAAAGGAAGGAGAAGGAGAGGAAGATGAAGGAGAGGAAAAGAAAGGGGAAGGAGATGAAGATGAAGGGGAGGAAGAGGAAGGAGGGGAGGTGGAAGCAGAGGAAGAGGAAGCCAGTCCAACCCCCAGCACTTCTGCTGTTCGTCACAAGCGTCCACTGCCCCATACGTGGAAGAAAAATGTCATCAAAGAAAAGCGTCTGAAGGGAGAGAATTACAAGAATACAATGGGACAGGAGAGACCACCAAAGGCCATGGGCCCACCATGCACATCACAGCACTGCTTCAAGTCAACGAAAAGAAGTTGTGAGCTACTGACTGAAGTTGAGAGAAGAGGAATCTTCAACAATTTCTGGTCCATGCCTTCCTGGGAGACACGCAAGGTGTATATCCAGACTGTTGTTGAAAATGTGCCCATAAAACAGAAGAAAGGTGGTGTTGATTCAAGGAGAACAACATCTCTGCTATACCACCTGCAACTCTCAGATAGATGCAAAATACCTGTGTGCAAAAATCTTTTCTGTTCCACACTTGGTATTGCCCTGAGAACCATTGGATCATGGTTAACTGCAGGCATGAAACCCAACACTCATACCCAGCCCAACCCCAAGATCAACAAGACTGGTCCTCATATGCCAATATCAGATGGAGACCAGGCCTTCCTGAAAGAGTGGCTCTCTGGAATACCTACAGTCCCATCCCATTACTGCCGCCAGGTTCCCTCTTATCAGAACAAGAAGTTCCTGGAGCCAGGAACAGTTTTGAGAGAGCTTCACAAGGAATACCAGAATGCTGCCAATGAGAATGGAAAGCGTGCTGTGAGTGAGACATACTTTCGGAAGGTTTTTGGAGAGCAGGATTACTCTGTGTTCATTCCAAAAAAAGACCAATGTGACATCTGTGTAAGCGCCAAGGTAGGAAATACAGATGAGGATGCTCTTGCTACACACTTGAGATTGAAGAGTCAGGCTCAAGCTGAAAAGGCTGCAGACAAAAATGAATCCAGTGACACACTTTCAGTGTGGACAATGGACCTTCAACGCGTTCTTCTTTGCCCCCAGACAAAAGCAAGTACAATGTACTACAAAACTAAATTACAGATGCACAACTTTACCTGCTTCAACATGAACAACAGAGATGGGTACTGTTATGCTTGGGAAGAACATGAAGGCTCCCTCAGCAGTGAGGTTTTTGCACATCTGCAGTCCAACCACTTTGAGTCTGTCCTACAGGCCAACAGAAACATTGAGAAAGTCATTGTCTGGAGTGATGGCTGCGGGTATCAGAACCGGTGTGCTACCATCAGCAACGCCTACCTTTACCTGGCCATGAAGCATGGTGTCAGCATTGAGCAGAAATTTCTAGTTGCAGGCCACACACAGATGGAGTGTGACTCCATGCACAGTCTAATTGAACGGCGCATTGTGCAAGACGTTTACACTCCACGAGATTACGTTGTCATCTTTGAGGCTGCACGCATTAATCCATCCCCATACAGGGTGACTCAACTATACCACAATGACTTCATGAAGTTATCTGGCACCTATGTCACCAATATTCGACCCGGCAAAAAAGTTGGGGACCCCACAGTCCATGACCTCCGGGCTTTGCAGTACTTGACTGATGGACGGATCAGGTACAAGCTGGATTTTGAATCTGACTGGGAAGACCTGCCTCGGCGCATCAGCATACCCGACAACAAGCCATTCAAGTGGATCCCACTCTTTCCTGCTCAGTTGCCCATCACCCTGAGGAAATACAGTGACTTACAGTCAATGAAAAATGTACTACCAAGAGTGGCCCACAAGTACTATGATGATCTTCCTCATCAGTAGTATACATAGCCTACCAAATAGTACACACACACGCACGCACACACACACACACACACACACACGCACACACCCGCACACGAAGAGAAAGAGAGAGAAGAGAGAGACAAACACACACAGACAGATACAAACACACATAGACACACGCACACCTCTTTTATGAGCCTACAGGCCTCCTCTGCAAATTAATGGGTGGGTGAGGTGAAGTGAGTAAGTCTCCTTACTCTAGCTGCCATTTTGTGATTAAAATTGAAAAGTTACAGTGTGTTATGGTTACATTATAGTATGTCATGTTCATTTTATAGTTTGAAGAAAAACTGCCTAAGTCATAGGCATAATCTGCCTAAGTCACTTTTATTAGACAAAAGAAATGATGTTGGGTTTTGTTCTTTTTCCATACTTTTCCTCACATATACTTAAATGTTCTGTGAAAATATCAATTAAAAATATGCATGTGATATTTAGAAAATTAGTTTTTTCTTGTTTTCCGAAAACACAAAAAAATGACTTAGGCAATTATGCTATCAAGCTAACGATAAGCAGGTAGACAGACCACACAGCATAAATGAGATCACAACACAGACACAGAGAAACACAGGCCTTAAATACACAGAGGGAGCAATCAGGGAATGGGTAACAGGAGGGAAACACAGCTGGGGCAAATCAGGCCTAACGAGACAAGGGGAAGCGAAACCAGATACATTAACATCAGACATGGACCTTCAAAATAAAACAGGAAACATAACACATACTGAACTAAAGACACAGACTCACACGCAGGCACTGCAACAGAGAGAACAGAGACGTGGGACCAGGACAGACACAGACACTGACTGGACACGGGGATATCGCAGACAGGGGAGACAGCAACTAAGGATGCACAGAGACATAAAACAGAACTCTAACAAAGAAACCAAAGAATAGAAATGATAAATAATATATAAACTCAAAACCCGGGTCAACGACCCAGGCATCCTAACAGATATACAATGAAAAATCACCTAACTTGTCTTTGAATTATGTATTTATTTAAGAAAACAAAAAATAATTTGACAATATTATGTGGTGAAATTATTATTAACTAGTCTGGTTTAAGAACAAAATTTACAGTTCGTAATTTAAATTAATAGTTTATGCCATTTAAATGTCATGCAGCTTTGTCAGAGATTATCTTAAACCCCACCCCCAAGCCATTGAAGGTTCAACTTCAAAGAAAAGTGGGTGACATCATAGTGGCTGCAGCCAAACGTGGGCGGGGCTTTAACCCACAGGGGCCGTCCAGAATCCCAAGCATTTAGTTTACAAAGAGCACACATGCCAACCACAACTCCAACCACCCAACAATTTATTTCCACTTCTACATTTCAGAGTCAGAGAAATATTAATACAAACTTAAACATGACAACTGCACACAGTTACACCTCAGTGGAAACATGGAAGTTCTTAAGTGACCACTTTTTTGGTACAATTGTACCACAGTGGCAATCTCTGCAGTTCAACCCAGAGTACTGCAACACTAAGCTGCCTTCCACTTTGCTGAAAGACATGTTGAAACTTTGTTCCATGTTAGTGGACGCAATGGACACAACTGTGGAGAAGGGAGATCCAGTGTCCACGCAGACTGATGAGGCCTGTCTTCACTCAGTGGACACAGAGTCCCCTGAGAAAACAGAAGAAACCCGAGCAAAGGACAGCATCCTGAAAGAAAGTTCTGTAGATGACCACGGTGATAAAGAAGAAACAGAAACTCCAGGACTGGAGGACTCTTCCGACTCAAAAAACCTCAAGCTGCATTTGACTGCAGAGGAGAGCAGTCTTGATAAAACATCCACAGGTGACAGTGAAAATAGCGAAATTGTAACACTGCATCGTGCACCTACACCACCCAACATATATCTAAATGTTTTTATTGGTTTAAGTGATTCATCTGAGGACGAAGCGTCTGTGTCATCCCAGATGTTTCCTCCTCAAACCCAAACCACAGCCACAGTAGAACCGAAGAAAAACTACTCAGCTGATACAAAAGACTTGGACAACATAGAAGCTTGCCCCCTGGAAAAGCCTGTGAAGAAAAAACTACATAGGTCAGTCCGTAAGTCTGATTCAGATTTTGGTTCTTATGACATCACTCTGGCATCTGATTATCTGTCTGAAGAAAAGATGTGTGTTTACAAAGTTATTCAGTTGGTAGTTTCAGAGGCCACAAGCAAAGCCTCGTCTAAATACAAGGACTTCACACAGCGGCACAATCCCGACTCTATCAGCGATCGCCTGCTTGAAAAACTCTGGCCTCAAATTGACGAGAAAAATTTGGATCTATCTCCAAAAAGGCTGACCAATATCAACAGGGACATTTTCACCAATCTTTGTAAAGCACATAACTGCAAGGAGAAATATTTGATTTTATATCTGAGCGAACGGCTTGATGATATTACTGTCCCAACGTTTACAGAACCCCTGTTGGCTTTACCAAAAAGAGTACTCACTGTATCTGAAAACCGAGAAGAGTACATAAAAGTTGTTGAAAGCTTCACTAAAGATTTGGTTCTGCACGCTATAAGCAATGCAAGAGGCAAAGGGAATTGGCTCCAGGGGCAGATAAAGCCATTATGAACAGGTTTACCAACAGGATTTGGGCTAAAATTTTGTCCCAAAACCTTAAAATGTCCTTAGAGAACACTGAAGAAGTCAGTGTGAAAGTATACAATGAACTCCGAGAAAAGTGGAAAAATCCAAACACTGTGCTGGAGTTAATGTTTAATGGCCAAGACAATATTGACAACGTGATTGTCAAAAGTTTCAAAAGAAATGCCCCATTGAAGAGACCTAATTTCTTCTCTAGGGTTTTCTTATGAGCACGTTAAAGTTTACCTGACACCTACATCAAAAAAGCGGCGTTTTCAAAAATACCTGGGTACATGTGGACATAGCTTAAATGCATTACATTTTTTATTACAATTCTTCATTGTAAATGTTAAAACCAGACTACTTTAAAATAACTGTCTCATGAACCACCTGGTTGATAATAATTTCACCACATTACATTATAACGTTTTTCTGTCCTTTATCCCGTCTTCCTTCTCCCACCCCAACCGGTCGCAGAAGATGGCCGCCCCTCCCTGAGCCTGGTTCTGCCGGAGGTTTCTTCCTGTTAAAAGGGAGTTTTTCCTTCCCACTGTCACCAAAGTGCTTGCTCATAGGGGGTCATATGATTGTTGGGTTATGTATTATTGTAGGGTCTACCTTACAATAGAAAGCGCCTTGAGGCAACTGTTGTTGTGATTAGGCACTATATAAATAAAACTGAATTGAATTCAAATAAAAATTAATTTAAAAAAAAGTTTTAAAAGTGTTCTTAGTTTTATTTGCTGTCAATTTGCCTAGAATGGAATATCAGATTAGAACAGCCTCTAAAATATAATATTTAATGTATTAAATAAATCAAATGATTTACAGAAAATAAAATTCAAAAACACTTTCATTTTCACTGTATCTGTATGGCTATAGAGGAGCTGTTATTATTTTGCCTGTTTGTCAGTGCTGGTATAAACCCCGTTGGTGCTGTGTTGATCCCTTTGCAAAGGTTTGAAGCTTCTTTCGATAAACCTGAGAAAGTCAGTTTGGGTCGATGCTCAGTGTATTTTTCCACAACAATCTTGGTGACGAGGATGAGATTTCTTGAGTGATTTTTGTTCTCGCAGGTAGACTCAATGAGTCTGAAAGAGCGCTTATGTCCGAGCAAAGTATGGAGAAGTGATGGGATTTCCGGCTCTTTTTTAGAGAACTGGCTCTTTCGGCTCGGATCACTAAAAAGAGCCGGCTCTTTCGGCTTTTACGGTTGTTTTGTTGCTTTAATTAATTTATTATTAACAACAATATAAAATTATGCACAAAAGGAATTACTAATGTAAAAAAAGGGGGTTTTATTTATATATGTTTATATATAAATATATGCGGTGGCCCCTAGAGACAAAATGCGTACAAACTCCAAAACACATTTCTAGCATGAACTGAACTTCCAAAACAGAGCTACCTAGATCACTTAAATTACACAATTGAAAGCATATGTGTATTGTTTGTGTATTTATACACAAGCGCTCATATATATTCAAATAATTAAAAAAAAAAAGTTCATTTACTTGTTACTACCAGACACCAAATCCGGTCGTTGGTACTTGCTGGCTTGTGTAGCCACTAGGTAACAAAAGCTGAACACTGCGCCTAGCATTCTGGAGCACTTCTGTTGTGTTTTGTACGTGTTTTGGAGTTTGTACGTGCTTCGGAGTTTGTACGTCCTATGGAGTTTTTACGTGTTTTGGAGTTTTTACGTGCTTCAGGGTTTGTACATGCTTCAGAGTTAACCCTTGGTAGAACCTCAAAATCCCATCCTTTCGTGAACCTCGGGACCAAAAATTGTCCCGCCCCAAAAGTGCTCTAAAAATGTTATATATCAATATTTTTTTCTACTTTAAATTAGTCAATCTTTTAAAACTACTTCTGCTTAAAATATCCATGTCAAGTTTTAATTATATTTTCGTTGTTTTAACCCTTTAAATCCCAGTTTTATTACATGAGCGCCCTGTTTTTTTAGCCCCAAAAAACAAAAGAACTAAATATTTTCCAAAAAAAACCATTTGAAGTAATATTTGTTTGTTATTATAATTAGGCCTTTAGATGGACCAAAGATTGGCACCAACATTCATTTCGATCCACTTTTATTTTTTTTGCAGGAGCGCATTTCATAAAATGCACACACTATCGGTCCTAATCGACCACGCCCAAAAAAGTGCTATAAAAAATTTATATATTAATATTTTATTCCACTTTAAATTAGCCAATCTTTTAGACCTACTTCTCCTTGAAATATTCATGTCAAGTTTTAATTACATTTCGCGGATTTTAACCCTTTATATCCCGGTTTCGTCACATGAGCGCACTGCTTTTTTTGCCCCAAAAAACATAAAACTTGAATATTTTCCAAAAAAAACATTTGAGGTAATATTCAATTGTTATTATAATTAGGCCTTTAGATGGACTAAAGATTGGCACCAACAGTCATTTCGATCGCCTTTTTTTTTTTTTTTTTTCAGGACCAGAAAATGGTGCCTTATTACTTTGCATTGATTTAATTACTTCGACAATTTCACTAATGGTTATCTCTCTATCAATTTCTGTTCTGTCATTTACCGATATTTGTGGAATCGGTAATCTATCAAGCGTTTCAGCAATCTTTTTTTCATCAACCGGATCTGAGGTATAAAGATTGGAATAGAACATTTTAAACTGGTCATTAATGGTTTTCGGATCAGACGTCTTTTCTCCAGAGGTTTTACAGATTTCAGAAATCGTGTTAGCTGATATGGATTGCTTAATTTGATGTGCCAAAAGTTTTCCGGCTCTTTCCCCATGTTCATAGAACTTTTGCCTTGATTTGAAAAATAAACGTTCTGTTTGCTGAATGGACCGAATTTTGTATTTTGAATTTAGTAATAATTTTCTCTTATATAGGTCTGGTGTTGGATTTTCTGCATATAAGCAGTCAATCTCTTTTATACTGTTGGCTAGGTTGTTCATTTGTTGTAAGTATTTCTTTTTTTGAAATGATACATATGAAATTATCTGGCCTCTAAGATAGGCCTTTAATGCCTCCCATACAACAGTCATTTTCATCCCTTGGGTTTGATTTGTCTCTAAGAAAAACTGTATTTGCTCAGAGACCTTTTTTTTTTAAATGAGTCTTTAGTTAGGAGTAAAGGATCAAGTCGCCAGGCCGGTTTTTGACTTAAGCGTTCATAAAAATTTACATCTAATTGTACTGGACTGTGGTCTGAGATAACAATAGAGTTGTATTGGCAATCTAAAACCTTGGGAAGAATTCTACTATCTACAACAAAAAAAATCGATCCGTGAGTATGACCGGTGCACTGGTGAGAAAAATGAGAATTGTTTAGATGTAGGATTTTTGTCCCTCCAGGGGTCAAAAAAAGCATAAGATTGCATAAAGGATTTAAGAACATTACCCGCTTTTGAAATTTTGCTATCAGGTTTTGGGTTTGATCTGTCAAGTTGAGGATTAAGTACGCAGTTAAAGTCACCACCCAGTATCAAATGGGACTCTGTTAAATCTGGCAGGTGTTTTAAAAAGGTACAATAAAAATTTGGGTCGTCCCAGTTTGGTCCATATACATTAGCAAGAATGACTTGTTTCCCATACAACCTGCCCTGTATAATAATATATCTCCCTCTGGTATCCGCCACAGTTGATAGTGGAATAAATGGAATCCCCTTCCTAATTAGAATAGCCACACCCCGTGATCTATCCTCAAATTTTGAGCTAAATATTTGGCTTACCCATGTTTTTTTTAGTTTAATTTGTTCACTTGATCGGAGGTGTGTTTCCTGCAGATATACAACATCGGATCTCAATGATTTTAAATGAGTAAAAACCCTTGTGCGTTTAACCGGATTATTTATACCTTTAACATTCCATGTTATAAAACGAAGAGGCAGATGACTTTGCGAGCTTGCCATTCAGGTACCAAAATGCAGGTGCAGAAAAAATATGTCCCAACCTCTGGAACCCCCCCAAAAGAAAGAGGGGGAGAAGGAAAAAAAAAAAAGGGAAAAAAATAAATAAATAAAACGAGCCTCAAAACCCCATGCTGATCTACTATTTAGTGATGGGTCATTCGCGAACGAAATGGCTCTTAGAGCCGACTCTTTGACGTGAACGACGCGAGCCGGCTCCTTATCGCGAGCCGTCACGTGGGTTTTTTTTTTTTTTTCTCTCAGCCTCTCTCTCGCACTTTTTTCCCGCTTCACTCTGCACGCGAGCCTTGTGCTTTACGCTGGGAAGAGGGGGGAGGGGCGGTAGTTACACTCAGTAGCACAGGAACAGATCCAGAGAGAGAGAAAGAGAGGCAGGGACAACAACATTAGAAAGGTATAGTAATCATCCACAACTATTTTCGGTTGCAGATGATAAAGGATTGAGAAAGTTTATTCATGCAGGTCCATATGACAGAGAATATGCATGTTCTTTTAGTTTTCATATTATAATTTATATTTAATTGTGTTGTGGTTTGCAGTGTTTTGTGTTCTTTTCACTTTAAATTTGTGAAAGGAAAAAGCTGAAAATTTAAATAGTTAAAACTTGAAATGTGAATAGTTGATTTTTGTATTATATGATTTATTTATTACATTTTATGTGGAGTGAATAAATAAAAGTATATTTACGGTGGCCCCTAGAGACAAAGCACATACAAACTTCAAATCACGTATGAACTCTGAAGCATGTACAAACTCCAAAACACGTAAAAACACGTACAAACTCCAAAACACGTAAAAACTCCAAAACACGTAAAAACTCCAAAACACGTAAAAACGCGTACAAACTCCGAAGCACGTAAAAACTCCGAAGCACGTAAAAACTCCGAAGCACGTAAAAACTCCGAAGCACGTAAAAACTCAAAACACGTACAAAAGACAACAGAAGTGCTCCAGGATGCTGGGCGCAGTGTTGAGCCTTTGTTATCTTGTGGCTACACAAGCCAGCAAGTACCAACGACCGGATTTGATGTGTGGTAATAACAGGTAAATGAACTTTTTTTAAAATTATTTGAATATATATATGAGTGCCTGTGTATAAATACACAAACAATACACACATGCTTTCAATTGTGTAATTTAAGTGATCTAGTAGCTCTGCTTTGGAAGTTCAGTTCATGCTAGAAATGTGTTTTGGAGTTTGTACGTGTTTTGTCTCTAGGGGCCACCGCATATATTTATATATAAACATATATAAATAAAACCACTTGTTTTTACGTTAGTAATTCCTTTTGTGCATAATTTTATATTATTGTTAATAATAAATTAATTAAAGCAACAAAACAACCCGAAGAGCCGGTTCGGAGCCGAAAGAGCCGGCTCTTTTTATTGAGCCGAACCGAAAGAGCCGGATCTCTAAAAAGAGCCGGAAATCCCATCACTACTACTATTATCCCTGAGATCGCAACCCTCCAGGCTAGGATAGCACAGTGACTAAACGTACTGTTAACCCTCAAACAGCCCCTCAACTGGGCAAATATATAACATTTAATAACTAAACAAAACTCCAAAACTTATATTTTCCACTTTCCCCGTGTTTATTCTAATCAAATGCCCCAGAATAACAGCAATATCTCGAACATATCAAAAATCGGAACGAAGAAGGAAGGCAGAGTATTCATAATCAATTAAATCAAAAATCATTCTACCTTCCGGCCTTTTATGACTATGGCCCAATTATTTACTTGACATCTCCCCAGCACCGACGTATAACTATGTCCCTTGAGTTCAAGCAATCACACATGTGGAGTCCAACTTATCTTTTCTCACACGGCTGTACCTCTCACGGCCGTCGTAAGTCTTTTTTGATAAAGTCTATTGCAGCCGCTGGGTCGGTGAAACGATTGTCCTGTCCCGTCGGTGAAGTGATGCGGAGAACAGCTGGAAACAAAAGTCCAAACTTAACGCCAGCCTCGGAGCAAACGTTTAGCCTCCATAAAAGCAGCTCGTTTCTTTGCCACCATTGCTGTAAAATCAGGAAAAATGCTTATCTTCATGTCCTGCAGCAGCAACGGCTGCGACTTGGCGGCCCTTCGGAACACCTCTTCCTTGTCTTGGTAATAGTGAAACTTCACCACGATTGCCCTGGGGGAGTTTCCCTGTTGACCCAAGCTTCGATGAGCGCGGTCCAGCATCGGAGTAAAGTCGAGGCCCAGTATGTCTTTCAGCATTGTAGCAATAGCTGCCGTAGGTTTCCCGGTGTTTTCAAAGCCCTCCTTCACCCCTACAATGCGTGCATTGCACCGGCGTTGTCGCCCCTCGATGTCGTCCAACTTGCTGGTCAACTTAGCAACGTCCGATTTCAGCTTGCTAACCTTGTTTTCCAACTCCACTGAAGAAGTATTCAAGTCAAGTCAAGTCAACTTTATTTGTCAATTCTGCCACATGTACAGGACATACAGAGAATAGAAATTTCGTTACTCTCAAACCCTAGTGATTAAAAAATGCAAATAAAATAATTAAAAAGTAAAAATTTAAATAAATACAATACAATTTTACGTATAACAAAAAAAAAGCTATACAATATACAACATTCAAAGCAAACTCAACACTTTCCAAACGGGTCTCTTGCTTCTCCAGATCTTCTTTGATTGTGTCTATTTTATCATTTAAATCTTTCGTGCTTGAATCGATACGGTCCAATATCCTCTTTTCAGAGCTAGCAATAGCTCTCATAATCTCACTCATGTCATGGGGTGGTGCCTCCGGTCTGTCCTCAGCATGGTCCGAGGCTTTTGCGGCCTGCTCTTTCCCCGATCTAGTTTTGCTCATATTTCGTACACCGTAGCCTTGAAGATGTAAAAAGTGCCTCAGAGCAGCACACGGGCGTGTTATCGTACTGTTGTTAAAAGTTCGTTAGTTTTGGAGCAATGGAATTATGAAAAAAGTTAGTCCATTGAGGAGCCCTGTACAACACGTCTTCACATGGCTACCAGACACGCCCCCCGTCATTTTGTTATTATTCAATTCAGAACTGCCCAGACCAGACACAGTGACGTTTCACCAGAATCCCTTTGATCTCTGATCTTCTTTATGACATCAGCACCCGAAAACCTATAAATAGGGGAGAGGTTCTCACTCTTGTCAGTCTTTCAAAGAGAGTGGAAGAATTCACTAGGCAGGAAAACACTTAAACTACTCGAAACTTCCGTTTCTGACACAGTTGACCGTCTTTTTAAAAAATCTTTTAGTTAGTACAGAGATTTAGCATCAACTTCAATTTGAAATATGAGTCTGTCAAATCCTGTTGTATGCAACATGAGAGCCGAGAACGAAAAACTTCAACAGCAAATCAAAGAGCTGAAAAATGAGAATAAAACTCTCAAACAACAAAACTCTACCATACGTGACCTTAAAGTCGAGAACGCCGACCTTAAGGAGCAAAAAAGAGAGCTCATAAATGAGAACAAGATTCTCCAAAAAAACATTGAAGTTCTCTTCAAACGAAGTGGGTTCTCTAAAAACAAGAGGAAAAGAGACCTGCAACTAGAGAATGAAACAATTCACTTCAAAATTCAAGAGCTGGAATATTGTAACCAAATTCTAAAGGATTTAAACAGCTCCAAAACCAAAGAGATCCAGCAACAGAAAGAGGTGATGCAGGAAATGGAGGCAGAAATCAGAGAGTTGCAAAGCAGCAAGACAGGCTTGGTTATAAAAGTGGGAGACATGGAAAAGGACAACCCGTCTTTAAGAGAGGAAAATGATGTGACGGTAAAACGCATGTGTGAGCTGAAAAGGGACTTTGAAAAGGAAAAAGATGACATGCAACAGGAAATACAGGCTGTTAAAACTGAGCTCCATCAGGCAAACACAGCCTTTAAAGAGTTACAAGAGAGTGAAGAAAGAAAAAGGATCATGAATGAGGAAAACAAAACAACGGACAGTGAACAGCTCAGACAGACCCTGGAACTCCAATGCTTTGCACATGAAATTGACATATTGAGGCATAACGAACTTCTTGAACAGGACCTCCAGGAGCTTTCCAAAAGGAGTGGTGATTCTCAAAAAGAACTGAAACCACACGATGAGGGTGTGAAAGGAGAATCACGGATCTCCAAAGCCACTGAGAAAGACTCCCAACATGATTTTAACGTGACCAACAGAGAAAAGGAGTTTTTGTACCATCAATTTGAGGCAGTGAAAAGAGAGCTCCTAATTGAGAACAAAATTCTCCAAAGAAACGCTGAAGTTCTCTTCAAACGACGTGGGTTCTCTAAAAACAAGAGGAAAAGAGACCTGCAACAGAAAGAGGTGATGCAGGAAATGGAGGCAGAAATCGGAGAGATGCAAAGCAGCAAGACAGGCTCGGTTATAAAAGTGGGAGACATGGAAAAGGACAACCAACATGATTTTAACAAGACCAACAGAGAAAAGGAGTTGTTGTGCCATGAATGTGAGGCACTGAAAAGAGAGCTTGTCAAGAAAAATCTGTGTAATGTACAGGAAGCCTTGAAAACAAGACATGGCGTTGGGAGTCTGAGCTTGGGTTTGCAAAGTTTCACAGGAAGCACATAACAATCTGATAAACAACTACGATGTCCAAGTTGACATACTCAAACAACAAAATAAGGCCTTAGAAAATACGGTTAGCGACCTTACCAAAAAGATGTGGAATGGACGGGAAGCGATGAGACAAATGGAAAAGAACTTTCAAGAACAAAGGAAGCTACTCGAAAATCTCCGAGGAGAATTCGAGGAAATTTAGCACAACTAGGACTTTGGCCCTCCCTATTAAACCTGGTTAACGCAGGTTCAATAGGGCTATAACTCAGACAATGGAAGTTCATTTGATTTAATTGGCCCAAAATGAGTGACTGCACCCAGACACTCAGTAGCAAAAGAATTACAGAGATTCAAGAGAGAAAACTGTTTCTGCATAGACTCCTATAGTACTGCAAGTTGTGTCATCGCTTGGTGTCCTGCATAGAGTGCAGGTTTAAGGTATCTACGTATCTTTCAGAATTAGAAGCTATGCTGCGTCAGGGGTTATAACAGCTCTGCCCCCCCCCCAACCGGTCGAGGCAGATGGCCGCCCCTCACTGAGCCTGGTTCTGCCGAAAGTTTCTTCCTGTTAAAAGGGAGTTTTTCTTTCCCACCGTCACCAATGGCCTTGATGACTGATAACCTTCACAGACACTGTCATCAAGGGTTTGCTCACAGGGGATCATCTGATTGTTGGGGGGTTTTCTCTCTTATATTGTATGGTCTTTACCTTACAATATAAACAGCCGAGAAGCGGCTATTTTTGCGATCCGGTGCTTTAGAAATACATCTTAGCTGAACTGAACTCCATAACATCTGGACCGAAATGCCTACACACAACGGTAGGCATTTCAATCAAGAGCTCTGTCCAAAACGTTCAGTGACAAGCATCAGCACCAGGATTGTTTTTTAGCTCACCAACAGTTCATGTTCCATACCCAGTTTTTATTGTGACTGCAACTTTGTAAGACTGGGTTGGGAGATGTTCTTGTGGTGAGCTTTTATTCACATAATTGGTTTCTTTAATAGTGAAATAAAATATATTTGTATAACTGGAAACAGCGTTCTCATGTGTGATTATCACATTGTATTCTTTAAACCATGTAACAGAATATATAATATATATAATTTACTCATAGTAATATTAATATCTAATGTGACTGAGTTTCCTCATCTCTACTTATGTGCCGATGTGTTCACTGAGGCCATTGTATGGTCCATTTTGGCTGCATTTCCATGTTTTAAACATGAAATTTGCTTATTTAAAGGGTGTCTCATGTATCTCTTATGCAGAAATATGTGTTGCCTAGCTGGACAAATGTAGCACAGGTCTACTATTATTGGCCTAATGTATTTTACCAATCATTTCAGCATCCAGATAATCTCTTTCATACTCCCTTAGATGAATTTAGCCTGGTTGTCATGAAATAGGCATTTGAAACAATAACTACCAGTATCTTCGAATGTGTGTGATTTCACTAATCCTACACATTCTTTGCAAGACAACTGGGTGCTTTTATGTAAAGAATGATCTGAGAACACTGAGGCTAATGAAGTAACAAGAGAAACATAGTAAGTAGTCTTTCAGTTTGCATGATCAATTTGGATTATTGTTCATTTTCATTTACCATGTCAACATGTTTTAGAGCAACGTTTTCTGATTTTGAGCTCTTTTAGGTGTAAGTCATCGTCAGTGATTACCCTAAGCCCAAAGCAACACCAAACATGGGCAACCAAAATGCATCATTTTGTTAGCATGTAATTGTTCTCCCAATTCTTAGAAATCAGGAAACAACAAAAATAACAATTTTAACTTACAGACATGAAACACTCCCCCACCCTGGAAAAAAGTCCATTTTGCCTTTTACAAAAATATAAGGTTAGTGTAATGTTAGATTTTGCATTAATACCTATGACTGAGACCTCAAAGGTAATTCCTCGACTGCTTCAGTAACAGCCTGGTTGATTTTAACAAGTTAAGTAAATTTGCGGTCAATTTAGACTCAATTCAAAATCTCCTACTTGGGACGAACACTAAATGTAAATAGCTGACTTTCTAAATAAACCTATCCATCTTTGCAAGGTCCATTTTTGCTTTCACTAAATTCCAAATGTTTAGCCATAATTAGCTTAGCTGTCCTACTCTTGTTACTGCTCTTTCCTACTGCTGTTACAATCAAATGAACATCTCTGCAAAGATAAATTAGCTGAGACCTTAGGTTGATGGTAGTTACTAGCAAACATACAAACTTACATACACTATATAGTACAGTTCTATGATACATCACCAAATAGAACAATTTGTGGCAATGCAGACAAGCAGAGAAACATGCACAACATTGCTTCAGTCTCATAGCTACATGCAGCACAGTCAGTCCACCAAATCATCAAGCACTTAAAGTACCATTACTCATTAAAGACAGAAGGAAAATCACACTGCAACTCGATACACCTGGACAAGAAGCAAACTGGTAAGAGGGCTGATTTTACATTGACAGTTTACATTCAGGACTACGCTGCTATTGCTTTTCTTTGTTGTAACTTTTAAACTTTTTAAAATTTCTCTTCCCATTCAAATGAATGGCAAAATCTTCAAATCTCTTCAAACCTACCCTACTCTGAAACTTAACTACTTCAGAGTATGCAATAAGGTTGATTGTGTTCATCTGGACGTTGTGTTTTCAGTGGGAGAAACGCTACGTCATTCATCCAAGTGACTTCTTCACTTTTAGTCTCATTCACATTGCATTTTTGCTCACAAATAATTTTCTAGTTCATGTTAGTATGTTATGTTTACAATGTCCACTGCCTTTTTTAAGCAAGCTACTGGAAAGCACACAAAATATTCATGAATTGTATGTAAAATTATTTTGTGAAAAATAATTATTGTTTTTTCCATCTCCCTTCACTCTTTGGCTCACCTTGTTCTTCCTGATCTTGTACAATCTCTTTGTCCTCTCCCTCTGATTTGAATTGATTAGGTAAATTAATAGTGAATTTAGACAAAATTAAACATCTGCTACTCTAACAGCCATCTTTCTATACACACACATCCCTCTTTACAATTTAGTCACAACAAAAAGTTACTTTGACGAGATTTAAGCATTAAAAGCTCGCTGGTCAGTCATCTCCATGTGTTCTGTCCTTGGTCTTTCTCCCATTGCTCATCTTCTTAGCTTGGCCTGGATTTACTGAAGGGCTCCTAAATGTGGATTCCATTTATGTAAAATCATACTAACTCTTCACCACAATTATATATTTTAACTGTAGGCAACACTAACTAACTGTCAGAGAGCCTGACAGATGCTTACGGCACATCAGTTGACCAATCTAGTATTTGCCAAAGCTTCACAATGACATGTTTTTGTTTTTTTTGGTTTGTTTGTATAAAAGTCAACCCGACACACTGTTATGTTGATCACTCTGGACGAGTGTTTGTTGAAGCACCACACATATGGCTTTCATGGTTTGCCAACCTGTTCACCAACTCTCCGGTTGGTCTTCTGCACATGCTCCTGCTCTCCAGGCGGCAAATGCTGCTCCTCTAGGCCGAAAAAAGTGCATCTTCCCGGGGTACGATCACCGGGGACTCCTTTTTCCAGCACACACGTGACAACAAATACGTCATTTCCTGTTGACTAAAAAAAAAAAAAAAAAAAAAAAAAAAAAAATGCACCCTCTCACGGTCCTAGGGACCGAAAATGGTCCCGCCCGATCAGCGGGCGAAGCCGCTGCTGCACGCCGGGAATCAGGCTTCCTTTCCCGCAGGTCTGTTTGAGCAGCCCGCTGTTTTCCAGCAGGGGTCAAATGTGAAGCAAGGGCGCCACCCGGTGGACAAATAAAAAAATTACAACTCTAAGGCCTCCTCCACAATGAAAATGAAACTTAAACATCGACGATCCCTTTGACCGTAATTAATTTGCAGTGAAAAATAGCGTTTATAATGGGTTTCAAGGGGCAGAAATCGGCCACGAGGTTCGATAGTGGATGTATGCCTTTTATTCAGCCATTTAAGCTCATTTAAAAAACTCAGACTGAAATTTTAAAATAAAATGGGAAAAAAAATACATGTTTGAAAATTTGGCTATACTCCATTAAACACTACGGAAGAGGATTAGGGCCACTGGAAAAAAAAAAAACAATTCTGACTTTAATCTCAGAATTCTGACTTTTTTTTTTTGTGAGATTAAAGTCAGAATTCTGACTTTAATCTCAGAATTCTGACTTTAATCTCAGAATTCTGACTTTAATCTCAGAATTCTGACTTTTTTCTCAGAATTCTGACTTTTTTCTCAGAATTCTGAAAAAAGTCAGAATTCTGACTTCTTTTTTTCAGAATTCTGAGATTAAAGTCAGAATTCTGACTTTAATCTCAGAATTCTGACTTTAATCTCAGAATTCTGACTTTAATCTCAGAATTCTGACTTTTTTCTCAGAATTCTGACTTTAATCTCAGAATTCTGACTTTTTTCTCAGAATTCTGAAAAAAGTCAGAATTCTGACTTTAATCTCAGAATTCTGACTTCTTTTTTTCAGAATTCTGAGATTAAAGTCAGAATTCTGAGATTAAAGTCAGAATTCTGACTTTAATCTCAGAATTCTGACTTTAAAGTCAGAATTCTTTCCTTTTTTTTTTCCAGTGGCCCTAATCCTCTTCCGTAAAACACAGTGGAAATGGTGTGGAATTAAAAAACGCAAAGGCCACGAAATGGTCCCAGGTTCTACAGAGGGTTAAACACTTTGTTCTCCTGCAGGTCCAGTCCTGTCGCCACAGAAACAAGTCCTGACCCATGTACCTGGAACCATAGAAGAAGAATAAAATAATAAATGATATTTAAAAAAAGACCTTAAATCCCACAACATAAAAACATTTCGACCAATGAAATGCTTTAGAGTGAAGGACAGCAGTGAATCGCCGCTGACGTGGATTTATGCACAGCTGCAGGTGAGCTCACCTCACTGAAGGATGCATTTTTTCTTTTTCTTCAAACGCTTTCTTCCTGTGTGGCCTTCTGGAGATCAAAGAGAGGATACGATTGGTCGGTTTCTAGATATAAAGCTTATTTCATCATCAACACTAAAGGATGTTCTATCATCGTCTTGATGAGACCTTACAGCCTGAGCCTCAGCTCACCATGTCACAGGAAACACTAATGTTCAGGAACAGGAAGTGACCTCATAGACTCAGAGCTACATCACAACAGCCAGACTGACCCGGCTACATCACCATGGTATGGCAATCTCGACTCCACTCAACTGTAATCTGCGGCCGAGTCTCCGTCACTCTGCTGCAAACACTGAACACAACTTGATCTGTGTGGGTGGGCTGTGGGACAGGAAGCATTAAAATTTCCATGTTTCAGAAACAAACAGCAGCACTGAGCGTGCTCAAAGCCTGAAGCAGAGAGCACAGCGCCTCACTCTACCTGCTGGGCTGGTGTCTAAGGTGTTTGATGCGTTCCGGGGAGCAGAATCTTCCGGGTTAGGATCTTTGCTCCTGTTGACCTGGGTCACATCCTGCTGACTAGCTGTGTGCTGGACTTCCTGCTGCGCCGGTCTGGTGTCCACTTCAGACTCCGGACCCTGGACCTCAGCTGCGGGGCGTTCACAGAGGGCCTGGAGCTCTGAGGCAGCTCTGTCTGGCTCTGCTGGCTCCGGTTCTGGTCTGGTTCCAGCAGGTGGATGTGTGGGAGTCCGGACCTCCTCCCGAGGCTTCTCGGGAAAATCTGGCTTATCTTGGGCCGGTGACATCTGCGTGACCCCGGGGTGACCTGAAAAGGAGAACTTGATCAAACGAGCAGTAGTGACAAGAAAGTCTGCAGAAGTCCTGCCGGGCTCTCACCTTCGACCCCACCGTCCGGCTCTGCCCGTGGGCTTGTCTTCCTCAGCCTGCAGCCCTTCCTGATCTCGGCCAGCAGGTTGTCGACGGTGCATCCTTCGTCCCAATTGGCCATGTCTGTCCTAACTGCAGCACAGACACACGTTCCCCTGTGAGCTTAGCGCACGTGTCACAAACAACAGGTGAAAGCTGTCACTGCATCACCTGACAGCCTCACAGGTACAGCAGCATTTAATCTTTACAAACTTTCTTCTCGTCCTGATGCTGTCACATCATTTCCTTTAAATATTCAGCTGCTGATAAACTGTTGCAGAAAAATGTTGCTGATGTCAGCTATTGATTCTCGACCTGTCCGTCACCGGCCCTTCACATGTCTCACCTGTTCTCCACTTGCACTTGACCTGTCCTTCACCTGCCACACCTGGAGAGACAGGTGAGGGACACCTGTCTCTCCATTTAAGGAGGGAGGATTTAAGGTGAAATAATGGTGTCTGACTTGCTGATCTTTCTGGTGGGGGCTTCTTCTCTCAGTTTCCTCCCTTCCTCCAACCTCTTCCTCCTCTTCTCCTGCTCCCTGTGACCTTCGTTCTCCTGATCGAAGAATAAAAGGAACACACAGTTCAAACTTCAGCAGGCTAACCGGCCCCCCAGAGAGGGCGGAGCTTAACATTTACAGGGAAACAGGACTAATGTGTGGCAGCTACCACACTTTGTCACGGTTCAAGTCAGAGCCGATTGGCTGGCTGAGACATAGTTTAAATGACACATGCAAACGTGCGGCAGGGTATGAGTCCTGCAGACTGAGCCGCACTGCGATTGGCGCTGACCTTGAGGGTTCGAAGGAAGAGGTCTCTGAATGCCTTGATGGTGCTGAAGAGCTCCTCGAGGGAGAAGCTGCTGCTGTCCTCACAGAGGTAGGCGGACAGGTGCTTCCTCTGCTCCTCCACAGATGACAGCAGGAGTTGCAGCTGCTCAACAGCCTGCAGGCTCTCCTGGTAACACCACATAAGAACAACAGGTAAGTTCACCTGGAACAGCAGGTCTGTCCCACTAAAACGGTGTCAGTGAGTGTACAGACTGGATTTATCTGCCCGTAAAGGTGACAGCCTCATCCTGAGTGACTCACCTGTATGGTGGACAGGTACTGCTCCTTCATGTCGTCAGATGAGGAGGAAACGCTCCTCTCTGAGTTTTTCAGCCGTTTGTTTAGAGTCTTTGTTTCAGACTGAATAGAGTCCAAGCTGAGCCTGCAGGTGGAGTCAGAGGGCAACATTTAACACCGCTGCAGGCGAAACACCTGAGCTACCACGTCACAGACTCCACCCAGCAGTCTGTACGTGACTGAACTCCTATATGTGTTTACCCAGCAGCCTTTGCACAGATCTCCAGGTCATCGGGCAGGTTGAGCAGGTCGGGGTGATTCTCTTCAGCCTCCTAAGGGTCACAAACAGCAGCAACTGAATTATTATGAGAATACTGCAGTATTCCCCAGTATTCGTAGTATTCCCAGCATTACCTGCAGGATGTGGTGCAGCAGCGTGACTCTCGACTTGTTGGCTTTGGTTTCGGTCAGTTTGAGCAGAGTGCTGATCTTAAAGCCTTCAGCATTCCCCGTGTGAGTTCCCTGATGGACCATACATCACATGACTAAATCAGACTACCAGCCTTTACATTTTATTTCAGCTAAATAACAGACTGATTTATGATTTGGCAACTAAATGAACTGTCTTGGTAGACAGTCTGTTGGTAATTTAAGTCATATAATTTTTGTCTGAAGATGAAAGTTTATAGTTTATATACAAAAGATATACAATATATATGATATACACACACACACACACACACACATATATATATATAGAGAGAGAGAGCAAGAGAGAGAACATATAAACATTCTTTCTCTCATCCGCTCTCTCGCACTTTTTTCCCGCTTCACTCAGCATGCAAGCCTTGTGCTTTACACTGGGAAGAGGGGGGAGGGGCGGTAGTTACACTCGCAGTAGCACAGGAACAGAGCAGGAGGGAGAGACAGAGAAAGAGCCAGGGACAACAACGTCACATTAGAAAGGTATATAATCATCCACAACTATTTTCAGTTGCAGATGATAAAGGATTCAGAAAGTTTATTCATGCAGGTCCATATGACAGAGAATATGCATGTTCTTTTTGTTTTCATATTATAATTTATATTTAATTGTGTTGTGGTTTGCAGTGTTTTGTGTTGTTTCACTTTAAATTTGTAAAAGGAAAAAGCTGAAAATTTAAATAGTTAAAAGTTGAAATGTGAATAGTTGATTTTTGTATTATATGATTTATTTATTACATTTTATGTGGAGTGAATAAATAAAAGTATATTTACGGTGGCCCCTAGAGACAAAGCATGTACAAGCTTCAAATCACGTACGAACTCTGAAGCACGTACAAACTCCAAAACACGTAAAAACTCCGAAGCACATAAAAACTCAAAACACGTACAAAAGACAACAGAAGTGCTCCAGGATGCTAGTGGCAGTGTTGAGCTTTTGTTACCTAGTGGCTACACAAGCTAGCAAGTACCAACGGCCGGATTTGGTGTGTGGTAATAACAGGTAAATGAACTTTCTTTTTTTTTTTTTTTTTTAATTTTTAATTATTTGACTATATATGAATATAGTGCTTGTGTATAAATACTTAAACAATACACATATGCTTTCATGCTTTCAATTGTGTAATTTACGTGATCTAGGTAGCTCTGTTTTGGAAGTTCAGTTCATGCTAGAAATGTGTTTTGGAGTTTGTATGTGCTTCTTGGAGTTTGTACGCGTTTTGTCTCTAGGGGCCACCGCATATATTTATATATAAACATATATAAATAAAACCACTTTTTTTTGTACATTAGTAATTCCTTTTGTGCATAATTTTATATTATTGTTAATAATAAATCAATTAAAGCAACAAAACAACCGTTAAAGCTGGTTCGGAGCCGAAAGAGCCGGCTCTTTTTAGTGAGCCGAACCGAAAGAGCCGGTTTTCTAAAAAGAGCCGGAAATCCCATCACACAATGAAAAGACAACATATGAAAATAAAAAAGAAAGAAAACAGGCAAAAAGTTAGAAGAAACAGTCTACTACATGTCTACTTTTTAATGCACAGGTACGATACAAAGTCTGCATTTTGCTAATTATTCTAAATATTCCTAACTATTTAAACATTTTTCAGTATCCTGCACTGTTTTTTGCCCTTCCACAATCATTTGAATTAAAAATTAAAAGAGCAGGAGTGTTAAAATTAATAATAAAAGGAATTTGTTGGCTTTTTCAAAAGGTACAAATAAAATATTGTTGATAGACCTGCCCCCTTTATTAGCTACAAAATAAAACATTAAGCCTTGATCTGTTCTGTTATTCTTCTTTTCAAAAGAAAAACATTTCTAGCCTTCCAGTGTTCTAAAAAAATTAAAAACAAACGCAAATATAAGATTATTAGAATTTTTAAAATATAAATGCTTAACATTGGAAAATACTATAACTGTTAACTATGGTACAGAACTTAACAAAATGTCATTAAAAATTATAAATACTGATAACAAAAAAAGTCATTCTTTTTAATTTATTGTCATGATTCTGGGTCCTTTTAACCCAGCGTTTTGTGTTTTCTCTTATTGCGATTTTGGTTCTGTTCTTCCTCTGTTTGGTGTTTACTCTGTTCTGCCCGTGTGCCCTGTATCTAGTCTGCGTTTCTTAGTTTGTGTCCTTTCATGTGTAAGTTCCTGTTTTATTGTGAAGGTCTGCGTCTTATGTGAGTGTTTTCAGTTTGACTCCCTAGTCTCGTCACGTTAATCACTCCCAGCTGTGTTCCTCACCTGTGTGTAATCTCCCTGTGTTCTCTGAGTGTATTTAAGTTGCGTCTTCTGTCATAGTAGTTGCTGGTTCGTCTGTGTTGTTTCCCCTCGGTCTCCCTGCATCTCTTCATGTGTATTTCCCCGGACCTCCCTGCATCTTCGTTTCTGGTTTGTTTTGTTAGTTTTACCCAGTTTAGGTTCCAGTTTCATGTTCCCAGTGCCTTTGTTGTTTGTATTTCCTTCGTTAATAAATACTCACCTGCACCAGAGCTGCCGCGTCCTTGTCCTAAATAATTCCACACGGCTTGCCCCGGCAAACCGTGACATTTATAAAATACAATCGGTCACATTTTTGAACAAAGGAACTGTACATTTTATTCAAATTATTCACACTGACTTTTTCTTTTTTTCAGAATTCTGAGATTAAAGTCAGAATTCTGAGATTAAAGTCAGAATTCTTTCCTTTTTTTTTTCCAGTGGCCCTAATCCTCTTCCGTAAAACACAGTGGAAATGGTGTGGAATTAAAAAACGCAAAGGCCACGAAATGGTCCCAGGTTCTACAGAGGGTTAAACACTTTGTTCTCCTGCAGGTCCAGTCCTGTCGCCACAGAAACAAGTCCTGACCCATGTACCTGGAACCATAGAAGAAGAATAAAATAATAAATGATATTTAAAAAAAGACCTTAAATCCCACAACATAAAAACATTTCGACCAATGAAATGCTTTAGAGTGAAGGACAGCAGTGAATCGCCGCTGACGTGGATTTATGCACAGCTGCAGGTGAGCTCACCTCACTGAAGGATGCATTTTTTCTTTTTCTTCAAACGCTTTCTTCCTGTGTGGCCTTCTGGAGATCAAAGAGAGGATACGATTGGTCGGTTTCTAGATATAAAGCTTATTTCATCATCAACACTAAAGGATGTTCTATCATCGTCTTGATGAGACCTTACAGCCTGAGCCTCAGCTCACCATGTCACAGGAAACACTAATGTTCAGGAACAGGAAGTGACCTCATAGACTCAGAGCTACATCACAACAGCCAGACTGACCCGGCTACATCACCATGGTATGGCAATCTCGACTCCACTCAACTGTAATCTGCGGCCGAGTCTCCGTCACTCTGCTGCAAACACTGAACACAACTTGATCTGTGTGGGTGGGCTGTGGGACAGGAAGCATTAAAATTTCCATGTTTCAGAAACAAACAGCAGCACTGAGCGTGCTCAAAGCCTGAAGCAGAGAGCACAGCGCCTCACTCTACCTGCTGGGCTGGTGTCTAAGGTGTTTGATGCGTTCCGGGGAGCAGAATCTTCCGGGTTAGGATCTTTGCTCCTGTTGACCTGGGTCACATCCTGCTGACTAGCTGTGTGCTGGACTTCCTGCTGCGCCGGTCTGGTGTCCACTTCAGACTCCGGACCCTGGACCTCAGCTGCGGGGCGTTCACAGAGGGCCTGGAGCTCTGAGGCAGCTCTGTCTGGCTCTGCTGGCTCCGGTTCTGGTCTGGTTCCAGCAGGTGGATGTGTGGGAGTCCGGACCTCCTCCCGAGGCTTCTCGGGAAAATCTGGCTTATCTTGGGCCGGTGACATCTGCGTGACCCCGGGGTGACCTGAAAAGGAGAACTTGATCAAACGAGCAGTAGTGACAAGAAAGTCTGCAGAAGTCCTGCCGGGCTCTCACCTTCGACCCCACCGTCCGGCTCTGCCCGTGGGCTTGTCTTCCTCAGCCTGCAGCCCTTCCTGATCTCGGCCAGCAGGTTGTCGACGGTGCATCCTTCGTCCCAATTGGCCATGTCTGTCCTAACTGCAGCACAGACACACGTTCCCCTGTGAGCTTAGCGCACGTGTCACAAACAACAGGTGAAAGCTGTCACTGCATCACCTGACAGCCTCACAGGTACAGCAGCATTTAATCTTTACAAACTTTCTTCTCGTCCTGATGCTGTCACATCATTTCCTTTAAATATTCAGCTGCTGATAAACTGTTGCAGAAAAATGTTGCTGATGTCAGCTATTGATTCTCGACCTGTCCGTCACCGGCCCTTCACATGTCTCACCTGTTCTCCACTTGCACTTGACCTGTCCTTCACCTGCCACACCTGGAGAGACAGGTGAGGGACACCTGTCTCTCCATTTAAGGAGGGAGGATTTAAGGTGAAATAATGGTGTCTGACTTACTGATCTTTCTGGTGGGGGCTTCTTCTCTCAGTTTCCTCCCTTCCTCCAACCTCTTCCTCCTCTTCTCCTGCTCCCTGTGACCTTCGTTCTCCTGATCGAAGAATAAAAGGAACACACAGTTCAAACTTCAGCAGGCTAACCGGCCCCCCAGAGAGGGCGGAGCTTAACATTTACAGGGAAACAGGACTAATGTGTGGCAGCTACCACACTTTGTCACGGTTCAAGTCAGAGCCGATTGGCTGGCTGAGACATAGTTTAAATGACACATGCAAACGTGCGGCAGGGTATGAGTCCTGCAGACTGAGCCGCACTGCGATTGGCGCTGACCTTGAGGGTTCGAAGGAAGAGGTCTCTGAATGCCTTGATGGTGCTGAAGAGCTCTTCGAGGGAGAAGCTGTCAATGAGATGTCCTCACTAAGATAATAAAACGAGTGTGTGTGTGCACACGTGTGGTATCCCATGATTCCATGCTGTAAGTTCAGAGCCTGTGAGAACAGGCTGGGCGGGGACGATAAGATCTGCAGCGTCTGAGGTTCAGCTGTTTGTTATGGTGTATCTGCAGTTACGCCCTGATGGTACACAGACCACGTCGTCGTTGCTCTCACCTGGCAGCGAGGAGCTGTGGTGGAGCTTTGTGAGCTCTCTGCTGACTTAGGTAATCAGCCAGTGGCTTTCAGTTTGAGCTGTTCTGCTTGTCATGTTAGCCTTGAAACTAAGTGAAACTGACTCGCACTTCCTTTTGCTAACGTCCTGCCGATAAAGCTTTTCAAACCGACCCAAATGGCCTGCTCATGTCTCCCCATCCAGCTCATGCGACATCTGTTGGTTCGTCCATCAAGCAGGTAAACATGCCCCTCTAAACAAATGAAATCAGCCAAGAGAGCCTCTGAAAGTGACCTGGACCTACAGCAACATTTAACTGTTTATATGACTGAGCGCCAACTGTCCTGACTGCCATCGTGAGGCAGAGTTCAGATTACTTAAACTGATCTCATGAAATCACAAATCACCTCAGAGGAGACCGAGAAGGAAGGGAAAAAAGGAAAAAAGGAAGGACAGGAAGGAAATAAGGAGAGAGGAGGAAGTGGACGAGGACATGAGCATACCTTGTAGTTGTCGAGTGCATCGAAGACGAGGTGGTGTCCCCGAGGGTCGAAGACGGCAAGAGCAGCCAGCAGCTGGAACAGCTGCATCTTCACCATGACATTGGACGTGTCGAGAGCTGAGGGCATATAGGAGGAGGTGGAGTTACCGCTTTCATAAGTAATGACTCTGAGTCGTCATCTTCACCTCACAGGTACACCGGCTACCTGCTTAGCTTAGGCTGGAACAGCCACCTGAGTCTACCTGTTGCTCAGGGTAGCGTGTAAATATGATTTTAAGGTGGTTTTAAGGCAGATCTGCTTCATTCTAACTTTCTGGTCCTCCACCCACCTTGAGCCAGCATCCTGATGTAGCCCTCGTTGTCCTGGATGAAATGCAGCCCTGCGGACGAGTTCATGATGGTCCGGACACAGCTGACGCAGGTGAGCTGCAGCAGAGCATCGGCGATGTGGGCGCAGCCGCGGCCCGACAGAGCCTCCAGCGCCTCCAGCAGGAGGTCCAAACCCTGTAGTTCAAGGAACTGCACCATCCATGACTGATTACTCACCTCCAGCCGCCGCTGCAGACCCGAGTAGTTCACCACTGTGGGAACCTGGAGGGGCAGAGTGACCATCGGTCAGAGCTGTGAGACGCCCTCTCCTTCCCCTGCAGGACTCCTGAGGTTCTGCTTCTTTCCTACCTGCAGCAGTCGGATGCAGAGCTCGGGGTCAGCGTTCTCCAGATTGGCCTCCACCTTGCCGTCAGTGACTGTGGCGGGGCCTCTGGTCAACTGGTCCTTTACCGCCCCCCATTTGGTACTGGTTGCCATGATGACAGGCTAAAGGTTTTACCGATGTTTGAGCTGACGAGGGTTAAAACAGATACAGGTAATCAATCACAAACAATCAATGACATCATCATCTTTTTAACGTCCATGACAAGCAGACCTGACACAAGCGATGACATCACGCCCGTGTCAGCCTGCCTCGGGCTCACAGTTTCACATTCATTAACACATCTCTGAGTCACAAACTGAGCTCCTCCAGTGGACGCCTTTATCTGCTCAGGAGGTCAGAGTCTTTTACTGTGATTGGACTCCATTTGGCTTTAGTTGTGTCATAAATTATTATTTGAATTATGTTCCTGACTGACAGCTCGAGTACACTTCTGATGTGGACCAGTTTTAACTTGGTTTTATTCAGCTCCGAATCAAAGCTCCAAATCACAACAACAGTCACCTTGAGATGCTGTACTGTCTTTGTACTCTCAACAACCATATGAGTAAGAAGTTTTGTGACAGTGGCAAGGAAAACCTCAATTTTAACAGGAAGAAACCTCCAGCAGAGCCAGGCTCAGACCAGTTTGGGAGAGGGAAGGAAGACAGGACAAAGGCACTCTGTGGAATGCATGAATAACAAGAAACAGAGAAAAAGAAGAAGAATGCAGTGAATCAGGCTGAAGGATCAGCTGATTAACAGACTGATAATAAAGCACATGATTGGCTCCAGTAACAGAAAAATAAACACGAAGCGCTCACAGCTATCGTGGCTGTGATTTGGAAAGTGAATGAATCAGACTGAAGGCTACGTGAATCCTGCACTCAGTGTGTTGCAGAGTCTTCATCAGTGAAGAAGAGTGACTGCACGTCACAGCGTGGTGGGTGAAATATGTCAGCTATGTGGTATTTCTGGTATTCAGTGCGTGTGCATGTCCTGACAGCTGAGCACGCTCGCCACATTAACGCGCCGCTGTGAGAAAACCTGAACTTTAAACTTGAAAGGTGGAGTAGGTCAGTCACATGGTCAAAGGGTGTTTCCAGAGGCCTGGATTCAAATCTCCCCCGGGGCATTTGAATCCCCCCCCCCATCCAGCCAGCCTTCCTGCGTCAGTAAAGCTTCAGAATATTAAACACAACCATGAAACTTTCAGACTCACTGCAACATGGTCCTAATAAAGTGAGCACTGACTGTGTAAACCAGCAGAAACACAGGCAGGAAATTCACCTGTAAAGGTGTGTGTGGGTGTGTGTGTGAGTGAAGACAGACTGACTGGGGGGAGAAATTCCTTCTCAGCAGATGAGCTCAGGATAAAGACTCTTCCTCTTTTTGGACAGATGCTTCATCGCTTGGTTAAACTGTGGCCTCCTCCTCACGCCCGGCAGCAGAACTTTAACCACGGAAACAAATGCTCCTCATCAGCAGCAGCAGGTTTCAGTCTTCAGAGAAGGACCAGCAAACAAACTCAGCACTAGTTGTTCCAGTATCGGGAAAAACTGAGGGATGATCCTTTAAACCTGAAGCTCAGGTGTTTGTCATCATTTAACAACTTAAACAGACCTTTCACTGTACACATGCGCATATCTGTCAGTGGTACACCCTCACAGAAGAACAAATGCATTGATCTCAGTGCTGATGGATCAATACAGTGATTGGATAAGAGCAGACCCGCATGCTCCGATTCAAAGGTTCAAAAGTTTAAACACAGTTGTGGCTAAAAACCGAGCTGTGCCTGCCAAACCGGACTCCCTTCAAAATTAATCGAATTTAGTGTCTGAGCTTCAGTTCACTCGGTGCTGTGGTGGGTTCGGCTCAGCAACACCGGCCGGAGGACGGAGCAGCTTCAGCCGCTCCGCTGCTCCCACAGGTACAGGTGTATTTCACCGGGAACAGAAGAAGCTCATCACACAAACTTACCTGGAATCTGTCACTTGTGTCAAGCCGGCCTCCAATTCGAGACTCGCAGTCAAGCCAGCCTCCAGTTTGTTTTACGTTCCCTGTGTATTCAAAGTATTACGGAATGGATGTGGAAACCGGATTTCAAAATAAAAGCCAACTTCGAGTGAATTAACAGGTATGTTAAGAACATAATAACATATAATTTAGGCTTTTTTTTTCCTTTTTCTTTTTTTTCAAACTCTAATGTTAGATCTATATGATAGTGATGGCCCGCTTGAAGCTGACGCTCCGGAGCGTGTGTCGAAAAAAACAACACACTGGTTCAGAAGCACTGTGTCGAGGCTTGCTTCGTTTGGCAAAAGTCACGTGACCAGTGACGTCCGAAGCTTCATTACGCACGTAACTGCTTCGGTACCTGATTCAAACGGATATAAGGAAGTGAATCATCCACGGGATTCGTGGAGTGTGTTGATGGTGACAGAGAGCGAAGAGGTGATCATTCCACTGACAGATATGGAGCCAGCGAGGAAGAGAGGACGTTCTGGCGTGTGGGAATATTTTGAGTTGATTTTGCTCAATTCATTTTATCTGCCGAAGTGAAAAACCTGAAATGTCCAAAATCATGTTTTCATAATGTAAATCTCATTACAGCATATGACTTTAGGAACACTTCCATGTGAATTAAAGCTGATGAAAACTACAACAATGTATTTGACACTATACGTACATTACATTGCTACACAGTTTAGAAAATCATTTTGTTTATTGTTTTTAGGTGATAGTCTGCAGACCCAGGAATACCTGCATATCTACCAGCTTGCAGTGCAGTTCCTGCACTCCACAGCCTCTTCTGTTCCATGCAAGTGGATTTTCTCCAAGGCAGGAGAAACTATTTCTAAGAAAAGAAACAGACTCAGCCAGCGCACAGTAACACTAATCCTCTTTTTAAATGTAAATAACAAAAGGGCTACCTGACATAGAGCATGTTTTTACTTTGCAAGTTCTTGATTAGGGGTGGGTTTTGATTATTGCCTTTCTGATTACAATCCATGCTAAATTGGATAAATTTATATTGATTCATTACAATCCTGTGTCGATTTGTAAATTAACGTTATTATGCCTGAAACGCCAGCATCTCAGGTTAAACCTCACAACATGTCGTCAAACACCATACAGCTAAAACAGTACCTGGGAGCAGGTTTACGGATTCTGCATACAAACGTAAACACAGAGCGCGGACCCGACGCGTCAGAGTCAGATTTTGGTGCGTCGTCGGGTCCGCGCTGTGTTTGCCTCTTTTTTTTTTTCGCTGGCTTCTGCAGCTGCAGGTTTCATAACTCTCTGTTTACATCTCTAATTAAGTCTCACATGTGTCAGCTTTCTTTTAATAGATACGAAATTATGGATATATACTGATACATGACCAGAATTGTAATATTTCTGACTGAGGCAAAACTTTCAAGATTCCAATCAAATTGAATCGGATCCTGTATCGAATCAAAATGATTCTACAAATCAGTAACGATGCAGCCGTACTCAGCCCCTAAGCATTTTCCCTTTCCAGTTCACAATCAATCCCACCCCTAGGTCAAAAATATGTATAGGACAATTGGCCTAATCTAATATTTTGTATGAACCTGTCCAGCTGTCCAGTGATTAAATGACAAGTAGATGGGGGCAGGACTCCACAGCAGGGGCATACTCCATAATGTGCTGTGCAGTCTCATATGTATATTGTATATGTTGCTCACTTATTGTATTTACCAACATAAAGGAGTTATGAGCAAAGAAAGGCCACACCATAGTGCATGTTTAAATAGGGAAAGTTTATTGATCAAAATGTATTACGCAAATACGCATTACATTTTTTTCAGCCCCCCAATCGAGAAAACAAAACCAATTACATGTTCAAAGCAACGGAACGGTGGCCCAATATCAGAGAGAACTCCACTCTTGAGTGAGCAGTGATGATTGAGTGTGCGTGTTAGTCCCCATAGGGAAATAGTTCCTCTGCATTTAACCCATTCACCCAGTGAATTTTTTATTGAGCAGTCTGTTTTATTTTGCAGATTCAAGCTGCTCTTCAAAATATTCGCCACCAGATGTCACCGGAGAGGACTGTGTTGAAAAGCTTCGAGTAATGAACCATTTTTCAATACAAGCTTCAGTGCTTCGGAAAGCTTCATTTGGCCATCACTACTATATGACACAGCCTTGTACCCTAATTGTGCCCTGTCACTATCAAGGCCATCTTATTTTGCCTTCCAAAATAAAAGCCTTTTCAAATTGTCCATATACGACCTACTCTTTTAACGATTTCAAAATGCTCTTAAATGAAAAATTCATGTTTCAACAGGATAATTCCACTTTAGATCAACAGTATACAGCCCCACAGTGATACCATATCAATATCAAGTCATTCTGATTTTGACTTCCAAAGTAAAAGCCTTTGACAATGTCAAAGTAAAAGCAGGAGTGACTAAAACAAGCTCTCTTCAATTATTTTGGGATGTTATTTACTTATCAATTGTGAAAAAATTGCTCTGAATAAACAGAGAAGCAAAAACGCTCATGAACTGGCGTGGAGAAAGACGTGTCTGTGTGAACAGGGAAAAAGCTGAACGTGGCGCGGCGCTTCCACGTGCAGTGTCTACCATCACGAGTAAAAAGACTGCAACATTAACATTAGCATTGGAGGCTAAATAGAATTTTCGACACATCTCCTCCTCTATTAAAGCTCGTTTTCAGCAACCGAACACCAAGAAACATCAAGAAAACCTCACTGCGCCGATAGAATACCGTGAATTTTATATAAGTTTGAATAACTTACCGTTTGTGTAAAATACTCCAATGAGTACGGCAGGCATCCACCACGGTGTAACCAGCAGAAGCACATGGAAAATCGGCCCGGCAGAGCAAACTATTTATTGATCCACGGGTTTACCTGGGCAGAAGCCCAGGGGCCTGCCAAGTTAAATAACTCTCTTCAGAGTTCATTTGCTTGGACTTGAATAACACTGTTTAATAACTCCAACACTGAACACTATTTGAATCAGAATGTGTTAAAATGACACTTTGAGAGTGGAAATCAACTCTAACATCTTTAACCCTGAAATTTTAACACTCCAGTTTTTGCTGTGTATATTTAGCCACACTGATGTTTCTGTTTTTAGTTCAGATATTGTCATCATTGTGGATGTTTTTGCTAGATGCTGTAAATGTGTAGTACGTGTGTGCCACATATGTGTTATAGGCAGGAACACAACGGTTACATCATTATCATACAGCATACGGATGATGATGCCCGATGAGGAGCGAGACGAGGAAGCCGACGAAGCCGCCTCCCCCTCAGTCTTTTCTCTCTTCAGAGAGCTTGACCTCTGAGGGCCGCCATGGCTCTGACTCTTCAGAGGAACCGTCACCTGCTGTGTGGGAGGGATGTGGCCGTGCACAGATGCCGGCCTCTCGCCGCCTTTCCGCCGCTCCAACTTGGCTCTGAGTGTGGAGTACGAGTCAGCATGGGCGGGGTTGTGGGTGAAGGACTGAGAGCGCTTCTTGCGTGGGTTGTCATCAAAGAACTCAATGATGAAAGCTTGCTGAGTGAGGTGCTCGGGGGGCGCCTGTTTGGGAAATTCGGTGGGTGACAGAGCTTTAGGAGGACTCTGGGACAGGGGCCTCTCAGGGGCTACGGGTGAGGCAGAGGCCGGTCTGGGTGGAGCATACTGCAGTGGTTGGTGTAGCTGACTATGGATGGACTGGCCTGATTGGATGACCTGCTGCGACGCCTGGGACAGCTCTGATTGCATAGAGTGCTCAGTGCGGACCGAGTGGTGGGATTTACCCCTTCCTTTGAGAACTGGGTCCTCTGAGTCACTCTGGGTCCCATCCTCATGGTGGTGACCTAAAGACAGGAATAAAGATGTCAGTGAGTACTAGCTTTTGAACTTTGAAGCTCAATGGTCACAAGTGTATGACTGAAGCTTTGATAGCCTCAAACAAAGACAGAAGTTTAGTGGGGTCAGTAAAATCAGAGAAATATCAGAAGATTCAGGGACCGTGTGTCAATAAATTGTTAACAATGAAGTGCTGGACAGGTTTTATCACCAGCAGGAAGCATAATCCCCGATTACCTGTGAATGACAAACAGGTAACACAGGTATGGTCCGGAACACAGGTGCAACTCTGACCTTTCAGGGTCTTGATGTTCATGGCGAGGTCACTCTTGGTGCTGTAAACGTCTTCAGACGGTGGGCGTCTCTTCATCATGCTTACATCACTGTGGACCAGCCAGTCAGCCACCTTGCTCTCTGCTGACATCACCTCTGCAGGTGTGGCCATGATGGCTGTCTTGGTGGGTGTAGCCTGCAGCTTCCTCTGGCGAGTGGAGAACTTGGTGATGTGGTCTTTAATCTTGATCTTCCCAGGCATGCAATCATCAAACTCAATGGTAAAGGAGGCATGGCTCTGAACGACAGGCGGAGTCGGAGTGGGAAGTGAGGGTGGGGCCGGGGGCGTGTCAGTGTCCTTGGTGGGGATCTCAAAGTAGCTCGGCTCACGGTGGTACGAAGGGAAGGCGGACTTTGGCTGACAGTCTGACAGCGATGCAGAAAATTCTGGATCTGCAGAGGGAGCGTCTTTCTGAACATCTGACAGAGGCAAAGAGATGACATCTCACCAACATCATCAATAACGCACCATCAGCTCAATTTAGCTTTATTTATACAGCACCAGTTTACTGCACTCCTCCACTTTATTAAGGTGTGCGTACCTGAATGTGGCTCATCGCTGGTTTGGACTTTACTCCCATAATCCTCCTCTCCCCACCAGGAAGGCTGGCCATACAAAGGAGTGGGCCGACACACCGGCGCCTCTGTCACAGAAACGTGTGATAGGTGAAATTGCCGACCAATCAAAGTGTCCCGAGGAGCGTGAACAAACGACTTTCTGGTTTGTTACTAAAACATTTTCCTGAACGAGCAGATTTATAGTAAAAAATACATCAGAACAAACAGCAACACATCATCTGCGTACAGGAACACACAGCGGCCAGACACCTGATCCAGTACTTTTTAACCCTGCACCAGGCTTTCTGGTGCAGGGTTTTGTGTTACATTATGTTTTGTACAGTGCAGTATATTTTTGACCCTGTGTGATGTCAAAATTTTGTGTTATTGCTTGTATTACGCCCAGTATTGTTAGGAGTACATTTGATACACAGTATATTTACTGCCAGTACTGTTGCTGTATTATTGTTACCCTGTGCGAGGCTCTTGGTACTCTGCGCTTTCTCGCCTCTCGCCCGCTCATCCACGTCACTCTTCTTCCCCTCTGAAGGCTTTAGGCTCATCTGCAGCTGACTGCTGTACTTCTCATGCTGAAACAGAAGAACGAGGCAAACGTACTCAAGGTACTGCAAATTGCATGTACTCACGGTACTGCATGTGCTCACGGTACTGTACATGCTGTGTGTAGTCATGAGAAATTCATGACGCTCTGAGTAGTTTTGGAAATGCAAACTAAATGCAGTTAAACAAGGAAATTAAATAACACCCTCTATGCAGTAATTTGTACAATAGAAAACACACACCCACAAACACCAACCTTTAGGGCCTCCTCTGGGACTTTGTGTTGACTTTTCTCCAGAACGTAGACGTGAGAATGTGAACAACAGCTCAGAAAAATATTAAAATTATCACACACACACACACACACACACACACACACACACACACACACACACACACAGAAACACACAGGCGCGCACAGACACGCACACAAACAGTGCGTGTGTGCGTCTGAAGGATATCGTATCCGAAGCGGATGATGTCGGACAGTTTGAGGGTGATGTAGGTCTGATCAGGAATCCGAAGGTCGTTTACAAATGTCTGCAGGAAACAAACAAACAAACGTCCAGGTGAAAGTTTCTGATTATGATGCTGAAGTCCACTCTGAAGGTTTTCACTCTTTTGTGATTTTACAGTTCTTGCCTGTTTAAATTAAAGTGGAATTAAATTTTTTTAAGTTAATAAAAAAAAAAAAAAAATCTTTGTACTGTAACCTGTGACTTTAGGCATCACCACCCCCCACCTGTGTTTGCTGCTGATTGGTGGATACCTATGATAATGTACTGATATGTTGTGTATGGCTCACCCCATTGAGGCTGCCCAGGTCCTTCACCAGGTGTTCATCAGTGGTCGGGTTGTAGTTGATGACAGCGTGCTGTTTGTCCACACTGCGAGACTGAGACACACACACATACAACTCTTTTTGCTTACTTTCACTGCGACTCAAACAAGACACCATTACAACTTCCTTTTTCAGACCAACCTAGAGGGAGGCAATTTCTACTAACCCGAACACCTGCACAGGTCAGCCTCACCTGAAGCATCAGCTCGCAGTCCTCTCGGCCCACAAAAATCATCTCTCGGGGGAGGCGGTGTCGAGTCCCCGAACTGCTTACCAGGAACCATGATGTCACACTCATCTTCACAGGCCTGCTGAGAAACCCCAGAGCATCCTGGGAAATGAAGACAGAGGCAGGTGATACAGGTGGGTTTGTGCGGGCCTGTTGTGCCACCGTGACAGATTTTAAATATTTAATCAGACAAAATGAGTAATTTCAGACGATCCTGCTCTTACTGATTTGTGTGTGTTTGAATCCTGACAGCTGAGGCACCTGCAGGTGTGTAGTCAGGTCCAAAAGGACCTGCAGGTTGTCCACACCAGCCTGAGTCTGAGGTTCAAACACCTTCAACTTTCAATTAAGCACTGAATGAACTCCTACAGACATTTTTATTCACAGTGCTCTGATTACAGAGGTTCGGCACAGAAACGGGGTCATGCAGTCAAATATGTGATATTTATTAAAAACACAGAGCATGAGCAAATCAACTGTTCATTTCATCTTTAGAGTTAAAAGTTGAACTAAAGCACTGACCAGCAGAAAATAAAACACGAGCGCTTTATAAAACTTCTAATTTGAAATAACGGCTCAGAGATGATTCTGTTTCCTGGGAAGGGGTTAAAGATATTTCCTATTTCTAACAGGAAATATCCAACTGTCAAATGACCACATGATCTCACACACACACACTCGCACAGGTGAGAGTCACTGACATTAAAACTTCAGTTTTAGTGTTTTTCTGCACATATACTGCAGTATCATCAGTACTGTCAATACTTTTGTGTGAACCACACGAACAGATGAAGTGAGAGTTTGGAGTTTGAGCACTGGGTTTTGTATGCAGGAGCTCTTGCAGACACAGCTGAAGGATAGATGAAGCTCCTCTGCAGCACAGACAGCAGTGCCACAGACGCTCTGTCCAATCAGAGGCTGACACACGGGCACACATGGAGTAGATCAGCTCCTCCATCAGTCACTGAGACTTCACATCCACTCTGGAGCTCACTCTGTGAAGCTCTGCCCTTCTCAGGAGGTCAGAGGTGATTGGACGGCTCACTCCAAAGGGTTCCATAGGTAAAAAGTCTGGGGAAGGGAGGGGGGATCTTCCTGTTTTTCATCACGGCATAGAACCAGTGAAGAAAACTGCTCATGATGTGGACAAGTGTGGACAGCACACTCTGATGCACATACACACAGACAACCACAGACACTGAGCTGATGCTGGAGGAGAGGAGCGGCTCTTCAGCAGCATCTCTCCAGGCCTCAGCGCCTCTCGGCGGCTGCTGCCCAGAGCTGCTCCTCCTGTCCGGTTCCGACAGACCTGTGTGTGTGCACGTGTGTGTGTGTGCACGTGTGTGTGTGTGAGTGTGTGTGTGCGTGCGTACATGTGTGTGCGTGTGAGTGCGTGCGTGTGTACATGTGTGTGTGTGTGCACGTGTGCGCGCGTGCGTACATGTGTGTGCGTTTGTGAGTGTGTGTGTGCGTGTGTACATGTGTGTGCGTTTGTGCGTGTGTGTGTGTGTGTGTGTGTGCGTGGGGTTCCAGTAAGTGCACTTGCTTTTCTGTGGGGCAGAACAATTCAGATAGATTTAATACATTACAATTCGAGTTCCATGATAGATCAATAGACGGTGTCCCTCCCTGCCTAGGGTAACAAGCTACTGAAAATCCAGATTAATTTGTTTACACCAGTTCACCAATATGTTTTGGGCTGTTTCTGGTGTCCAGTGGATATTATCCCCCACAGTATTAAACTGATCACCCGGGAGTGGGTTCAGTACCTGAAATCGTTTAATCGCAAAGTTGTTGATGCTGGTTAGATTCTGTTGCTGTTCTTTTGGAAGCAGAGGTGAGAAATTAATTAAGGGAAAGAATACGTCGGCATTTGGAAAAACAGATTGTGCCCTTTTGTAGAGCATTCTTAATTGTTTGTTGGAAGTTTTATCTGCATCTTGGTCCCTGTTATTGATTCCGATGGATAAAACTACTAATTTGACATCTGGATGGATTGGTGTCTTTTCCAGAATCTGGAGAAAATGGTAAAATGAAACCCCTGGGTAACTATCAGTTTGTATATTATCACTATTGTAAGCTGGTACACGATTTAGGTTGGAGTCCCCTAAGAACCAAACTGGTCGAGTCGCACGAAATACCCAATCTATGATTTTTCTGCCCTTGCGGGCTTTATGATACGTCGGGTGACACTGGTTAATGCTTTCGACCTGTTGATCCTCCGTGACTGCCTGTCTCTCTTGTCTGTTTTCTGTTGTTACAGGAGCGAAGCCCTGGGAGGAGCCAAGTTTGGTTGGAGGAGCGGCCAGGTGGTCATTTTTGTGGTCAGATGGGGTCTTCATGCCTTTGTGTTTAGTCACACTGTGGTTTACAGACCCCCCCATCATCATGTTGGAGTTGTTTACCACCAAGTTCGTTCGGCCGCTCACACTCCTTTCACCAATGGAGTTCAAGTCCATGCTTTGTGCTCTCCCAGGGGGCGTCCCTGCGTCATTAGCTGAGGCCCTGGCAGCAGAAGAAAAGGTTTTGCTGGTCGTTTGAGACCCCTTGCTGCAGGTTTGTATCTCTGGGCTGTTCTGTAACACCGAGACATTAGAGTATACAATTTTAGACAGATGAAGTGAATGGGACTTAGTTGTGATCACATTTTTCTGTGGATCGGATCTAATTTGTATCTCACTTCTATTTGCTCTATTTGTAGATTTTTCCCAATTTGTTGTGGATTGGAACAAATCCTCATCAGTCTGAGGGGCCACAGGCCTAACCTCAAGTCCCCCAGGTCTCTCCCCCTCCCCTAAAATTAACTCTGGATGTGAAGTCGAGAGGGGACAAAAAGGCTCGTGAGGAGGACGCGATGGCGCAGGAGGCCTTTCATCTGTTGGTTTTGGATCAAGAGTAAACTCAGTGGACCGCTGGTTGCTATCAGGGAGAACAGGGGAGATAACCCGGTTTGGCAAAGTACTCCCGGTGATATTAAATTGTGGTAGTGGTACATGGTCATCTAATAAGGGAGTCGATTGTGAATCCCGGGCGGTGGGGTTCCTCATGATCTGAACCTCAGGATACAGGGAGGTTTGGTTTAGTCTATTGACTTGGCTCAGAGGTGGGAATTCCTCCTCATTCTCTAGGTCTAGTTCCTCCGGTGTTTCCTCTTCCACAGAATCTACAAGCGGCGAGGAAACAGAGATGTCTGAGCCCTCCAATTGATCGATCAATAAGGATCTGGTAGCTCCCAGAGTGTCTGCAGCTAATCTAGCTTTATAGCGTTTTATCATCCAATTTGCTGCCACCTGAAAAGCTGTGTCGTCCCATATTGTATATTGATATTCTAACACTATTTTAGCGTAATGTTGCTGCAGTATGGAGAGGCTATTCTGTAGCCATGTCTGCGTGTTCAGGTTTACTGCCTCCCTGAGTTCCTCCGTGGGGGAGGAAGGTCTAATGAATGCCGTGAGTTTTATTATCTGTCTAGCCATTCCCTTAGGGGGAGTTTGAGTCAAAATAGCTTTTTGGGAGAGGGGAGGAAAAGGGGAGGGGAGAGAGGGAGGAGGAGAGACAAATACCCCTGTTCCTATTATAATGGACCCCTGGTTGAGGTTAGGTAAGATGCTTTTCAAGTTGGTCTATCTAGACCTTATAACTGTGCATCATGGAGTAGGGAATTAAAAATCAAAAGGGGAAAGAGGATTTTTATCCCTAATTTACCTCTGGTTGAGGTTAGGATTCTGTGTCCCGATCAGGGTTTGTTCCCTTTAGGTGACTAGAGGAGGAGAGAGGAGAGGTATACACCACTTATCTGATATTAAGATGCCTGGTTAAGGTTAGGGCTAAGTGTATTTGGTAGGGGCATCTCTTCCATGTACCAAAATACTAGGGTCTATATGAAGAGCCATTCTAAAACATAGATAAATAAGCACTCCATATATTGCTATCTCTATAATCATGAGCAGATTGTGTGTCACTATTTGTGCTTATAGGAGAAGGTCGACGTACTTCGAGGGTCAGGTGGGGAGAATCAAGACCTCTGGCATCTGGCTAGGTTAGGTATTAGGAATATGAGCTTTTGTTATTTCGTCAATGCGATTTAGGTGCACTGGCAACAGAGGTCCATGGTATTCCACCCATTTACTCCTGTATCCCATGTACTTGAGACCTCTTTTCTCCACCGATCCCCTGGTAGGTCTTTCCGTATGCCTTATTGCATTATATTTGTAAAAAATAATAAACACATTTCACAATACATAATGAAAACGTTGCCATTATACAAAAAACAAAACAAAACAAAAAAAAGAGAACGCCCCCCCACCCGAGGCTCATGTAAACAGAAACAAAACAAAAACAGACAAAAAACGTATGTCACACATCTGGAAAACACGTTTTTATATAGTCAATAAATGGGTTCCAAGTCGCAGAGAATTTTTGTTGTGATGAGAGAACTCTGTATCTAAGTTTTTCCAGTGGTAAAAAGAAAAGCACCTCCTTTAACCATTGTATGTGTGGAGGAGCCTTATCAGACTTCCAGTGGAATAGAATAAGTCTACGGGCAAGCAATGTAGCAAATGCTATGGCATTTTCCTGAGATTTACTAATTTTGTATTGAGATGGCATAACTCCAAAAATGCCAATGCGGAAATCAAGCACTAAATTCTGCGCACTGATATGAGATAATACTTTAAATATATTTCCCCAGTAATTATCCAGGTTCGGACAAGACCACATCATGTGACCCTCATTTGCTGGATTATGTCCACACCTGGGACAGGCAGGATCGGCTTCTGGGAAAAATTTTGAAAGCCTCTCTCTTGTATAATGAAGACGATGAAGAATTTTAAACTGAATTAAACCATGGCGAATGCAAAGGGAGGAAGTATGTATACGATTCAAACAAGATCTCCACTCATCATCAGATAAATCCACCCCAATGTCTTTTTCCCAATTATTTTTAGTTTTTTCCCCAAGTAATAGGCCTTAAGCTCTGTATCAGTTTGTATATGGTGGAGATTCTCCTTTTGCCAAAAGGATCCATTTCCAAAATGGTATCCACTTGATTTTTAGGAGGTAGGTAGGGGAAAGAAGGAAACAATGCTTTTGCAAAACTTCGTATTTGCAGGTATCTAAACATATGTGAGGTTGGTATATTGTAATCTCTCATCAGAGCGTCAAAGGTGTTAAAAGTTTCTCCTGAAAATAAATTGTAAAAAAACTTAACCATAGAATATTTCCTGGTATACATCTTTGAGTATTGGTGCTAGTTTGTCTATAAACATTTTATATAGTTCAATAGGGAAACCATCAGGTCCCGGTGCCTTATTACTTTGCATTGATTTAATTACTTCGACAATTTCACTAATGGTTATCTCTCTATCAATTTCTGTTCTGTCATTTACCGATATTTGTGGAATCGGTAATCTATCAAGCGTTTCAGCAATCTTTTTTTCATCAACCGGATCTGAGGTATAAAGATTGGAATAGAACATTTTAAACTGGTCATTAATGGTTTTCGGATCAGACGTCTTTTCTCCAGAGGTTTTACAGATTTCAGAAATCGTGTTAGCTGATATGGATTGCTTAATTTGATGTGCCAAAAGTTTTCCGGCTCTTTCCCCATGTTCATAGAACTTTTGCCTTGATTTGAAAAATAAACGTTCTGTTTGCTGAATGGACCGAATTTTGTATTCTGAATTTAGTAATAATTTTCTCTTATAGAGGTCTGGTGTTGGATTTTCTGCATATAAGCAGTCAATCTCTTTTATACTGTTGGCTAGGTTGTTCATTTGTTGTAAGTATTTCTTTTTTTGAAATGATACATATGAAATTATCTGGCCTCTAAGATAGGCCTTTAATGCCTCCCATACAACAGTCATTTTCATCCCTTGGGTTTGATTTGTCTCTAAGAAAAACTGTATTTGCTCAGAGACCTTTTTTTTTTAAAATGAGTCTTTAGTTAGGAGTAAAGGATCAAGTCGCCAGGCCGGTTTTTGACTTAAGCGTTCATAAAAATTTACATCTAATTGTACTGGACTGTGGTCTGAGATAACAATAGAGTTGTATTGGCAATCTAAAACCTTGGGAAGAATTCTACTATCTACAACAAAAAAAATCGATCCGTGAGTATGACCGGTGCACTGGTGAGAAAAATGAGAATTGTTTAGATGTAGGATTTTTGTCCCTCCAGGGGTCAAAAAAAGCATAAGATTGCATAAAGGATTTAAGAACATTACCCGCTTTTGAAATTTTGCTATCAGGTTTTGGGTTTGATCTGTCAAGTTGAGGATTAAGTACGCAGTTAAAGTCACCACCCAGTATCAAATGGGACTCTGTTAAATCTGGCAGGTGTTTTAAAAAGGTACAATAAAAATTTGGGTCGTCCCAGTTTGGTCCATATACATTAGCAAGAATGACTTGTTTCCCATACAACCTGCCCTGTATAATAATATATCTCCCTCTGGTATCCGCCACAGTTGATAGTGGAATAAATGGAATCCCCTTCCTAATTAGAATAGCCACACCCCGTGATCTATCCTCAAATTTTGAGCTAAATATTTGGCTTACCCATGTTTTTTTTAGTTTAATTTGTTCACTTGATCGGAGGTGTGTTTCCTGCAGATATACAACATCGGATCTCAATGATTTTAAATGAGTAAAAACCCTTGTGCGTTTAACCGGATTATTTATACCTTTAACATTCCATGTTATAAAACGAAGAGGCAGATGACTTTGCGAGCTTGCCATTCAGGTACCAAAATGCAGGTGCAGAAAAAATATGTCCCAACCTCTGGAACCCCCCCCAAAAGAAAGAGGGGGAGAAGGAAAAAAAAAAAAGGGAAAAAAAAAAATAAATAAAACGAGCCTCAAAACCCCATGCTGATCTACTATTATCCCTGAGATCGCAACCCTCCAGGCTAGGATAGCACAGTGACTAAACGTACTGTTAACCCTCAAACAGCCCCTCAACTGGGCAAATATATAACATTTAATAACTAAACAAAACTCCAAAACTTATATTTTCCACTTTCCCCGTGTTTATTCTAATCAAATGCCCCAGAATAACAGCAATATCTCGAACATATCAAAAATCGGAACGAAGAAGGAAGGCAGAGTATTCATAATCAATTAAATCAAAAATCATTCTACCTTCCGGCCTTTTATGACTATGGCCCAATTATTTACTTGACATCTCCCCAGCACCGACGTATAACTATGTCCCTTGAGTTCAAGCAATCACACATGTGGAGTCCAACTTATCTTTTCTCACACGGCTGTACCTCTCACGGCCGTCGTAAGTCTTTTTTGATAAAGTCTATTGCAGCCGCTGGGTCGGTGAAACGATTGTCCTGTCCCGTCGGTGAAGTGATGCGGAGAACAGCTGGAAACAAAAGTCCAAACTTAACGCCAGCCTCGGAGCAAACGTTTAGCCTCCATAAAAGCAGCTCGTTTCTTTGCCACCATTGCTGTAAAATCAGGAAAAATGCTTATCTTCATGTCCTGCAGCAGCAACGGCTGCAACTTGGCGGCCCTTCGGAACACCTCTTCCTTGTCTTGGTCAGTGTTGGTCAAGTTACTTGAAAAAAGTAATTAGTTACTGATTACTGATTACTTCTCAAAAAAAGTAATCCCGTTACTTTACTGATTACTTGTTTTCAAAAGTAATTAATTACTTAGTTACTTAGTTACTTTTAAAAAACATGATACACTACCTGAATGCTTGATAAAGCAATAGACCTTTTGGGCCAATGCTATTTTTTCTGCATAATCCATCATATAAAAGTGAATCAAATGGAAAAGTGTCTTTTTAAAAAATTGTTTATTACTTTTAATCTTAACTTTATAAACAGTGCATCAAACAAAAATTAAATTAAATTCAACAGTCTTTGACTTTAATAAATTTGTTTAACATTTGTTAATTTGTTTAACAAATGTTTGTTAAACATATTTCTGCACATTACACCATATTTTAAGAAAATAAAGGCTTAAACTGTATTTCTGCATACTCCAGCATATAACATAAATTATTTTTGTGTCTACACACATCTTTTCATATAAATAAAGCAAAAAATAAATAAATAAAATAAATAAAATTAACAAAAACATCTTTTAACAGTTGGTAAAGTGCAGAGAGGCATAATATTGAGATTACAAAAACAGAAAATGCTATTGCATGCTACATTCAGGCTGTTAATCCAGTCTCAGTTTGTGGCAACCCTGAAAAAGACCTATGTTTTATTGTTTTCTTTTGGACTGAAACAGTGGTTATATCGCATCAGCAGAAGCTTCTCAAACCTTCTATCAGACATTCTGTTCCTTTTTGGGGAAAGCACCAATCCACCTAAACTGAACAGCCGTTCCACTGGTGCACTGGATGGAGTTGGACTGTTGTATTTCATGTACATCTTTTTGAGATTTGGGAACTGATTCAGAATCTCAAGCTCATAGCCTGACCTTAAAAAGTCAGTTATTTCTTTTTCTGCTGAGAAGCTTTCTGTGGGCTGATTCTGAAATTCAAAAAAGTCCATTTCGGCTGGGCTGGCTGGGATTTGGGACACATTAGTGTTCTCAGTTGCAGGAGCAGCTTTACGACACTCTGTTATCAGGAGCTCCTTCACATACTCTCTCCTACGCTCATCTCTCAGCCAACGAAGTTTAAACTTGGGACAAGTGGCCGCTGCGAGAAGTACTTCTTGGCTGTCCAGAACAGCATCAAAACGAGTCTTGATGGCCTGTAACATACAATATGATGCAACTAAGAATAAAATTATTTTACTGTATAATTACCTATTGTCAATATTTTGTGGGCTTTACAGCTCTAAACCATCTATATTTTCTATTATCAATACTGTATGAGATTTAATTTTGGCTGAGGCTTTTGTTGATATTATGATTAATATTCATGATTAATGATGATCAATGTCCCTGATATTTAACAAGGGGTGAATACTTGGTCTTTTATTCTATCATTTTAATAATTGTACCCACTGCTTAAAACAAAGTATAACATCCACCCACTGTGAATGGTATAATAAATTTAACAAATCCACCCAAAGCAATTAATAATAATCTTACCTTTACAATGACATCTGGAAGGCTGGCTGTCATTCTAGAGAGGTCATCTTTCAGGGCAAGGGTCTTTGACATCAGGCTTGTGAGTGTTGGCAGTAAAGCCCAGTAGGTGCACTCATCCCCTTGTAAGATGTCCAGAGCCACTGTCAGGGGCTTCATCACAGTACAGTACTCTTTCAAGAACTGGTACTCCCTTTCATTAAGGCACTTGATTCCCAGTTTTACACACAGGGGATTAAGTTCATTCAAGGGAATTGTGATGATTCTAGAAATGGCCTCATACAGGGAATTCCACCTTGTGGATGTCGGTACCATTAGTTTCCTCCGACTGACTTCCTCCACCTGTTCAGAGGCTAATGTTGATCGACTTGCTTTAGTCCAAAGAGCAGAACATTTTGCAATGCTACTCCTATATACAGCCTTGGTGTCTGCACATGAATTTAGATGTTTGTCAACATCGCTTGTTGAAATCAAGTTAATTGTGTGCGATGCACATCTGTAGTGTGGAGGGAGGCTGAACTGTGCATCACCAGATGCAGCTGAAAGAGCTTCTATGACATCAGTAAAGGTCGGTTCCTCGTCATCACCTTCTTCATTTTCAGATTCAGACTCCAAATGACAGGGCTGACATACTCTGAATGCTTTGGCAAAATTGGATGCATTATCCGTTACAGTGGCAATAACTTTGCCTTGTAGTCCATATGATGAATGGATTTCTTCAATCTCTGCTCCAATTACATCATAGGTATGGCTGCCTCTAATTCTCTTGCATGCTAGAGCGGCCTTGTTGTGTTGTAATGTGGAATTAATCCAGTGAACTGTTACACCCATAAAACTTTTATTATTTACCGTCCAGATGTCAGCAGTGGTGGAAACAAACTCTGCCTCTTCGAGTGTAGCCTTCAAGTTAGAGTTCATTTTGTCATATTCTCTCTCAAGGTATCCTACAAATGACTTTCTCTGGGGCAGCTTGACACCACTTTTAGTTGGTATTTTTTCTACGATGCGTCGGAATGATTCAGAGTCAACAGTGGAAATCGGCAACATGTCCTCGACGATATAGGCAGCGACAAGCTTCTTCAGTTCAGCGGCACTAAGTCCTGTCGCTCTTACGTCTAGTTTAACCTGTTTAGCAGGAGTGGGTCCATCTCAGGTTTGCCCGGTGGAAGTAGATGTGGTAGCCAAAGCGGTCACGTCAGTGAGGGGATCCTGGGGGTTTTCTGTCAATTTAACATTCTTGTGGCAGCGTGCTAGGTGCTTGCTCAGGTTGGAAGTGGAATTTTTCGACGTAGAAAGAAGTTTTCTTCCGATGCAGAGTGTACAACGTACGCTTATGTTTTTGTCGCTTTTTAAAGAGTCAAATTCAAAATAATGTCGGTATTTCCAAGTATTAAATGCTGCACGATCGTACTCTATCCCTCGCTCCATGTTTTCTATTGTTGACACACGAGCTACCATAGCCGTCGCACTCGCTTGCGTCATTGTCATGAGACATTCTCGCAAAAAGTTCACGGTTTTAGTAACGCAGTAACGCAGCGTTCCTACGGGAAAGTAAAGGTAATCTAATTACCATTTTTGCAATAGTAATCCCTTACATTACTCGTTACTTGAAAAAAGTAATCCGATTACAGTAACGCGTTACAAGTAACGCGTTACTGCCCATCTCTGGTCTTGGTAATAGTGAAACTTCACCACGATTGCCCTGGGGGAGTTTCCCTGTTGACCCAAGCTTCGATGAGCGCGGTCCAGCATCGGAGTAAAGTCGAGGCCCAGTATGTCTTTCAGCATTGTAGCAATAGCTGCCGTAGGTTTCCCGGTGTTTTCAAAGCCCTCCTTCACCCCTACAATGCGTGCATTGCACCGGCGTTGTCGCCCCTCGATGTCGTCCAACTTGCTGGTCAACTTAGCAACGTCCGATTTCAGCTTGCTAACCTCGTTTTCCAACTCCACTGAAGAAGTATTCAAGTCAAGTCAAGTCAACTTTATTTGTCAATTCTGCCACATGTACAGGACATACAGAGAATAGAAATTTCGTTACTCTCAAACCCTAGTGATTAAAAAATGCAAATAAAATAATTAAAAAGTAAAAATTTAAATAAATACAATACAATTTTACGTATAACAAAAAAAAAGCTATACAATATACAACATTCAAAGCAAACTCAACACTTTCCAAACGGGTCTCTTGCTTCTCCAGATCTTCTTTGATTGTGTCTATTTTATCATTTAAATCTTTCGTGCTTGAATCGATACGGTCCAATATCCTCTTTTCAGAGCTAGCAATAGCTCTCATAATCTCACTCATGTCATGGGGTGGTGCCTCCGGTCTGTCCTCAGCATGGTCCGAGGCTTTTGCGGCCTGCTCTTTCCCCGATCTAGTTTTGCTCATATTTCGTACACCGTAGCCTTGAAGATGTAAAAAGTGCCTCAGAGCAGCACACGGGCGTGTTATCGTACTGTTGTTAAAAGTTCGTTAGTTTTGGAGCAATGGAATTATGAAAAAAGTTAGTCCATTGAGGAGCCCTGTACAACACGTCTTCACATGGCTACCAGACACGCCCCCCGTCATTTTGTTATTATTCAATTCAGAACTGCCCAGACCAGACACAGTGACGTTTCACCAGAATCCCTTTGATCTCTGATCTTCTTTATGACATCAGCACCCGAAAACCTATAAATAGGGGAGAGGTTCTCACTCTTGTCAGTCTTTCAAAGAGAGTGGAAGAATTCACTAGGCAGGAAAACACTTAAACTACTCGAAACTTCCGTTTCTGACACAGTTGACCGTCTTTTTAAAAAATCTTTTAGTTAGTACAGAGATTTAGCATCAACTTCAATTTGAAATATGAGTCTGTCAAATCCTGTTGTATGCAACATGAGAGCCGAGAACGAAAAACTTCAACAGCAAATCAAAGAGCTGAAAAATGAGAATAAAACTCTCAAACAACAAAACTCTACCATACGTGACCTTAAAGTCGAGAACGCCGACCTTAAGGAGCAAAAAAGAGAGCTCATAAATGAGAACAAGATTCTCCAAAAAAACATTGAAGTTCTCTTCAAACGAAGTGGGTTCTCTAAAAACAAGAGGAAAAGAGACCTGCAACTAGAGAATGAAACAATTCACTTCAAAATTCAAGAGCTGGAATATTGTAACCAAATTCTAAAGGATTTAAACAGCTCCAAAACCAAAGAGATCCAGCAACAGAAAGAGGTGATGCAGGAAATGGAGGCAGAAATCAGAGAGTTGCAAAGCAGCAAGACAGGCTTGGTTATAAAAGTGGGAGACATGGAAAAGGACAACCCGTCTTTAAGAGAGGAAAATGATGTGACGGTAAAACGCATGTGTGAGCTGAAAAGGGACTTTGAAAAGGAAAAAGATGACATGCAACAGGAAATACAGGCTGTTAAAACTGAGCTCCATCAGGCAAACACAGCCTTTAAAGAGTTACAAGAGAGTGAAGAAAGAAAAAGGATCATGAATGAGGAAAACAAAACAACGGACAGTGAACAGCTCAGACAGACCCTGGAACTCCAATGCTTTGCACATGAAATTGACATATTGAGGCATAACGAACTTCTTGAACAGGACCTCCAGGAGCTTTCCAAAAGGAGTGGTGATTCTCAAAAAGAACTGAAACCACACGATGAGGGTGTGAAAGGAGAATCACGGATCTCCAAAGCCACTGAGAAAGACTCCCAACATGATTTTAACGTGACCAACAGAGAAAAGGAGTTTTTGTACCATCAATTTGAGGCAGTGAAAAGAGAGCTCCTAATTGAGAACAAAATTCTCCAAAGAAACGCTGAAGTTCTCTTCAAACGACGTGGGTTCTCTAAAAACAAGAGGAAAAGAGACCTGCAACAGAAAGAGGTGATGCAGGAAATGGAGGCAGAAATCGGAGAGATGCAAAGCAGCAAGACAGGCTCGGTTATAAAAGTGGGAGACATGGAAAAGGACAACCAACATGATTTTAACAAGACCAACAGAGAAAAGGAGTTGTTGTGCCATGAATGTGAGGCACTGAAAAGAGAGCTTGTCAAGAAAAATCTGTGTAATGTACAGGAAGCCTTGAAAACAAGACATGGCGTTGGGAGTCTGAGCTTGGGTTTGCAAAGTTTCACAGGAAGCACATAACAATCTGATAAACAACTACGATGTCCAAGTTGACATACTCAAACAACAAAATAAGGCCTTAGAAAATACGGTTAGCGACCTTACCAAAAAGATGTGGAATGGACGGGAAGCGATGAGACAAATGGAAAAGAACTTTCAAGAACAAAGGAAGCTACTCGAAAATCTCCGAGGAGAATTCGAGGAAATTTAGCACAACTAGGACTTTGGCCCTCCCTATTAAACCTGGTTAACGCAGGTTCAATAGGGCTATAACTCAGACAATGGAAGTTCATTTGATTTAATTGGCCCAAAATGAGTGACTGCACCCAGACACTCAGTAGCAAAAGAATTACAGAGATTCAAGAGAGAAAACTGTTTCTGCATAGACTCCTATAGTACTGCAAGTTGTGTCATCGCTTGGTGTCCTGCATAGAGTGCAGGTTTAAGGTATCTACGTATCTTTCAGAATTAGAAGCTATGCTGCGTCAGGGGTTATAACAGCTGTGCCCCCCCCCCCCAACCGGTCGAGGCAGATGGCCGCCCCTCACTGAGCCTGGTTCTGCCGAAAGTTTCTTCCTGTTAAAAGGGAGTTTTTCTTTCCCACCGTCACCAATGGCCTTGATGACTGATAACCTTCACAGACACTGTCATCAAGGGTTTGCTCACAGGGGATCATCTGATTGTTGGGGGGTTTTCTCTCTTATATTGTATGGTCTTTACCTTACAATATAAACAGCCGAGAAGCGGCTATTTTTGCGATCCGGTGCTTTAGAAATACATCTTAGCTGAACTGAACTCCATAACATCTGGACCGAAATGCCTACACACAACGGTAGGCATTTCAATCAAGAGCTCTGTCCAAAACGTTCAGTGACAAGCATCAGCACCAGGATTGTTTTTTTAGCTCACCAACAGTTCATGTTCCATACCCAGTTTTTATTGTGACTGCAACTTTGTAAGACTGGGTTGGGAGATGTTCTTGTGGTGAGCTTTTATTCACATAATTGGTTTCTTTAATAGTGAAATAAAATATATTTGTATAACTGGAAACAGCGTTCTCATGTGTGATTATCACATTGTATTCTTTAAACCATGTAACAGAATATATAATATATATATAATTTACTCATAGTAATATTAATATCTAATGTGACTGAGTTTCCTCATCTCTACTTATGTGCCGATGTGTTCACTGAGGCCATTGTATGGTCCATTTTGGCTGCATTTCCATGTTTTAAACATGAAATTTGCTTATTTAAAGGGTGTCTCATGTATCTCTTATGCAGAAATATGTGTTGCCTAGCTGGACAAATGTAGCACAGGTCTACTATTATTGGCCTAATGTATTTTACCAATCATTTCAGCATCCAGATAATCTCTTTCATACTCCCTTAGATGAATTTAGCCTGGTTGTCATGAAATAGGCATTTGAAACAATAACTACCAGTATCTTCGAATGTGTGTGATTTCACTAATCCTACACATTCTTTGCAAGACAACTGGGTGCTTTTATGTAAAGAATGATCTGAGAACACTGAGGCTAATGAAGTAACAAGAGAAACATAGTAAGTAGTCTTTCAGTTTGCATGATCAATTTGGATTATTGTTCATTTTCATTTACCATGTCAACATGTTTTAGAGCAACGTTTTCTGATTTTGAGCTCTTTTAGGTGTAAGTCATCGTCAGTGATTACCCTAAGCCCAAAGCAACACCAAACATGGGCAACCAAAATGCATCATTTTGTTAGCATGTAATTGTTCTCCCAATTCTTAGAAATCAGGAAACAACAAAAATAACAATTTTAACTTACAGACATGAAACACTCCCCCACCCTGGAAAAAAGTCCATTTTGCCTTTTACAAAAATATAAGGTTAGTGTAATGTTAGATTTTGCATTAATACCTATGACTGAGACCTCAAAGGTAATTCCTCGACTGCTTCAGTAACAGCCTGGTTGATTTTAACAAGTTAAGTAAATTTGCGGTCAATTTAGACTCAATTCAAAATCTCCTACTTGGGACGAACACTAAATGTAAATAGCTGACTTTCTAAATAAACCTATCCATCTTTGCAAGGTCCATTTTTGCTTTCACTAAATTCCAAATGTTTAGCCATAATTAGCTTAGCTGTCCTACTCTTGTTACTGCTCTTTCCTACTGCTGTTACAATCAAATGAACATCTCTGCAAAGATAAATTAGCTGAGACCTTAGGTTGATGGTAGTTACTAGCAAACATACAAACTTACATACACTATATAGTACAGTTCTATGATACATCACCAAATAGAACAATTTGTGGCAATGCAGACAAGCAGAGAAACATGCACAACATTGCTTCAGTCTCATAGCTACATGCAGCACAGTCAGTCCACCAAATCATCAAGCACTTAAAGTACCATTACTCATTAAAGACAGAAGGAAAATCACACTGCAACTCGATACACCTGGACAAGAAGCAAACTGGTAAGAGGGCTGATTTTACATTGACAGTTTACATTCAGGACTACGCTGCTATTGCTTTTCTTTGTTGTAACTTTTAAACTTTTTAAAATTTCTCTTCCCATTCAAATGAATGGCAAAATCTTCAAATCTCTTCAAACCTACCCTACTCTGAAACTTAACTACTTCAGAGTATGCAATAAGGTTGATTGTGTTCATCTGGACGTTGTGTTTTCAGTGGGAGAAACGCTACGTCATTCATCCAAGTGACTTCTTCACTTTTAGTCTCATTCACATTGCATTTTTGCTCGCAAATAATTTTCTAGTTCATGTTAGTATGTTATGTTTACAATGTCCACTGCCTTTTTTAAGCAAGCTACTGGAAAGCACACAAAATATTCATGAATTGTATGTAAAATTATTTTGTGAAAAATAATTATTGTTTTTTCCATCTCCCTTCACTCTTTGGCTCACCTTGTTCTTCCTGATCTTGTACAATCTCTTTGTCCTCTCCCTCTGATTTGAATTGATTAGGTAAATTAATAGTGAATTTAGACAAAATTAAACATCTGCTACTCTAACAGCCATCTTTCTATACACACACATCCCTCTTTACAATTTAGTCACAACAAAAAGTTACTTTGACGAGATTTAAGCATTAAAAGCTCGCTGGTCAGTCATCTCCATGTGTTCTGTCCTTGGTCTTTCTCCCATTGCTCATCTTCTTAGCTTGGCCTGGATTTACTGAAGGGCTCCTAAATGTGGATTCCATTTATGTAAAATCATACTAACTCTTCACCACAATTATATATTTTAACTGTAGGCAACACTAACTAACTGTCAGAGAGCCTGACAGATGCTTACGGCACATCAGTTGACCAATCTAGTATTTGCCAAAGCTTCACAATGACATGTTTTTGTTTTTTTTGGTTTGTTTGTATAAAAGTCAACCCGACACACTGTTATGTTGATCACTCTGGACGAGTGTTTGTTGAAGCACCACACATATGGCTTTCATGGTTTGCCAACCTGTTCACCAACTCTCCGGTTGGTCTTCTGCACATGCTCCTGCTCTCCAGGCGGCAAATGCTGCTCCTCTAGGCCGAAAAAAGTGCATCTTCCCGGGGTACGATCACCGGGGACTCCTTTTTCCAGCACACACGTGACAACAAATACGTCATTTCCTGTTGACTAAAAAAAAAAAAAAAAAAAAAAAAATGCACCCTCTCACGGTCCTAGGGACCGAAAATGGTCCCGCCCGATCAGCGGGCGAAGCCGCTGCTGCACGCCGGGAATCAGGCTTCCTTTCCCGCAGGTCTGTTTAAGCAGCCCGCTGTTTTCCAGCAGGGGTCAAATGTGAAGCAAGGGCGCCACCCGGTGGACAAATAAAAAAATTACAACTCTAAGGCCTCCTCCAAAATGAAAATGAAACTTAAACATCGACGATCCCTTTGACCGTAATTAATTTGCAGTGAAAAATAGCGTTTATAATGGGTTTCAAGGGGCAGAAATCGGCCACGAGGTTCGATAGTGGATGTATGCCTTTTATTCAGCCATTTAAGCTCATTTAAAAAACTCAGACTGAAATTTTAAAATAAAATGGGAAAAAAAATACATGTTTGAAAATTTGGCTATACTCCATTAAACACTACGGAAGAGGATTAGGGCCACTGGAAAAAAACCAAACAATTCTGACTTTAATCTCAGAATTCTGAGATTAAAGTCAGAATTCTGAGAAAAAAGTCAGAATTCTGAGATTAAAGTCAGAATTCTGAGAAAAAAGTCAGAATTCTGAGAAAAAAGTCAGAATTCTGAGATTAAAGTCAGAATTCTGAGATTAAAGTCAGAATTCTGACTTTTTTTTTTTTCTGAGATTAAAGTCAGAATTCTGACTTTAATCTCAGAATTCTGACTTTAATCTCAGAATTCTGACTTTTTTCTCAGAATTCTGAAAAAAGTCAGAATTCTGACTTTAATCTCAGAATTCTGACTTCTTTTTTTCAGAATTCTGAGATTAAAGTCAGAATTCTGACTTTAAAGTCAGAATTCTTTCCTTTTTTTTTTCCCAGTGGCCCTAATCCTCTTCCGTAAAACACAGTGGAAATGGTGTGGAATTAAAAAACGCAAAGGCCACGAAATGGTCCCAGGTTCTACAGAGGGTTAAACACTTTGTTCTCCTGCAGGTCCAGTCCTGTCGCCACAGAAACAAGTCCTGACCCATGTACCTGGAACCATAGAAGAAGAATAAAATAATAAATGATATTTAAAAAAAGACCTTAAATCCCACAACATAAAAACATTTCGACCAATGAAATGCTTTAGAGTGAAGGACAGCAGTGAATCGCCGCTGACGTGGATTTATGCACAGCTGCAGGTGAGCTCACCTCACTGAAGGATGCATTTTTTCTTTTTCTTCAAACGCTTTCTTCCTGTGTGGCCTTCTGGAGATCAAAGAGAGGATACGATTGGTCGGTTTCTAGATATAAAGCTTATTTCATCATCAACACTAAAGGATGTTCTATCATCGTCTTGATGAGACCTTACAGCCTGAGCCTCAGCTCACCATGTCACAGGAAACACTAATGTTCAGGAACAGGAAGTGACCTCATAGACTCAGAGCTACATCACAACAGCCAGACTGACCCGGCTACATCACCATGGTATGGCAATCTCGACTCCACTCAACTGTAATCTGCGGCCGAGTCTCCGTCACTCTGCTGCAAACACTGAACACAACTTGATCTGTGTGGGTGGGCTGTGGGACAGGAAGCATTAAAATTTCCATGTTTCAGAAACAAACAGCAGCACTGAGCGTGCTCAAAGCCTGAAGCAGAGAGCACAGCGCCTCACTCTACCTGCTGGGCTGGTGTCTAAGGTGTTTGATGCGTTCCGGGGAGCAGAATCTTCCGGGTTAGGATCTTTGCTCCTGTTGACCTGGGTCACATCCTGCTGACTAGCTGTGTGCTGGACTTCCTGCTGCGCCGGTCTGGTGTCCACTTCAGACTCCGGACCCTGGACCTCAGCTGCGGGGCGTTCACAGAGGGCCTGGAGCTCTGAGGCAGCTCTGTCTGGCTCTGCTGGCTCCGGTTCTGGTCTGGTTCCAGCAGGTGGATGTGTGGGAGTCCGGACCTCCTCCCGAGGCTTCTCGGGAAAATCTGGCTTATCTTGGGCCGGTGACATCTGCGTGACCCCGGGGTGACCTGAAAAGGAGAACTTGATCAAACGAGCAGTAGTGACAAGAAAGTCTGCAGAAGTCCTGCCGGGCTCTCACCTTCGACCCCACCGTCCGGCTCTGCCCGTGGGCTTGTCTTCCTCAGCCTGCAGCCCTTCCTGATCTCGGCCAGCAGGTTGTCGACGGTGCATCCTTCGTCCCAATTGGCCATGTCTGTCCTAACTGCAGCACAGACACACGTTCCCCTGTGAGCTTAGCGCACGTGTCACAAACAACAGGTGAAAGCTGTCACTGCATCACCTGACAGCCTCACAGGTACAGCAGCATTTAATCTTTACAAACTTTCTTCTCGTCCTGATGCTGTCACATCATTTCCTTTAAATATTCAGCTGCTGATAAACTGTTGCAGAAAAATGTTGCTGATGTCAGCTATTGATTCTCGACCTGTCCGTCACCGGCCCTTCACATGTCTCACCTGTTCTCCACTTGCACTTGACCTGTCCTTCACCTGCCACACCTGGAGAGACAGGTGAGGGACACCTGTCTCTCCATTTAAGGAGGGAGGATTTAAGGTGAAATAATGGTGTCTGACTTGCTGATCTTTCTGGTGGGGGCTTCTTCTCTCAGTTTCCTCCCTTCCTCCAACCTCTTCCTCCTCTTCTCCTGCTCCCTGTGACCTTCGTTCTCCTGATCGAAGAATAAAAGGAACACACAGTTCAAACTTCAGCAGGCTAACCGGCCCCCCAGAGAGGGCGGAGCTTAACATTTACAGGGAAACAGGACTAATGTGTGGCAGCTACCACACTTTGTCACGGTTCAAGTCAGAGCCGATTGGCTGGCTGAGACATAGTTTAAATGACACATGCAAACGTGCGGCAGGGTATGAGTCCTGCAGACTGAGCCGCACTGCGATTGGCGCTGACCTTGAGGGTTCGAAGGAAGAGGTCTCTGAATGCCTTGATGGTGCTGAAGAGCTCTTCGAGGGAGAAGCTGCTGCTGTCCTCACAGAGGTAGGCGGACAGGTGCTTCCTCTGCTCCTCCACAGATGACAGCAGGAGTTGCAGCTGCTCAACAGCCTGCAGGCTCTCCTGGTAACACCACATAAGAACAACAGGTAAGTTCACCTGGAACAGCAGGTCTGTCCCACTAAAACGGTGTCAGTGAGTGTACAGACTGGATTTATCTGCCCGTAAAGGTGACAGCCTCATCCTGAGTGACTCACCTGTATGGTGGACAGGTACTGCTCCTTCATGTCGTCAGATGAGGAGGAAACGCTCCTCTCTGAGTTTTTCAGCCGTTTGTTTAGAGTCTTTGTTTCAGACTGAATAGAGTCCAAGCTGAGCCTGCAGGTGGAGTCAGAGGGCAACATTTAACACCGCTGCAGGCGAAACACCTGAGCTACCACGTCACAGACTCCACCCAGCAGTCTGTACGTGACTGAACTCCTATATGTGTTTACCCAGCAGTCTTTGCACAGATCTCCAGGTCATCGGGCAGGTTGAGCAGGTCGGGGTGATTCTCTTCAGCCTCCTAAGGGTCACAAACAGCAGCAACTGAATTATTATGAGAATACTGCAGTATTCCCCAGTATTCGTAGTATTCCCAGCATTACCTGCAGGATGTGGTGCAGCAGCGTGACTCTCGACTTGTTGGCTTTGGTTTCGGTCAGAATTCTGACTTTAATCTCAGAATTCTGACTTTTTTTTTTTCTGAGATTAAAGTCAGAATTCTGAATTTAATCTCAGAATTCTGACTTTTTTCTCAGAATTCTGAAAAAAGTCAGAATTCTGACTTTAATCTCAGAATTCTGACTTCTTTTTTTCAGAATTCTGAGATTAAAGTCAGAATTCTGACTTTAATCTCAGAATTCTGACTTTTTTCTCAGAATTCTGAAAAAAGTCAGAATTCTGACTTTAATCTCAGAATTCTGACTTCTTTTTTTCAGAATTCTGAGATTAAAGTCAGAATTCTGACTTTAATCTCAGAATTCTGACTTTAATCTCAGAATTCTGACTTTTTTCTCAGAATTCTGAAAAAAGTCAGAATTCTGACTTTAATCTCAGAATTCTGACTTCTTTTTTTCAGGATTCTGACTTTAATCTCAGAATTCTGACTTCTTTTTTTCAGAATTCTGAGATTAAAGTCAGAATTCTTTCCTTTTTTTTTCCAGTGGCCCTAATCCTCTTCCGTAAAACACAGTGGAAATGGTGTGGAATTAAAAAACGCAAAGGCCACGAAATGGTCCCAGGTTCTACAGAGGGTTAAACACTTTGTTCTCCTGCAGGTCCAGTCCTGTCGCCACAGAAACAAGTCCTGACCCATGTACCTGGAACCATAGAAGAAGAATAAAATAATAAATGATATTTAAAAAAAGACCTTAAATCCCACAACATAAAAACATTTCGACCAATGAAATGCTTTAGAGTGAAGGACAGCAGTGAATCGCCGCTGACGTGGATTTATGCACAGCTGCAGGTGAGCTCACCTCACTGAAGGATGCATTTTTTCTTTTTCTTCAAACGCTTTCTTCCTGTGTGGCCTTCTGGAGATCAAAGAGAGGATACGATTGGTCGGTTTCTAGATATAAAGCTTATTTCATCATCAACACTAAAGGATGTTCTATCATCGTCTTGATGAGACCTTACAGCCTGAGCCTCAGCTCACCATGTCACAGGAAACACTAATGTTCAGGAACAGGAAGTGACCTCATAGACTCAGAGCTACATCACAACAGCCAGACTGACCCGGCTACATCACCATGGTATGGCAATCTCGACTCCACTCAACTGTAATCTGCGGCCGAGTCTCCGTCACTCTGCTGCAAACACTGAACACAACTTGATCTGTGTGGGTGGGCTGTGGGACAGGAAGCATTAAAATTTCCATGTTTCAGAAACAAACAGCAGCACTGAGCGTGCTCAAAGCCTGAAGCAGAGAGCACAGCGCCTCACTCTACCTGCTGGGCTGGTGTCTAAGGTGTTTGATGCGTTCCGGGGAGCAGAATCTTCCGGGTTAGGATCTTTGCTCCTGTTGACCTGGGTCACATCCTGCTGACTAGCTGTGTGCTGGACTTCCTGCTGCGCCGGTCTGGTGTCCACTTCAGACTCCGGACCCTGGACCTCAGCTGCGGGGCGTTCACAGAGGGCCTGGAGCTCTGAGGCAGCTCTGTCTGGCTCTGCTGGCTCCGGTTCTGGTCTGGTTCCAGCAGGTGGATGTGTGGGAGTCCGGACCTCCTCCCGAGGCTTCTCGGGAAAATCTGGCTTATCTTGGGCCGGTGACATCTGCGTGACCCCGGGGTGACCTGAAAAGGAGAACTTGATCAAACGAGCAGTAGTGACAAGAAAGTCTGCAGAAGTCCTGCCGGGCTCTCACCTTCGACCCCACCGTCCGGCTCTGCCCGTGGGCTTGTCTTCCTCAGCCTGCAGCCCTTCCTGATCTCGGCCAGCAGGTTGTCGACGGTGCATCCTTCGTCCCAATTGGCCATGTCTGTCCTAACTGCAGCACAGACACACGTTCCCCTGTGAGCTTAGCGCACGTGTCACAAACAACAGGTGAAAGCTGTCACTGCATCACCTGACAGCCTCACAGGTACAGCAGCATTTAATCTTTACAAACTTTCTTCTCGTCCTGATGCTGTCACATCATTTCCTTTAAATATTCAGCTGCTGATAAACTGTTGCAGAAAAATGTTGCTGATGTCAGCTATTGATTCTCGACCTGTCCGTCACCGGCCCTTCACATGTCTCACCTGTTCTCCACTTGCACTTGACCTGTCCTTCACCTGCCACACCTGGAGAGACAGGTGAGGGACACCTGTCTCTCCATTTAAGGAGGGAGGATTTAAGGTGAAATAATGGTGTCTGACTTGCTGATCTTTCTGGTGGGGGCTTCTTCTCTCAGTTTCCTCCCTTCCTCCAACCTCTTCCTCCTCTTCTCCTGCTCCCTGTGACCTTCGTTCTCCTGATCGAAGAATAAAAGGAACACACAGTTCAAACTTCAGCAGGCTAACCGGCCCCCCAGAGAGGGCGGAGCTTAACATTTACAGGGAAACAGGACTAATGTGTGGCAGCTACCACACTTTGTCACGGTTCAAGTCAGAGCCGATTGGCTGGCTGAGACATAGTTTAAATGACACATGCAAACGTGCGGCAGGGTATGAGTCCTGCAGACTGAGCCGCACTGCGATTGGCGCTGACCTTGAGGGTTCGAAGGAAGAGGTCTCTGAATGCCTTGATGGTGCTGAAGAGCTCTTCGAGGGAGAAGCTGCTGCTGTCCTCACAGAGGTAGGCGGACAGGTGCTTCCTCTGCTCCTCCACAGATGACAGCAGGAGTTGCAGCTGCTCAACAGCCTGCAGGCTCTCCTGGTAACACCACATAAGAACAACAGGTAAGTTCACCTGGAACAGCAGGTCTGTCCCACTAAAACGGTGTCAGTGAGTGTACAGACTGGATTTATCTGCCCGTAAAGGTGACAGCCTCATCCTGAGTGACTCACCTGTATGGTGGACAGGTACTGCTCCTTCATGTCGTCAGATGAGGAGGAAACGCTCCTCTCTGAGTTTTTCAGCCGTTTGTTTAGAGTCTTTGTTTCAGACTGAATAGAGTCCAAGCTGAGCCTGCAGGTGGAGTCAGAGGGCAACATTTAACACCGCTGCAGGCGAAACACCTGAGCTACCACGTCACAGACTCCACCCAGCAGTCTGTACGTGACTGAACTCCTATATGTGTTTACCCAGCAGTCTTTGCACAGATCTCCAGGTCATCGGGCAGGTTGAGCAGGTCGGGGTGATTCTCTTCAGCCTCCTAAGGGTCACAAACAGCAGCAACTGAATTATTATGAGAATACTGCAGTATTCCCCAGTATTCGTAGTATTCCCAGCATTACCTGCAGGATGTGGTGCAGCAGCGTGACTCTCGACTTGTTGGCTTTGGTTTCGGTCAGAATTCTGACTTTAATCTCAGAATTCTGACTTTAATCTCAGAATTCTGACTTTTTTCTCAGAATTCTGAAAAAAGTCAGAATTCTGACTTTAATCTCAGAATTCTGACTTCTTTTTTTCAGAATTCTGAGATTAAAGTCAGAATTCTGACTTTAATCTCAGAATTCTGACTTTAATCTCAGAATTCTGACTTTAATCTCAGAATTCTGAAAAAAGTCAGAATTCTGACTTTAATCTCAGAATTCTGACTTTTTTCTCAGAATTCTGAAAAAAGTCAGAATTCTGACTTTAATCTCAGAATTCTGACTTTTTTCTCAGAATTCTGAAAAAAGTCAGAATTCTGACTTTAATCTCAGAATTCTGACTTCTTTTTTTCAGGATTCTGACTTTAATCTCAGAATTCTGACTTCTTTTTTTCAGAATTCTGAGATTAAAGTCAGAATTCTTTCCTTTTTTTTTCCAGTGGCCCTAATCCTCTTCCGTAAAACACAGTGGAAATGGTGTGGAATTAAAAAACGCAAAGGCCACGAAATGGTCCCAGGTTCTACAGAGGGTTAAACACTTTGTTCTCCTGCAGGTCCAGTCCTGTCGCCACAGAAACAAGTCCTGACCCATGTACCTGGAACCATAGAAGAAGAATAAAATAATAAATGATATTTAAAAAAAGACCTTAAATCCCACAACATAAAAACATTTCGACCAATGAAATGCTTTAGAGTGAAGGACAGCAGTGAATCGCCGCTGACGTGGATTTATGCACAGCTGCAGGTGAGCTCACCTCACTGAAGGATGCATTTTTTCTTTTTCTTCAAACGCTTTCTTCCTGTGTGGCCTTCTGGAGATCAAAGAGAGGATACGATTGGTCGGTTTCTAGATATAAAGCTTATTTCATCATCAACACTAAAGGATGTTCTATCATCGTCTTGATGAGACCTTACAGCCTGAGCCTCAGCTCACCATGTCACAGGAAACACTAATGTTCAGGAACAGGAAGTGACCTCATAGACTCAGAGCTACATCACAACAGCCAGACTGACCCGGCTACATCACCATGGTATGGCAATCTCGACTCCACTCAACTGTAATCTGCGGCCGAGTCTCCGTCACTCTGCTGCAAACACTGAACACAACTTGATCTGTGTGGGTGGGCTGTGGGACAGGAAGCATTAAAATTTCCATGTTTCAGAAACAAACAGCAGCACTGAGCGTGCTCAAAGCCTGAAGCAGAGAGCACAGCGCCTCACTCTACCTGCTGGGCTGGTGTCTAAGGTGTTTGATGCGTTCCGGGGAGCAGAATCTTCCGGGTTAGGATCTTTGCTCCTGTTGACCTGGGTCACATCCTGCTGACTAGCTGTGTGCTGGACTTCCTGCTGCGCCGGTCTGGTGTCCACTTCAGACTCCGGACCCTGGACCTCAGCTGCGGGGCGTTCACAGAGGGCCTGGAGCTCTGAGGCAGCTCTGTCTGGCTCTGCTGGCTCCGGTTCTGGTCTGGTTCCAGCAGGTGGATGTGTGGGAGTCCGGACCTCCTCCCGAGGCTTCTCGGGAAAATCTGGCTTATCTTGGGCCGGTGACATCTGCGTGACCCCGGGGTGACCTGAAAAGGAGAACTTGATCAAACGAGCAGTAGTGACAAGAAAGTCTGCAGAAGTCCTGCCGGGCTCTCACCTTCGACCCCACCGTCCGGCTCTGCCCGTGGGCTTGTCTTCCTCAGCCTGCAGCCCTTCCTGATCTCGGCCAGCAGGTTGTCGACGGTGCATCCTTCGTCCCAATTGGCCATGTCTGTCCTAACTGCAGCACAGACACACGTTCCCCTGTGAGCTTAGCGCACGTGTCACAAACAACAGGTGAAAGCTGTCACTGCATCACCTGACAGCCTCACAGGTACAGCAGCATTTAATCTTTACAAACTTTCTTCTCGTCCTGATGCTGTCACATCATTTCCTTTAAATATTCAGCTGCTGATAAACTGTTGCAGAAAAATGTTGCTGATGTCAGCTATTGATTCTCGACCTGTCCGTCACCGGCCCTTCACATGTCTCACCTGTTCTCCACTTGCACTTGACCTGTCCTTCACCTGCCACACCTGGAGAGACAGGTGAGGGACACCTGTCTCTCCATTTAAGGAGGGAGGATTTAAGGTGAAATAATGGTGTCTGACTTGCTGATCTTTCTGGTGGGGGCTTCTTCTCTCAGTTTCCTCCCTTCCTCCAACCTCTTCCTCCTCTTCTCCTGCTCCCTGTGACCTTCGTTCTCCTGATCGAAGAATAAAAGGAACACACAGTTCAAACTTCAGCAGGCTAACCGGCCCCCCAGAGAGGGCGGAGCTTAACATTTACAGGGAAACAGGACTAATGTGTGGCAGCTACCACACTTTGTCACGGTTCAAGTCAGAGCCGATTGGCTGGCTGAGACATAGTTTAAATGACACATGCAAACGTGCGGCAGGGTATGAGTCCTGCAGACTGAGCCGCACTGCGATTGGCGCTGACCTTGAGGGTTCGAAGGAAGAGGTCTCTGAATGCCTTGATGGTGCTGAAGAGCTCTTCGAGGGAGAAGCTGCTGCTGTCCTCACAGAGGTAGGCGGACAGGTGCTTCCTCTGCTCCTCCACAGATGACAGCAGGAGTTGCAGCTGCTCAACAGCCTGCAGGCTCTCCTGGTAACACCACATAAGAACAACAGGTAAGTTCACCTGGAACAGCAGGTCTGTCCCACTAAAACGATGTCAGTGAGTGTACAGACTGGATTTATCTGCCCGTAAAGGTGACAGCCTCATCCTGAGTGACTCACCTGTATGGTGGACAGGTAATGCTCCTTCATGTCGTCAGATGAGGAGGAAACGCTCCTCTCTGAGTTTTTCAGCCGTTTGTTTAGAGTCTTTGTTTCAGACTGAATAGAGTCCAAGCTGAGCCTGCAGGTGGAGTCAGAGGGTAACATTTAACACCGCTGCAGGCGAAACACCTGAGCTACCACGTCACAGACTCCACCCAGCAGTCTGTACGTGACTGAACTCCTATATGTGTTTACCCAGCAGCCTTTGCACAGATCTCCAGGTCATCGGGCAGGTTGAGCAGGTCGGGGTGATTCTCTTCAGCCTCCTAAGGGTCACAAACAGCAGCAACTGAATTATTATGAGAATACTGCAGTATTCCCCAGTATTCGTAGTATTCCCAGCATTACCTGCAGGATGTGGTGCAGCAGCGTGACTCTCGACTTGTTGGCTTTGGTTTCGGTCAGAATTCTGACTTTAATCTCAGAATTCTGACTTTAATCTCAGAATTCTGACTTTTTTCTCAGAATTCTGACTTTTTTCTCAGAATTCTGAAAAAAGTCAGAATTCTGACTTTAATCTCAGAATTCTGACTTCTTTTTTTTCAGAATTCTGAGATTAAAGTCAGAATTCTGACTTTAATCTCAGAATTCTGACTTTAATCTCAGAATTCTGACTTTTTTCTCAGAATTCTGAAAAAAGTCAGAATTCTGACTTTAATCTCAGAATTCTGACTTCTTTTTTTCAGAATTCTGAGATTAAAGTCAGAATTCTTTCCTTTTTTTTTCCAGTGGCCCTAATCCTCTTCCGTAAAACACAGTGGAAATGGTGTGGAATTAAAAAACGCAAAGGCCACGAAATGGTCCCAGGTTCTACAGAGGGTTAAACACTTTGTTCTCCTGCAGGTCCAGTCCTGTCGCCACAGAAACAAGTCCTGACCCATGTACCTGGAACCATAGAAGAAGAATAAAATAATAAATGATATTTAAAAAAAGACCTTAAATCCCACAACATAAAAACATTTCGACCAATGAAATGCTTTAGAGTGAAGGACAGCAGTGAATCGCCGCTGACGTGGATTTATGCACAGCTGCAGGTGAGCTCACCTCACTGAAGGATGCATTTTTTCTTTTTCTTCAAACGCTTTCTTCCTGTGTGGCCTTCTGGAGATCAAAGAGAGGATACGATTGGTCGGTTTCTAGATATAAAGCTTATTTCATCATCAACACTAAAGGATGTTCTATCATCGTCTTGATGAGACCTTACAGCCTGAGCCTCAGCTCACCATGTCACAGGAAACACTAATGTTCAGGAACAGGAAGTGACCTCATAGACTCAGAGCTACATCACAACAGCCAGACTGACCCGGCTACATCACCATGGTATGGCAATCTCGACTCCACTCAACTGTAATCTGCGGCCGAGTCTCCGTCACTCTGCTGCAAACACTGAACACAACTTGATCTGTGTGGGTGGGCTGTGGGACAGGAAGCATTAAAATTTCCATGTTTCAGAAACAAACAGCAGCACTGAGCGTGCTCAAAGCCTGAAGCAGAGAGCACAGCGCCTCACTCTACCTGCTGGGCTGGTGTCTAAGGTGTTTGATGCGTTCCGGGGAGCAGAATCTTCTGGGTTAGGATCTTTGCTCCTGTTGACCTGGGTCACATCCTGCTGACTAGCTGTGTGCTGGACTTCCTGCTGCGCCGGTCTGGTGTCCACTTCAGACTCCGGACCCTGGACCTCAGCTGCGGGGCGTTCACAGAGGGCCTGGAGCTCTGAGGCAGCTCTGTCTGGCTCTGCTGGCTCCGGTTCTGGTCTGGTTCCAGCAGGTGGATGTGTGGGAGTCCGGACCTCCTCCCGAGGCTTCTCGGGAAAATCTGGCTTATCTTGGGCCGGTGACATCTGCGTGACCCCGGGGTGACCTGAAAAGGAGAACTTGATCAAACGAGCAGTAGTGACAAGAAAGTCTGCAGAAGTCCTGCCGGGCTCTCACCTTCGACCCCACCGTCCGGCTCTGCCCGTGGGCTTGTCTTCCTCAGCCTGCAGCCCTTCCTGATCTCGGCCAGCAGGTTGTCGACGGTGCATCCTTCGTCCCAATTGGCCATGTCTGTCCTAACTGCAGCACAGACACACGTTCCCCTGTGAGCTTAGCGCACGTGTCACAAACAACAGGTGAAAGCTGTCACTGCATCACCTGACAGCCTCACAGGTACAGCAGCATTTAATCTTTACAAACTTTCTTCTCGTCCTGATGCTGTCACATCATTTCCTTTAAATATTCAGCTGCTGATAAACTGTTGCAGAAAAATGTTGCTGATGTCAGCTATTGATTCTCGACCTGTCCGTCACCGGCCCTTCACATGTCTCACCTGTTCTCCACTTGCACTTGACCTGTCCTTCACCTGCCACACCTGGAGAGACAGGTGAGGGACACCTGTCTCTCCATTTAAGGAGGGAGGATTTAAGGTGAAATAATGGTGTCTGACTTGCTGATCTTTCTGGTGGGGGCTTCTTCTCTCAGTTTCCTCCCTTCCTCCAACCTCTTCCTCCTCTTCTCCTGCTCCCTGTGACCTTCGTTCTCCTGATCGAAGAATAAAAGGAACACACAGTTCAAACTTCAGCAGGCTAACCGGCCCCCCAGAGAGGGCGGAGCTTAACATTTACAGGGAAACAGGACTAATGTGTGGCAGCTACCACACTTTGTCACGGTTCAAGTCAGAGCCGATTGGCTGGCTGAGACATAGTTTAAATGACACATGCAAACGTGCGGCAGGGTATGAGTCCTGCAGACTGAGCCGCACTGCGATTGGCGCTGACCTTGAGGGTTCGAAGGAAGAGGTCTCTGAATGCCTTGATGGTGCTGAAGAGCTCTTCGAGGGAGAAGCTGCTGCTGTCCTCACAGAGGTAGGCGGACAGGTGCTTCCTCTGCTCCTCCACAGATGACAGCAGGAGTTGCAGCTGCTCAACAGCCTGCAGGCTCTCCTGGTAACACCACATAAGAACAACAGGTAAGTTCACCTGGAACAGCAGGTCTGTCCCACTAAAACGGTGTCAGTGAGTGTACAGACTGGATTTATCTGCCCGTAAAGGTGACAGCCTCATCCTGAGTGACTCACCTGTATGGTGGACAGGTAATGCTCCTTCATGTCGTCAGATGAGGAGGAAACGCTCCTCTCTGAGTTTTTCAGCCGTTTGTTTAGAGTCTTTGTTTCAGACTGAATAGAGTCCAAGCTGAGCCTGCAGGTGGAGTCAGAGGGCAACATTTAACACCGCTGCAGGCGAAACACCTGAGCTACCACGTCACAGACTCCACCCAGCAGTCTGTACGTGACTGAACTCCTATATGTGTTTACCCAGCAGCCTTTGCACAGATCTCCAGGTCATCGGGCAGGTTGAGCAGGTCGGGGTGATTCTCTTCAGCCTCCTAAGGGTCACAAACAGCAGCAACTGAATTATTATGAGAATACTGCAGTATTCCCCAGTATTCGTAGTATTCCCAGCATTACCTGCAGGATGTGGTGCAGCAGCGTGACTCTCGACTTGTTGGCTTTGGTTTCGGTCAGAATTCTGACTTTAATCTCAGAATTCTGACTTTTTTCTCAGAATTCTGAAAAAAGTCAGAATTCTGACTTTAATCTCAGAATTCTGACTTCTTTTTTTCAGAATTCTGAGATTAAAGTCAGAATTCTGACTTTAATCTCAGAATTCTGACTTTAATCTCAGAATTCTGACTTTAATCTCAGAATTCTGAAAAAAGTCAGAATTCTGACTTTAATCTCAGAATTCTGACTTCTTTTTTTCAGGATTCTGACTTTAATCTCAGAATTCTGACTTCTTTTTTTCAGAATTCTGAGATTAAAGTCAGAATTCTTTCCTTTTTTTTTCCAGTGGCCCTAATCCTCTTCCGTAAAACACAGTGGAAATGGTGTGGAATTAAAAAACGCAAAGGCCACGAAATGGTCCCAGGTTCTACAGAGGGTTAAACACTTTGTTCTCCTGCAGGTCCAGTCCTGTCGCCACAGAAACAAGTCCTGACCCATGTACCTGGAACCATAGAAGAAGAATAAAATAATAAATGATATTTAAAAAAAGACCTTAAATCCCACAACATAAAAACATTTCGACCAATGAAATGCTTTAGAGTGAAGGACAGCAGTGAATCGCCGCTGACGTGGATTTATGCACAGCTGCAGGTGAGCTCACCTCACTGAAGGATGCATTTTTTCTTTTTCTTCAAACGCTTTCTTCCTGTGTGGCCTTCTGGAGATCAAAGAGAGGATACGATTGGTCGGTTTCTAGATATAAAGCTTATTTCATCATCAACACTAAAGGATGTTCTATCATCGTCTTGATGAGACCTTACAGCCTGAGCCTCAGCTCACCATGTCACAGGAAACACTAATGTTCAGGAACAGGAAGTGACCTCATAGACTCAGAGCTACATCACAACAGCCAGACTGACCCGGCTACATCACCATGGTATGGCAATCTCGACTCCACTCAACTGTAATCTGCGGCCGAGTCTCCGTCACTCTGCTGCAAACACTGAACACAACTTGATCTGTGTGGGTGGGCTGTGGGACAGGAAGCATTAAAATTTCCATGTTTCAGAAACAAACAGCAGCACTGAGCGTGCTCAAAGCCTGAAGCAGAGAGCACAGCGCCTCACTCTACCTGCTGGGCTGGTGTCTAAGGTGTTTGATGCGTTCCGGGGAGCAGAATCTTCCGGGTTAGGATCTTTGCTCCTGTTGACCTGGGTCACATCCTGCTGACTAGCTGTGTGCTGGACTTCCTGCTGCGCCGGTCTGGTGTCCACTTCAGACTCCGGACCCTGGACCTCAGCTGCGGGGCGTTCACAGAGGGCCTGGAGCTCTGAGGCAGCTCTGTCTGGCTCTGCTGGCTCCGGTTCTGGTCTGGTTCCAGCAGGTGGATGTGTGGGAGTCCGGACCTCCTCCCGAGGCTTCTCGGGAAAATCTGGCTTATCTTGGGCCGGTGACATCTGCGTGACCCCGGGGTGACCTGAAAAGGAGAACTTGATCAAACGAGCAGTAGTGACAAGAAAGTCTGCAGAAGTCCTGCCGGGCTCTCACCTTCGACCCCACCGTCCGGCTCTGCCCGTGGGCTTGTCTTCCTCAGCCTGCAGCCCTTCCTGATCTCGGCCAGCAGGTTGTCGACGGTGCATCCTTCGTCCCAATTGGCCATGTCTGTCCTAACTGCAGCACAGACACACGTTCCCCTGTGAGCTTAGCGCACGTGTCACAAACAACAGGTGAAAGCTGTCACTGCATCACCTGACAGCCTCACAGGTACAGCAGCATTTAATCTTTACAAACTTTCTTCTCGTCCTGATGCTGTCACATCATTTCCTTTAAATATTCAGCTGCTGATAAACTGTTGCAGAAAAATGTTGCTGATGTCAGCTATTGATTCTCGACCTGTCCGTCACCGGCCCTTCACATGTCTCACCTGTTCTCCACTTGCACTTGACCTGTCCTTCACCTGCCACACCTGGAGAGACAGGTGAGGGACACCTGTCTCTCCATTTAAGGAGGGAGGATTTAAGGTGAAATAATGGTGTCTGACTTGCTGATCTTTCTGGTGGGGGCTTCTTCTCTCAGTTTCCTCCCTTCCTCCAACCTCTTCCTCCTCTTCTCCTGCTCCCTGTGACCTTCGTTCTCCTGATCGAAGAATAAAAGGAACACACAGTTCAAACTTCAGCAGGCTAACCGGCCCCCCAGAGAGGGCGGAGCTTAACATTTACAGGGAAACAGGACTAATGTGTGGCAGCTACCACACTTTGTCACGGTTCAAGTCAGAGCCGATTGGCTGGCTGAGACATAGTTTAAATGACACATGCAAACGTGCGGCAGGGTATGAGTCCTGCAGACTGAGCCGCACTGCGATTGGCGCTGACCTTGAGGGTTCGAAGGAAGAGGTCTCTGAATGCCTTGATGGTGCTGAAGAGCTCTTCGAGGGAGAAGCTGCTGCTGTCCTCACAGAGGTAGGCGGACAGGTGCTTCCTCTGCTCCTCCACAGATGACAGCAGGAGTTGCAGCTGCTCAACAGCCTGCAGGCTCTCCTGGTAACACCACATAAGAACAACAGGTAAGTTCACCTGGAACAGCAGGTCTGTCCCACTAAAACGATGTCAGTGAGTGTACAGACTGGATTTATCTGCCCGTAAAGGTGACAGCCTCATCCTGAGTGACTCACCTGTATGGTGGACAGGTAATGCTCCTTCATGTCGTCAGATGAGGAGGAAACGCTCCTCTCTGAGTTTTTCAGCCGTTTGTTTAGAGTCTTTGTTTCAGACTGAATAGAGTCCAAGCTGAGCCTGCAGGTGGAGTCAGAGGGTAACATTTAACACCGCTGCAGGCGAAACACCTGAGCTACCACGTCACAGACTCCACCCAGCAGTCTGTACGTGACTGAACTCCTATATGTGTTTACCCAGCAGCCTTTGCACAGATCTCCAGGTCATCGGGCAGGTTGAGCAGGTCGGGGTGATTCTCTTCAGCCTCCTAAGGGTCACAAACAGCAGCAACTGAATTATTATGAGAATACTGCAGTATTCCCCAGTATTCGTAGTATTCCCAGCATTACCTGCAGGATGTGGTGCAGCAGCGTGACTCTCGACTTGTTGGCTTTGGTTTCGGTCAGAATTCTGACTTTAATCTCAGAATTCTGACTTTAATCTCAGAATTCTGACTTTTTTCTCAGAATTCTGACTTTTTTCTCAGAATTCTGAAAAAAGTCAGAATTCTGACTTTAATCTCAGAATTCTGACTTCTTTTTTTTCAGAATTCTGAGATTAAAGTCAGAATTCTGACTTTAATCTCAGAATTCTGACTTTAATCTCAGAATTCTGACTTTTTTCTCAGAATTCTGAAAAAAGTCAGAATTCTGACTTTAATCTCAGAATTCTGACTTCTTTTTTTCAGAATTCTGAGATTAAAGTCAGAATTCTTTCCTTTTTTTTTTCCAGTGGCCCTAATCCTCTTCCGTAAAACACAGTGGAAATGGTGTGGAATTAAAAAACGCAAAGGCCACGAAATGGTCCCAGGTTCTACAGAGGGTTAAACACTTTGTTCTCCTGCAGGTCCAGTCCTGTCGCCACAGAAACAAGTCCTGACCCATGTACCTGGAACCATAGAAGAAGAATAAAATAATAAATGATATTTAAAAAAAGACCTTAAATCCCACAACATAAAAACATTTCGACCAATGAAATGCTTTAGAGTGAAGGACAGCAGTGAATCGCCGCTGACGTGGATTTATGCACAGCTGCAGGTGAGCTCACCTCACTGAAGGATGCATTTTTTCTTTTTCTTCAAACGCTTTCTTCCTGTGTGGCCTTCTGGAGATCAAAGAGAGGATACGATTGGTCGGTTTCTAGATATAAAGCTTATTTCATCATCAACACTAAAGGATGTTCTATCATCGTCTTGATGAGACCTTACAGCCTGAGCCTCAGCTCACCATGTCACAGGAAACACTAATGTTCAGGAACAGGAAGTGACCTCATAGACTCAGAGCTACATCACAACAGCCAGACTGACCCGGCTACATCACCATGGTATGGCAATCTCGACTCCACTCAACTGTAATCTGCGGCCGAGTCTCCGTCACTCTGCTGCAAACACTGAACACAACTTGATCTGTGTGGGTGGGCTGTGGGACAGGAAGCATTAAAATTTCCATGTTTCAGAAACAAACAGCAGCACTGAGCGTGCTCAAAGCCTGAAGCAGAGAGCACAGCGCCTCACTCTACCTGCTGGGCTGGTGTCTAAGGTGTTTGATGCGTTCCGGGGAGCAGAATCTTCCGGGTTAGGATCTTTGCTCCTGTTGACCTGGGTCACATCCTGCTGACTAGCTGTGTGCTGGACTTCCTGCTGCGCCGGTCTGGTGTCCACTTCAGACTCCGGACCCTGGACCTCAGCTGCGGGGCGTTCACAGAGGGCCTGGAGCTCTGAGGCAGCTCTGTCTGGCTCTGCTGGCTCCGGTTCTGGTCTGGTTCCAGCAGGTGGATGTGTGGGAGTCCGGACCTCCTCCCGAGGCTTCTCGGGAAAATCTGGCTTATCTTGGGCCGGTGACATCTGCGTGACCCCGGGGTGACCTGAAAAGGAGAACTTGATCAAACGAGCAGTAGTGACAAGAAAGTCTGCAGAAGTCCTGCCGGGCTCTCACCTTCGACCCCACCGTCCGGCTCTGCCCGTGGGCTTGTCTTCCTCAGCCTGCAGCCCTTCCTGATCTCGGCCAGCAGGTTGTCGACGGTGCATCCTTCGTCCCAATTGGCCATGTCTGTCCTAACTGCAGCACAGACACACGTTCCCCTGTGAGCTTAGCGCACGTGTCACAAACAACAGGTGAAAGCTGTCACTGCATCACCTGACAGCCTCACAGGTACAGCAGCATTTAATCTTTACAAACTTTCTTCTCGTCCTGATGCTGTCACATCATTTCCTTTAAATATTCAGCTGCTGATAAACTGTTGCAGAAAAATGTTGCTGATGTCAGCTATTGATTCTCGACCTGTCCGTCACCGGCCCTTCACATGTCTCACCTGTTCTCCACTTGCACTTGACCTGTCCTTCACCTGCCACACCTGGAGAGACAGGTGAGGGACACCTGTCTCTCCATTTAAGGAGGGAGGATTTAAGGTGAAATAATGGTGTCTGACTTGCTGATCTTTCTGGTGGGGGCTTCTTCTCTCAGTTTCCTCCCTTCCTCCAACCTCTTCCTCCTCTTCTCCTGCTCCCTGTGACCTTCGTTCTCCTGATCGAAGAATAAAAGGAACACACAGTTCAAACTTCAGCAGGCTAACCGGCCCCCCAGAGAGGGCGGAGCTTAACATTTACAGGGAAACAGGACTAATGTGTGGCAGCTACCACACTTTGTCACGGTTCAAGTCAGAGCCGATTGGCTGGCTGAGACATAGTTTAAATGACACATGCAAACGTGCGGCAGGGTATGAGTCCTGCAGACTGAGCCGCACTGCGATTGGCGCTGACCTTGAGGGTTCGAAGGAAGAGGTCTCTGAATGCCTTGATGGTGCTGAAGAGCTCTTCGAGGGAGAAGCTGCTGCTGTCCTCACAGAGGTAGGCGGACAGGTGCTTCCTCTGCTCCTCCACAGATGACAGCAGGAGTTGCAGCTGCTCAACAGCCTGCAGGCTCTCCTGGTAACACCACATAAGAACAACAGGTAAGTTCACCTGGAACAGCAGGTCTGTCCCACTAAAACGGTGTCAGTGAGTGTACAGACTGGATTTATCTGCCCGTAAAGGTGACAGCCTCATCCTGAGTGACTCACCTGTATGGTGGACAGGTAATGCTCCTTCATGTCGTCAGATGAGGAGGAAACGCTCCTCTCTGAGTTTTTCAGCCGTTTGTTTAGAGTCTTTGTTTCAGACTGAATAGAGTCCAAGCTGAGCCTGCAGGTGGAGTCAGAGGGCAACATTTAACACCGCTGCAGGCGAAACACCTGAGCTACCACGTCACAGACTCCACCCAGCAGTCTGTACGTGACTGAACTCCTATATGTGTTTACCCAGCAGCCTTTGCACAGATCTCCAGGTCATCGGGCAGGTTGAGCAGGTCGGGGTGATTCTCTTCAGCCTCCTAAGGGTCACAAACAGCAGCAACTGAATTATTATGAGAATACTGCAGTATTCCCCAGTATTCGTAGTATTCCCAGCATTACCTGCAGGATGTGGTGCAGCAGCGTGACTCTCGACTTGTTGGCTTTGGTTTCGGTCAGAATTCTGACTTTAATCTCAGAATTCTGACTTTAATCTCAGAATTCTGACTTTTTTCTCAGAATTCTGAAAAAAGTCAGAATTCTGACTTTAATCTCAGAATTCTGACTTCTTTTTTTCAGAATTCTGAGATTAAAGTCAGAATTCTGACTTTAATCTCAGAATTCTGACTTTAATCTCAGAATTCTGACTTTAATCTCAGAATTCTGAAAAAAGTCAGAATTCTGACTTTAATCTCAGAATTCTGACTTTTTTCTCAGAATTCTGAAAAAAGTCAGAATTCTGACTTTAATCTCAGAATTCTGACTTCTTTTTTTCAGGATTCTGACTTTAATCTCAGAATTCTGACTTCTTTTTTTCAGAATTCTGAGATTAAAGTCAGAATTCTTTCCTTTTTTTTTCCAGTGGCCCTAATCCTCTTCCGTAAAACACAGTGGAAATGGTGTGGAATTAAAAAACGCAAAGGCCACGAAATGGTCCCAGGTTCTACAGAGGGTTAAACACTTTGTTCTCCTGCAGGTCCAGTCCTGTCGCCACAGAAACAAGTCCTGACCCATGTACCTGGAACCATAGAAGAAGAATAAAATAATAAATGATATTTAAAAAAAGACCTTAAATCCCACAACATAAAAACATTTCGACCAATGAAATGCTTTAGAGTGAAGGACAGCAGTGAATCGCCGCTGACGTGGATTTATGCACAGCTGCAGGTGAGCTCACCTCACTGAAGGATGCATTTTTTCTTTTTCTTCAAACGCTTTCTTCCTGTGTGGCCTTCTGGAGATCAAAGAGAGGATACGATTGGTCGGTTTCTAGATATAAAGCTTATTTCATCATCAACACTAAAGGATGTTCTATCATCGTCTTGATGAGACCTTACAGCCTGAGCCTCAGCTCACCATGTCACAGGAAACACTAATGTTCAGGAACAGGAAGTGACCTCATAGACTCAGAGCTACATCACAACAGCCAGACTGACCCGGCTACATCACCATGGTATGGCAATCTCGACTCCACTCAACTGTAATCTGCGGCCGAGTCTCCGTCACTCTGCTGCAAACACTGAACACAACTTGATCTGTGTGGGTGGGCTGTGGGACAGGAAGCATTAAAATTTCCATGTTTCAGAAACAAACAGCAGCACTGAGCGTGCTCAAAGCCTGAAGCAGAGAGCACAGCGCCTCACTCTACCTGCTGGGCTGGTGTCTAAGGTGTTTGATGCGTTCCGGGGAGCAGAATCTTCCGGGTTAGGATCTTTGCTCCTGTTGACCTGGGTCACATCCTGCTGACTAGCTGTGTGCTGGACTTCCTGCTGCGCCGGTCTGGTGTCCACTTCAGACTCCGGACCCTGGACCTCAGCTGCGGGGCGTTCACAGAGGGCCTGGAGCTCTGAGGCAGCTCTGTCTGGCTCTGCTGGCTCCGGTTCTGGTCTGGTTCCAGCAGGTGGATGTGTGGGAGTCCGGACCTCCTCCCGAGGCTTCTCGGGAAAATCTGGCTTATCTTGGGCCGGTGACATCTGCGTGACCCCGGGGTGACCTGAAAAGGAGAACTTGATCAAACGAGCAGTAGTGACAAGAAAGTCTGCAGAAGTCCTGCCGGGCTCTCACCTTCGACCCCACCGTCCGGCTCTGCCCGTGGGCTTGTCTTCCTCAGCCTGCAGCCCTTCCTGATCTCGGCCAGCAGGTTGTCGACGGTGCATCCTTCGTCCCAATTGGCCATGTCTGTCCTAACTGCAGCACAGACACACGTTCCCCTGTGAGCTTAGCGCACGTGTCACAAACAACAGGTGAAAGCTGTCACTGCATCACCTGACAGCCTCACAGGTACAGCAGCATTTAATCTTTACAAACTTTCTTCTCGTCCTGATGCTGTCACATCATTTCCTTTAAATATTCAGCTGCTGATAAACTGTTGCAGAAAAATGTTGCTGATGTCAGCTATTGATTCTCGACCTGTCCGTCACCGGCCCTTCACATGTCTCACCTGTTCTCCACTTGCACTTGACCTGTCCTTCACCTGCCACACCTGGAGAGACAGGTGAGGGACACCTGTCTCTCCATTTAAGGAGGGAGGATTTAAGGTGAAATAATGGTGTCTGACTTGCTGATCTTTCTGGTGGGGGCTTCTTCTCTCAGTTTCCTCCCTTCCTCCAACCTCTTCCTCCTCTTCTCCTGCTCCCTGTGACCTTCGTTCTCCTGATCGAAGAATAAAAGGAACACACAGTTCAAACTTCAGCAGGCTAACCGGCCCCCCAGAGAGGGCGGAGCTTAACATTTACAGGGAAACAGGACTAATGTGTGGCAGCTACCACACTTTGTCACGGTTCAAGTCAGAGCCGATTGGCTGGCTGAGACATAGTTTAAATGACACATGCAAACGTGCGGCAGGGTATGAGTCCTGCAGACTGAGCCGCACTGCGATTGGCGCTGACCTTGAGGGTTCGAAGGAAGAGGTCTCTGAATGCCTTGATGGTGCTGAAGAGCTCTTCGAGGGAGAAGCTGCTGCTGTCCTCACAGAGGTAGGCGGACAGGTGCTTCCTCTGCTCCTCCACAGATGACAGCAGGAGTTGCAGCTGCTCAACAGCCTGCAGGCTCTCCTGGTAACACCACATAAGAACAACAGGTAAGTTCACCTGGAACAGCAGGTCTGTCCCACTAAAACGGTGTCAGTGAGTGTACAGACTGGATTTATCTGCCCGTAAAGGTGACAGCCTCATCCTGAGTGACTCACCTGTATGGTGGACAGGTAATGCTCCTTCATGTCGTCAGATGAGGAGGAAACGCTCCTCTCTGAGTTTTTCAGCCGTTTGTTTAGAGTCTTTGTTTCAGACTGAATAGAGTCCAAGCTGAGCCTGCAGGTGGAGTCAGAGGGCAACATTTAACACCGCTGCAGGCGAAACACCTGAGCTACCACGTCACAGACTCCACCCAGCAGTCTGTACGTGACTGAACTCCTATATGTGTTTACCCAGCAGCCTTTGCACAGATCTCCAGGTCATCGGGCAGGTTGAGCAGGTCGGGGTGATTCTCTTCAGCCTCCTAAGGGTCACAAACAGCAGCAACTGAATTATTATGAGAATACTGCAGTATTCCCCAGTATTCGTAGTATTCCCAGCATTACCTGCAGGATGTGGTGCAGCAGCGTGACTCTCGACTTGTTGGCTTTGGTTTCGGTCAGAATTCTGACTTTAATCTCAGAATTCTGACTTTAATCTCAGAATTCTGACTTTTTTCTCAGAATTCTGAAAAAAGTCAGAATTCTGACTTTAATCTCAGAATTCTGACTTCTTTTTTTCAGAATTCTGAGATTAAAGTCAGAATTCTGACTTTAATCTCAGAATTCTGACTTTAATCTCAGAATTCTGACTTTAATCTCAGAATTCTGAAAAAAGTCAGAATTCTGACTTTAATCTCAGAATTCTGACTTTTTTCTCAGAATTCTGAAAAAAGTCAGAATTCTGACTTTAATCTCAGAATTCTGACTTCTTTTTTTCAGGATTCTGACTTTAATCTCAGAATTCTGACTTCTTTTTTTCAGAATTCTGAGATTAAAGTCAGAATTCTTTCCTTTTTTTTTCCAGTGGCCCTAATCCTCTTCCGTAAAACACAGTGGAAATGGTGTGGAATTAAAAAACGCAAAGGCCACGAAATGGTCCCAGGTTCTACAGAGGGTTAAACACTTTGTTCTCCTGCAGGTCCAGTCCTGTCGCCACAGAAACAAGTCCTGACCCATGTACCTGGAACCATAGAAGAAGAATAAAATAATAAATGATATTTAAAAAAAGACCTTAAATCCCACAACATAAAAACATTTCGACCAATGAAATGCTTTAGAGTGAAGGACAGCAGTGAATCGCCGCTGACGTGGATTTATGCACAGCTGCAGGTGAGCTCACCTCACTGAAGGATGCATTTTTTCTTTTTCTTCAAACGCTTTCTTCCTGTGTGGCCTTCTGGAGATCAAAGAGAGGATACGATTGGTCGGTTTCTAGATATAAAGCTTATTTCATCATCAACACTAAAGGATGTTCTATCATCGTCTTGATGAGACCTTACAGCCTGAGCCTCAGCTCACCATGTCACAGGAAACACTAATGTTCAGGAACAGGAAGTGACCTCATAGACTCAGAGCTACATCACAACAGCCAGACTGACCCGGCTACATCACCATGGTATGGCAATCTCGACTCCACTCAACTGTAATCTGCGGCCGAGTCTCCGTCACTCTGCTGCAAACACTGAACACAACTTGATCTGTGTGGGTGGGCTGTGGGACAGGAAGCATTAAAATTTCCATGTTTCAGAAACAAACAGCAGCACTGAGCGTGCTCAAAGCCTGAAGCAGAGAGCACAGCGCCTCACTCTACCTGCTGGGCTGGTGTCTAAGGTGTTTGATGCGTTCCGGGGAGCAGAATCTTCCGGGTTAGGATCTTTGCTCCTGTTGACCTGGGTCACATCCTGCTGACTAGCTGTGTGCTGGACTTCCTGCTGCGCCGGTCTGGTGTCCACTTCAGACTCCGGACCCTGGACCTCAGCTGCGGGGCGTTCACAGAGGGCCTGGAGCTCTGAGGCAGCTCTGTCTGGCTCTGCTGGCTCCGGTTCTGGTCTGGTTCCAGCAGGTGGATGTGTGGGAGTCCGGACCTCCTCCCGAGGCTTCTCGGGAAAATCTGGCTTATCTTGGGCCGGTGACATCTGCGTGACCCCGGGGTGACCTGAAAAGGAGAACTTGATCAAACGAGCAGTAGTGACAAGAAAGTCTGCAGAAGTCCTGCCGGGCTCTCACCTTCGACCCCACCGTCCGGCTCTGCCCGTGGGCTTGTCTTCCTCAGCCTGCAGCCCTTCCTGATCTCGGCCAGCAGGTTGTCGACGGTGCATCCTTCGTCCCAATTGGCCATGTCTGTCCTAACTGCAGCACAGACACACGTTCCCCTGTGAGCTTAGCGCACGTGTCACAAACAACAGGTGAAAGCTGTCACTGCATCACCTGACAGCCTCACAGGTACAGCAGCATTTAATCTTTACAAACTTTCTTCTCGTCCTGATGCTGTCACATCATTTCCTTTAAATATTCAGCTGCTGATAAACTGTTGCAGAAAAATGTTGCTGATGTCAGCTATTGATTCTCGACCTGTCCGTCACCGGCCCTTCACATGTCTCACCTGTTCTCCACTTGCACTTGACCTGTCCTTCACCTGCCACACCTGGAGAGACAGGTGAGGGACACCTGTCTCTCCATTTAAGGAGGGAGGATTTAAGGTGAAATAATGGTGTCTGACTTGCTGATCTTTCTGGTGGGGGCTTCTTCTCTCAGTTTCCTCCCTTCCTCCAACCTCTTCCTCCTCTTCTCCTGCTCCCTGTGACCTTCGTTCTCCTGATCGAAGAATAAAAGGAACACACAGTTCAAACTTCAGCAGGCTAACCGGCCCCCCAGAGAGGGCGGAGCTTAACATTTACAGGGAAACAGGACTAATGTGTGGCAGCTACCACACTTTGTCACGGTTCAAGTCAGAGCCGATTGGCTGGCTGAGACATAGTTTAAATGACACATGCAAACGTGCGGCAGGGTATGAGTCCTGCAGACTGAGCCGCACTGCGATTGGCGCTGACCTTGAGGGTTCGAAGGAAGAGGTCTCTGAATGCCTTGATGGTGCTGAAGAGCTCTTCGAGGGAGAAGCTGCTGCTGTCCTCACAGAGGTAGGCGGACAGGTGCTTCCTCTGCTCCTCCACAGATGACAGCAGGAGTTGCAGCTGCTCAACAGCCTGCAGGCTCTCCTGGTAACACCACATAAGAACAACAGGTAAGTTCACCTGGAACAGCAGGTCTGTCCCACTAAAACGGTGTCAGTGAGTGTACAGACTGGATTTATCTGCCCGTAAAGGTGACAGCCTCATCCTGAGTGACTCACCTGTATGGTGGACAGGTAATGCTCCTTCATGTCGTCAGATGAGGAGGAAACGCTCCTCTCTGAGTTTTTCAGCCGTTTGTTTAGAGTCTTTGTTTCAGACTGAATAGAGTCCAAGCTGAGCCTGCAGGTGGAGTCAGAGGGCAACATTTAACACCGCTGCAGGCGAAACACCTGAGCTACCACGTCACAGACTCCACCCAGCAGTCTGTACGTGACTGAACTCCTATATGTGTTTACCCAGCAGCCTTTGCACAGATCTCCAGGTCATCGGGCAGGTTGAGCAGGTCGGGGTGATTCTCTTCAGCCTCCTAAGGGTCACAAACAGCAGCAACTGAATTATTATGAGAATACTGCAGTATTCCCCAGTATTCGTAGTATTCCCAGCATTACCTGCAGGATGTGGTGCAGCAGCGTGACTCTCGACTTGTTGGCTTTGGTTTCGGTCAGAATTCTGAATTTAATCTCAGAATTCTGACTTTTTTCTCAGAATTCTGAAAAAAGTCAGAATTCTGACTTTAATCTCAGAATTCTGACTTCTTTTTTTCAGAATTCTGAGATTAAAGTCAGAATTCTGACTTTAATCTCAGAATTCTGACTTTTTTCTCAGAATTCTGAAAAAAGTCAGAATTCTGACTTTAATCTCAGAATTCTGACTTCTTTTTTTCAGAATTCTGAGATTAAAGTCAGAATTCTGACTTTAATCTCAGAATTCTGACTTTAATCTCAGAATTCTGACTTTAATCTCAGAATTCTGAAAAAAGTCAGAATTCTGACTTTAATCTCAGAATTCTGACTTCTTTTTTTCAGGATTCTGACTTTAATCTCAGAATTCTGACTTCTTTTTTTCAGAATTCTGAGATTAAAGTCAGAATTCTTTCCTTTTTTTTTCCAGTGGCCCTAATCCTCTTCCGTAAAACACAGTGGAAATGGTGTGGAATTAAAAAACGCAAAGGCCACGAAATGGTCCCAGGTTCTACAGAGGGTTAAACACTTTGTTCTCCTGCAGGTCCAGTCCTGTCGCCACAGAAACAAGTCCTGACCCATGTACCTGGAACCATAGAAGAAGAATAAAATAATAAATGATATTTAAAAAAAGACCTTAAATCCCACAACATAAAAACATTTCGACCAATGAAATGCTTTAGAGTGAAGGACAGCAGTGAATCGCCGCTGACGTGGATTTATGCACAGCTGCAGGTGAGCTCACCTCACTGAAGGATGCATTTTTTCTTTTTCTTCAAACGCTTTCTTCCTGTGTGGCCTTCTGGAGATCAAAGAGAGGATACGATTGGTCGGTTTCTAGATATAAAGCTTATTTCATCATCAACACTAAAGGATGTTCTATCATCGTCTTGATGAGACCTTACAGCCTGAGCCTCAGCTCACCATGTCACAGGAAACACTAATGTTCAGGAACAGGAAGTGACCTCATAGACTCAGAGCTACATCACAACAGCCAGACTGACCCGGCTACATCACCATGGTATGGCAATCTCGACTCCACTCAACTGTAATCTGCGGCCGAGTCTCCGTCACTCTGCTGCAAACACTGAACACAACTTGATCTGTGTGGGTGGGCTGTGGGACAGGAAGCATTAAAATTTCCATGTTTCAGAAACAAACAGCAGCACTGAGCGTGCTCAAAGCCTGAAGCAGAGAGCACAGCGCCTCACTCTACCTGCTGGGCTGGTGTCTAAGGTGTTTGATGCGTTCCGGGGAGCAGAATCTTCCGGGTTAGGATCTTTGCTCCTGTTGACCTGGGTCACATCCTGCTGACTAGCTGTGTGCTGGACTTCCTGCTGCGCCGGTCTGGTGTCCACTTCAGACTCCGGACCCTGGACCTCAGCTGCGGGGCGTTCACAGAGGGCCTGGAGCTCTGAGGCAGCTCTGTCTGGCTCTGCTGGCTCCGGTTCTGGTCTGGTTCCAGCAGGTGGATGTGTGGGAGTCCGGACCTCCTCCCGAGGCTTCTCGGGAAAATCTGGCTTATCTTGGGCCGGTGACATCTGCGTGACCCCGGGGTGACCTGAAAAGGAGAACTTGATCAAACGAGCAGTAGTGACAAGAAAGTCTGCAGAAGTCCTGCCGGGCTCTCACCTTCGACCCCACCGTCCGGCTCTGCCCGTGGGCTTGTCTTCCTCAGCCTGCAGCCCTTCCTGATCTCGGCCAGCAGGTTGTCGACGGTGCATCCTTCGTCCCAATTGGCCATGTCTGTCCTAACTGCAGCACAGACACACGTTCCCCTGTGAGCTTAGCGCACGTGTCACAAACAACAGGTGAAAGCTGTCACTGCATCACCTGACAGCCTCACAGGTACAGCAGCATTTAATCTTTACAAACTTTCTTCTCGTCCTGATGCTGTCACATCATTTCCTTTAAATATTCAGCTGCTGATAAACTGTTGCAGAAAAATGTTGCTGATGTCAGCTATTGATTCTCGACCTGTCCGTCACCGGCCCTTCACATGTCTCACCTGTTCTCCACTTGCACTTGACCTGTCCTTCACCTGCCACACCTGGAGAGACAGGTGAGGGACACCTGTCTCTCCATTTAAGGAGGGAGGATTTAAGGTGAAATAATGGTGTCTGACTTGCTGATCTTTCTGGTGGGGGCTTCTTCTCTCAGTTTCCTCCCTTCCTCCAACCTCTTCCTCCTCTTCTCCTGCTCCCTGTGACCTTCGTTCTCCTGATCGAAGAATAAAAGGAACACACAGTTCAAACTTCAGCAGGCTAACCGGCCCCCCAGAGAGGGCGGAGCTTAACATTTACAGGGAAACAGGACTAATGTGTGGCAGCTACCACACTTTGTCACGGTTCAAGTCAGAGCCGATTGGCTGGCTGAGACATAGTTTAAATGACACATGCAAACGTGCGGCAGGGTATGAGTCCTGCAGACTGAGCCGCACTGCGATTGGCGCTGACCTTGAGGGTTCGAAGGAAGAGGTCTCTGAATGCCTTGATGGTGCTGAAGAGCTCTTCGAGGGAGAAGCTGCTGCTGTCCTCACAGAGGTAGGCGGACAGGTGCTTCCTCTGCTCCTCCACAGATGACAGCAGGAGTTGCAGCTGCTCAACAGCCTGCAGGCTCTCCTGGTAACACCACATAAGAACAACAGGTAAGTTCACCTGGAACAGCAGGTCTGTCCCACTAAAACGGTGTCAGTGAGTGTACAGACTGGATTTATCTGCCCGTAAAGGTGACAGCCTCATCCTGAGTGACTCACCTGTATGGTGGACAGGTAATGCTCCTTCATGTCGTCAGATGAGGAGGAAACGCTCCTCTCTGAGTTTTTCAGCCGTTTGTTTAGAGTCTTTGTTTCAGACTGAATAGAGTCCAAGCTGAGCCTGCAGGTGGAGTCAGAGGGCAACATTTAACACCGCTGCAGGCGAAACACCTGAGCTACCACGTCACAGACTCCACCCAGCAGTCTGTACGTGACTGAACTCCTATATGTGTTTACCCAGCAGCCTTTGCACAGATCTCCAGGTCATCGGGCAGGTTGAGCAGGTCGGGGTGATTCTCTTCAGCCTCCTAAGGGTCACAAACAGCAGCAACTGAATTATTATGAGAATACTGCAGTATTCCCCAGTATTCGTAGTATTCCCAGCATTACCTGCAGGATGTGGTGCAGCAGCGTGACTCTCGACTTGTTGGCTTTGGTTTCGGTCAGTTTGAGCAGAGTGCTGATCTTAAAGCCTTCAGCATTCCCCGTGTGAGTTCCCTGATGGACCATACATCACATGACTAAATCAGACTACCAGCCTTTACATTTTATTTCAGCTAAATAACAGACTGATTTATGATTTGGCAACTAAATGAACTGTCTTGGTAGACAGTCTGTTGGTAATTTAAGTCATATAATTTTTGTCTGAAGATGAAAGTTTATAGTTTATATACAAAAGATATACAATATATATGATATACACACACACACACACACACACACACACACACACACACACACACACATATATATATATATAGAGAGAGAGCAAGAGAGAGAACATATAAACATTCTTTCTCTCATCCGCTCTCTCTCGCACTTTTTTCCCGCTTCACTCAGCATGCAAGCCTTGTGCTTTACACTGGGAAGAGGGGGGAGGGGCGGTAGTTACACTCGCAGTAGCACAGGAACAGAGCAGGAGGGAGAGACAGAGAAAGAGCCAGGGACAACAACGTCACATTAGAAAGGTATATAATCATCCACAACTATTTTCGGTTGCAGATGATAAAGGATTCAGAAAGTTTATTCATGCAGGTCCATATGACAGAGAATGTGCATCTTCTGTTTGTTTTCATATTATAATTTATATTTAATTGTGTTGTGGTTTGCAGTGTTTTGTGTTCTTTTCACTTTAAATTTGTAAAAGGAAAAAGCTGAAAATTTAAATAGTTAAAACTTGAAATGTGAATAGCTGATTTTTGTATTATGTGATTTATTTATTACATTTTATGTGGAGTGAATAAATAAAAGTATATTTACGGTGGCCCCTAGAGACAAAGCACATACAAACTTCAAATCACGTACGAACTGTGAAGCGTGTACAAACTCCAAAACACGTAAAAACTCCAAAGCACGTAAAAACTCCAAAGCACGTAAAAACTCCAAAGCACGTAAAAACTCCAAAGCACGTAAAAACACGTACAAACTCCGAAGCACGTAAAAACTCAGAAGCATATAAAAACTCAGAAGCACATAAAAACTCAGAAGCACATAAAAACTCAGAAGCACATAAAAACTCAAAACACGTACAAAAGACAACAGAAGTGCTCCAGGATGCTGGGCACAGTGTTGAGCCTTTGTTATCTTGTGGCTACACAAGCCAGCAAGTACCAACGACTGGATTTGGTGTGTGGTAATAACAGGTAAATGAACTTTTTTTTTTAAATTATTTGAATATATATGAGTGCCTGTGTATAAATACACAAACAATACACACATGCTTTCAATTGTGTAATTTAAGTGATCTAGTAGCTCTGCTTTGGAAGTTCAGTTCATGCTAGAAATGTGTTTTGGAGTTTGTACGTGTTTTGTCTCTAGGGGCCACCGCATATATCTATATATAAACATATATAAATAAAACCACTTTTTTTTACGTTAGTAATTCCTTTTGTGCATAATTTTATATTATTGTTAATAATAAATTAATTAAAGCAACAAAACAACCTGAAGAGCCGGTTCGGAGCCGAAAGAGCCGGATCTCTAAAAAGAGCCGGACATCCCATCACTACTGACCGTTAGTGATGGGATTTCCGGCTCTTTTTAGAGATCCGGCTCTTTCGGTTCGGCTCACTAAAAAGAGCCGGCTCTTTCGGCTCCGAACCGGCTCTTCGGGTTGTTTTGTTGCTTTAATTAATTTATTATTAACAATAATATAAAATTATGCACAAAAGGAATTACTAACGTAAAAACAAGTGGTTTTATTTATATATGTTTATATATAAATATATGCGGTGGCCCCTAGAGACAAAACACGTACAAACTCCAAAACACATTTCTAGCATGAACTGAACTTCCAAAGCAGAGCTACTAGATCACTTAAATTACACAATTGAAAGCATGTGTGTATTGTTTGTGTATTTATACACAGGCACTCATATATATATTCAAATAATTTTAAAAAAAGTTCATTTACCTCTTATTACCACACATCAAATCCGGTCGTTGGTACTTGCTGGCTTGTGTAGCCACAAGATAACAAAGGCTCAACACTGCACCCAGCATCCTGGAGCACTTCTGTTGTCTTTTGTACATGTTTTGAGTTTTTACGTGCTTCGGAGTTTGTACGCGTTTTTACGTGTTTTGGAGTTTTTACGTGTTTTGGAGTTTGTACGTGTTTTTACGTGTTTTGGAGTTTGTACATGCTTCAGAGTTCGTACGTGATTTGAAGTTTGTATGTGCTTTGTCTCTAGGGGCCACCGTAAATATACTTTTATTTATTCACTCCACATAAAATGTAATAAATAAATCATATAATACAAAAATCAACTACTCACATTTCAAGTTTTAACTATTTAAATTTTCAGCTTTTTCCTTTCACAAATTTAAAGTGAAAAGAACACAAAACACTGCAAACCACAACACAATTAAATATAAATTATAATATGAAAACTAAAAGAACATGCATATTCTCTGTCATATGGACCTGCATGAATAAACTTTCTCAATCCTTTATCATCTGCAACCGAAAATAGTTGTGGATGATTACTATACCTTTCTAATGTTGTTGTCCCTGCCTCTCTTTCTCTCTCTCTGGATCTGTTCCTGTGCTACTGAGTGTAACTACCGCCCCTCCCCCCTCTGCCCAGCGTAAAGCACAAGGCTCGCGTGCAGAGTGAAGCGGGAAAAAAGTGCGAGAGAGAGGCTGAGAGAAAAAAAAAAAAAAACCCACGTGACGGCTCGCGATAAGGAGCCGGCTCGCGTCGTTCACGTCAAAGAGTCGGCTCTAAGAGCCATTTCGTTCGCGAACGACCCATCACTACTGACCGTGTTGTGTGGCTTTGGTTCACTTCACCTCACTCTTCCCCAGTCTTGTCATTAAATCAGGCCGTTCTGCAACCATGGCAGCCATTCATTCTATAGCTTTATTCATGGTGTATTTTACCCCTTCACTAAATGCCGTTCTCGTTTCCAACATTATATTTGCAGCGTTCGTCTATCTACCAATATCTGCGGAGTATGGTTTTGTACAGAGTATCCTATTTTCTAAAGCACAGCATGTAAAGGTTAGCTTGGTTAGCAGGATGCTAGCATGTAGCGCTTAGTGAGACACGCCTCAGACGAGTTGCGCAAAGACCCCTTCTGTGTACTTTATACGTGAGCAACGGATTTAAATAAAATTAATGTTTCAAAAGACAAACTTGAAGATAAAAAAAACCCAATATACTTACTGGAGAACCGCCAGGGTTTGCCGCTGCCATCTTTCCGCTCCTAAATTCAAAACTGCCTCTGCAGACAGGTCAGGCAGGGGAGGCGTGGAAATTGTCTTTGAGTTAGTCAAACGTTCTCTTCAGTTCGAGTAGATAATAAAATAAAATAAAAATGAATGGGATTTTAAGTAGGACTAGGCGTTATGTAATGATCTCTATTTAGGAGAAAATCTTAATCACTCACCTTTAACCAGCTCTCTTTTAGGAGACACACTGCTGGCTAACAGTGTCATGTGATCAAACAGTGTAATTTAATTGGCTGAGAGCCGCTCGACTCGATCTAGTGCTGATTGCTCTGGCTTGTGTCATTTAAGTTCATTACTTTTGCAGGTGAAATTTTGCAGGTGAATTTTTTGCAGGTGAATTTTTGCAGGGAAATTTGGAGGATAAAAATTCAGTGTTATAAATTCAATGTCTAAAAATAGTTGAATTTTGATGATACTATATTTCTTCCATAGCTAACCTATAATTTCCTTTGGGATTAACAAAGTATTCTGCTTCTGATTCTATCATTTCATTTGTGCCTTTTCCAGCGGATTTTTCAGCTACTGCAGTAAATCTTGTCGATATTCAGTTTGTGGGTAATCTATTATTTTATTTCGCAACTTCTAAAAGTTTGACTTAAGGGAGCAGAATATCAGAAAACCCTCTCTATAGTTTTTATTCCTTTTTGGCCTTCATTAATAGAAGATTATATTAGCTAAGTGTCCCTATAAAAGTGTCCCTAACAGAAAATTTAGACAGCTGTATTTAGGGCTGCACGATTTTGCATAAAATGATCACGATTCTTTGGCTTAGAATTGAGATCACGATTTTCTTTTCCAATATAAATATTTCTTGCACTTATTAACTGCACATCAACTTCATAACAGTTGAGACTGAACATAAACAATAAATAAACATAAAAACAATAAATGTCTCACATTTTGTCGTTGCCGCAAAATGTTGTACTGCTTGTAATTCTGTCTCCACCGTTGCTCGACATTGCGAGCAGGTAGTGGAACCTGGAAAAATAGTTGAGGGACGGCACTGTGTAGCGTTTGTCTAGGGTGTTGATCATTTTCCTAAATCCCTCGTTTTGCACAGTGTTGATGGGAGCCATTGATAAGTAATAGCCTCCGTAATTTCTTTGTGCCTGCGGGAGTTCGACAGGTATGGGGAGGCGCTGTATAAGGTTCCCGTCATTGATGTTTGGGTGGTTGACAAGGACGGATTTTCTCCTGTCACTTTCTTGGCTTTTACAGCTTCGTCATCTCTCACGTGCTCTCTGTTTTTTCCCTGCCAGCTGGCTTCTGTATCACGTGGTATAAGGCTCCGCCCTTGTCATTTGTTGAGCAGGAAGAGCGAGCGCTTGTTTTCATGCAGATTATGTCCTGGATGAAAATGCGGTACAATCATCGTTTTTTGTTTTTTTTTTTAAATCGTTGTCCTTTGGAAATGAGATCGCACATAAGTACAGGCACCACACCCGCAGTAGATGCGCTCGGTGTGAGGTCTCGCAGCAAGCTATCAAATACGGCGCATTTCTCGGCTTTTAAAAAAAACGCTATGCGTCGCCAGGTGTTTCATCGGATTCGAGGTGTTACCTCCTTTGACAGTATCACAGTATCAGCTTAAAGCACTTGTTGCAGGCTGCTGAGTTTGCATATTTTGCTGTGAAGTACAGCCAGACTTTTGACCACTTCGCCTTGGGCATTTTAATCTGTAGCTCTGCTCTAAAAGAACGCACGTACCTGGACCCGCCTACTATCCTCGGAAACGTAAAATGATTGGCTAGAAGTGTATCACAGCTCAGGGAAAAAAAGCACCGAAATAAAGCACCGAAATGTGCGCTGCTTTTCGGTCTGGTTACTACCGTTTATGTCAGAACACCGGTACCCATCCCTAATATACACATTTACAAGTTTAAGGACATACTGTTAAGACTTTATATTAATAATTGTATGCATTTACCTTACTGGGCTCAGTGCTGATCTACTGAACTAGTCACTGAAATCCGCAGGAGGATGTTTTCAGAGCTCGTCTTGAAAGGAAGTTGTGGAAACTCGCTCCGCACCCCAACCCCCGACTTACAAGCATTCACAGTCAAGTCAGTAATATCTGCATTCTGTTTATCATTGTATGTTGTAGACCGACATACACACACTCATGCAGTCACACTCAAAATGTAGAGTGGTTTAGTGATTTTCAGTAGTTTCAGGCTGTACAATACTATGTACAAATTTAAAGGTAAATAATTCAACTTCATCTCTTTCTTACAGGTATCCTTGAGCAGACGTCACTCTTCCAGCTCAGGAAGCTTATGACTTCTTAATAATCCAAAATGGCGCCTGTATATTTGACACGCCGTCTATCACTCTTTTATTTGTTTTATTTTATTGTTTTTAGTTGATTTTGTGCAACATGTCAGCCCAACATTGTCTTATGATCGCCAGACATTATTGGAAATATGTTTATTCACCCAACTTTTAGCTCGGTTTGAAAATGACAATCAAGGTTCTCTGCCTCCCTATTTGGAAGTAACACCACAGCACTGGCGTTCCTTACTACTGCCACTGGATTAACAGCGACGCAGGAGGCGGGGTAACCGTGGAGGTCACCTCGTCAAGCTGAGAATCCGGATTTCTTGTTTTCCCCATGAGCTTCACTCCATTCATTGATCCTGTCTGCAACTCCTGGTGCCACTGGGTGCTTTGGACCCGGTGGACTCCTGGTTGGTTCCTGTTGTGGGATCTCTTGAGAAGAGAATCCCCTCCTCTTCAACGTCTGTGTTGGCGTGGAGTGGAGCGAACAAACCTCCGACCGGTGGATCTAGTTGTCACTGCCTTGGAAGTTCCTGACCCAGTTCCTCTCAGGTTGGGTTTAATTAATGCCAGATCGGTGAAAATAAGACATTCATGTAGAAGGAATTTTTCTCTTCCCATGTGTTGGATTTTCTTTGTTTGAGTGAAACTTGGATTCTTCTTCTTGGATTCTTTTCTGAATTACTGGCTGTGCCTTTTTTAGTGTTCCGAGAGTTTCTGGCCACGGTGGAGGGCTAGTTGTTATTTTTAAGGCACATCTTGACTTTAAGCAGCTATCCCCATCGATACACCACAGCAGTTTTGAACGTCCAGAATCTGGGGACGAGGGGGGCGACTTGCCTCCCCTTTAAAGACAACTGAATTGTTGTCTTTAAATGTTTTTAAAACTAAACTCAAAGGCCTACAGGCTGCCTCAATAATGTGTAATTGTTTTGTGTAATTTTAACTTTGTTTGTTCGTATGTATTTGTCTTGAAATGTGCTGCCTCTTGGCCAGGACTCCCTTGAAAAAGAGGTCTTTGATCTCAACGGGACATTCCTGGTTAAATAAAGGTTAAATTAAAAAAAAATTTAAAAAAAAAACTCTGTTTGTGCAAACTTGGCCACTCACCTTCTCTGTTGTGTGCGATTGTTTATCGGTTATGCAGTAATTTTTCTAACAGACACATCCTTTTTTTTTTTTTTTTTTTTTTTTTTTTTCTAAATGACATCAGAAACAGCAGTATGCGACATTACGTGATGGCAGAGCTTCAGTTCATCCTTTGTCATTTTTTTTTTTTTTTTTTTTTTTTTTTTTTAATAAATAGGACAGGGGGAATGAATGAGAGAGAGAGGGGGAGAGAAAGAAAGAAAACCAAAGGGGAGAAGAGACGGTGAGAAGGGGGGGGAAGAGAGACCAAAAAAAAAAAAACTCCTGGGTCACCTGTATGGAGAAAAAAAAAAAAACAAACAAACAAACAAACAGAGGAGACAGCAAACAACAAAGAGCAACATAATAATAGAGAAAACAAAGCACCATCACAATAAACTAGCTAGTCATAGATATCAATATTTACTAAGTAATAAACAATATTGTGCAGCACGCAAGATAGACAGCGCACAGTGTGCTTTGAGGCAGCAGCCAAGAAAGCTTTAGTCCGCGTCTGTGAATACCCATGTGTGCATACCTGTGTGGATCAGCATGCTTGCATTCCAAAGGTTTCTCCATGTAATGATCTGCTAGGGAGTGTGGGGGGGCCTCAGCCCCGTCCTCCAGGGTGTGAAGCGGGTATGGAGGAGATCAAAACTCCAGACATCCAGAGGCCCCCAGAACACAAGAGACCATGGAAGACCAACAGAGGGGCAGCCGCGCCACTGTTCCAGTAAGAGCTGAGGAGAGTCCCAGATGAGGGCTCACTCAGCAGCCGCGGAGCAGAAGCCAGGGGGGGTTGCAGTGACGCGCCCGTGAGCTCCGCCGGCCCCCAGCTGCGCCTGAGTGACCGAGCCCTAGGCCGAGAGGCCGGGGGCACCCCACCTCCAAAGGGGGCCCGAGCGAGCCCCAGGCCCCAGGCCCCGACAAGCGGCCGCCAAGGAGTGAGCCGGTGTGTACCCGGACGCCCACCCCCAGACACAAAGAACCACCAACACACCGACACCTGAGGGAGTCCGCCACCGGCAGGGGAAGTGGTGGTGGGTGGAGATAGGCCTCCAAACCTTGGAGGGCCTGAGGTGTCCCCAGAGAGGTGGCGTCTGATACCCAACCTGACATATAGACACAGACATACAGGCACACACAGACACAAACATCCATTCCCACCCTCATGCTCTCATATGCACTCACTCCACACTCAACCAACGTGGAGACAGACATAAAGAGACGCTGTACACACAATCACACTCCCCAAGCGTACTCTACAATCCGGGTCTAGGTACCCTTGCCCCTGGAGGGGGGAATTGCACCCAGACCCAGGTGGTGTTACCCTTTTCCCTGCGGTGGGGAGAGGCAGACCACCCCGACTCTGTTGTGTGCGATTGTTTATCGGTTATGCAGTAATTTTTCTAACAGACACATCCTGAAGTTTGCTGATGACACACTGATCGTCAGTCTTTATGTGGGGGATGAGTCAGGCCATGGGCTGGTTGTAGATGATTTTGTGGATTGGTATGATGAGTCCTTCCTTTCACTAAATGTGTCAAAAACTAAAGATATGGTTATTGATTTTAAGAAGTCCTCTTGCTCATCACCTACTATCAATAAAGATGCTGATATTGGAATTGTGGAGAGTTACAAATATCTAGGTGTGGTACTTGACCATAAACTGTGTTTTGAATCTCATGCTGATGCCACTACTAAAAAAGTTAAACAAAGACTGTTCTTTTTAAGGAAAATTAGATCTTTTAATATCTCATCTGAGATGTTGTCTTTGTTTTATAGAAGTTTTATTGAATCTGTGATGGCTTTTTGTATAGCTGCCTGGGTCGGTAACCTAGAGGTGAAGAATAAGAATTGGCTGGTAGCACAATTTCAGGGCGCTGGCAAGATGGACTTTTGGCCATTTACAACAAAAATGGGCCTGGGAAGGCTCATTCTATTTTTAATTGTTTGAACCATCCACCTCACAGTGAGTTTGAGTTGTTGCCTTCTGGCCGCCGTTTTAGAGAACCTTTGAGGAAGACCAAAAGACTCCAGGTTTCTTTTATCCCCACTGCATCCCATCTCCTTAATGGCAAATAACCATCCTGTGACTTTCTATTACTATTATTGTCATTACTATACACAAGCTCTCAATTTACCGGTGGATCTACGTCTCTACCCTCACCTATGGCCACGAGCTGTGGGTAGTGACCGAAAGACCAAGATCGCGGATACAAGCGGCGGAAATGAGCAACCTCCAAAGGGTGGCTGGCCTCTCCCTTAGAGATAGGGTGAGAAGTTTAGCCACCCGGGAGGGGCTCAGAGTAGAGCCGCTGCTCCTCCACATGGAAATGAGCCAGTTGAGGTGGTTCTGACAAGGATGCCTCCTGGGCGAGGTGTCCCACCGGGAGGAGGCCCCAGGGCAGACCCAGGACACACTGGAGAGATTATATCTCTTGGCCTTGGCCTTCCCGGATAAGCTGGAGGAGGTGGCTGGGGAGAGGGAGGTTCTGGGTTTCTCTGCTTAGGCTGCTGCCCCTGCGACCCGGCCCCGGATAAAGCGGATGAAGATGGATGGACTATATACAATAGAATAAAAGAATATATACACAATAGGATAAAAATAGAATACAAATGCTATATACAACTGAGTAAAAATACAACTTTGTCATTAAAAGAGTATTGTACGTGTCATGAAACATGAATATAAAATATACAAGAATCAAATTATGCGTGTGGTAATTTTTTGCATAGTTAAACATTAGAATTACAAATGCATTTTGTTATAAAGTTTAAGATTTAAATTTTACCTTTCCTTTTGTAAAATCGTATGTCTACTGGATAGACCCAACCCCTATTATCAATTGTATACAACATATTGATGTAGTAACAATGACATGATTTATTGGCCTTTTTACAGACATTTTTTTTTTTACTCTGGTCCAAGTCAGTTGACACCCGTAAACTTGTAGCTTTTTTTCAGTGGTTTGATTTGTTTTCACAAAGATAAAATTCTAAGTGACACCAAGCTAACCAAAAAGCTAACAACAAACCATGTGAGATGGTTCAGTCTACTTATTGGTCAGATGCGTCTGCAGCAGGAGCAACAAAAGTAAATACAGGAAGAAGGTGCTGTGTCCTGGACTGTTGGGGAACATGGAGAATTTATGTTCATTCCAGGGTTAGTTGCTAGCCCATGCAGACATGTTTGCACATTTGTGGTACTTTCCCGTACTGAAAACCCAAAGCATACAAGGCTACAGGACAAGGCTGGATGAATTAATGTATTTTTTTGTTTGTTTGTTTTACACCAAAGCCATGACGTATTCCCAACTAAACTCTGACTATTACTAAGCATCAGCAGGATATATTTATCTATCCCTCTGTTCCTCTGTGCAGTGGTGTCTATGCTTTTGAATATTTAGCAATTGAGATGTTTTTTCTTTTATCCCTCAACCCTTTAGAGAGAAGTAAATTTCCACTCAGCTGTGTGTGTTAGAAATAGAAATACTTGTGGTGAGTAATAAACCACAAGTAAATTTAGTCTTTAGTGGTTGAAGTAGTCGAAAGCCCCAGTGAGTAAGCCTTTTCTGAGAAAAAGTAGGAGGATGTAGTGATCTAAACTAAAAGTTTAACTACACTTGTAGCACCTTTGCTAGTTCAAAACTCGTTATTTACATTTATTTTCATTTTGAAAGTGTGAATATGAATGATGCATGAGTCAATTATACTATGGTTTGCCTTTTTTGTGGAGTTAAATAAAGAATTATACCTGAAAGGTCAATACCTTTCTATAGACTTTAATGCCATCATATTTGTTATTGAAAACAGAGTCCTGTTTAGTGCCTCTGTGTTTCCTGTGTGATCCAGATAGTTCCTGCTTCAAGCAATGTTCTGAAAATCCAGAATCTGGGGACGAGGGGGGCGACTTGCCTCCCCTTTCGGTTAGTGATTACAGTTAGATTTAAATCTTCATGTCTTTTGTGCCCTGCCTTAAGTCTCACTTCCACCTGTCTAGTTGTCAAAGAAGATAATTTGTCTCAGCTGTGTCTTATTGCCCGCATGTCTCTCCTCTACCCTAATGACTTTTCTCTGCATCTTCATGGTGTGTTCCTGCATGAGTCAAAAGTCCAAATTTCTGAGTTCCCAATCTGAATTTGAATCTGGAAGGCCCCTTCTATTTGGATTTTATACTAACTAATAACAATCCAATATAAATAACAGTAAAACTGTAATTTTTCTTTTTAAATCTATGCTGCCCTTTTGTGTATTTGTGATTTGTTAAATAAGCCACACAGAGTACCAGCAGGCTCCATTCATGGATGTGTTGCAGCTGCATTTTTAAGCGCAAAAAGAAAAGTACTATGTTGTATTTCTAGTGATACCTGAATAGCTCTACCTTGTCTCTTACTTTTTTTCAACTTAACTACTGGGATGTAAAGAACTTTAAACTCAGGAATTACATTACTCCCAAGTTCGGTGTTCAGACTTTGAGGTATCTGAAACTCGGCAATAGTCATACTCGTCATTTGTCTTCTGTCAGTTTTGTTTATGGTGCCTTGTGTGTCTGGAAGGCTTTCTACTTTTAAATTCTGCTGTTTGCTCCCTGTTTCTGAAGTTTCATAGAATTCTTCTACTTCACCTAAATAAAAGTTTCCTTTTTTAAAAAATTCCATTTTGCTTTGAGAGCACTTAGCTCAGAACAAACTGGCCGATTGCAGCACTGAAGACTGTGATTATTGACTGTATATAAAAGACAGGAGTTTATCTAACTAATATGAAAGTAAATTAACTTGTATTCCATGTAAGGGTCAACAGGGGACGACTTTCCTGGTTTCAAAGAGTAGTCTGATCATGAATAAATTCCTTTATGACCTAGTTTGACCCAGTTTAGCCTCAGTAAACACATTCCTAATGAATTTATTGTCTCAGTTGATAGTTGCACGTCTTATTAAATACAATATGATGTGTATTTTATAAAAAGTATTAGGAAACATTTTTTGAAAATTTGTTTTCAAAATTATAATTATATTATAAAAACATTATCATAGTTAGGCCACAGAGGCCAGCTCAAGGCTGGATCCAGGGCTCTTGGAAATAGTTTTAAACATGAATAAAGGGCACTAGACCCTGAAAATAAAAAACTGTCTATTCTTTAAAGATAAACGTCGCTCCAGTCTGAAAGCGAATGTATTTAAGTGGAGGGTGGAGTGTAAATTATGTTGCGCCAGCTTCCTTGTTCAAAACAGGAACAAGGAAGCTGTATACAATCTGCTGTATACAAGCAGTCCTCTATAAGCAGTCCTGAGGCAAGTAAATGTGATTTTTTTTCCTTTCATATGCATATTTTTTCTATTTGAAGAGGAAAACATTAATAAGGAAAGTGTTTCATAATCAGGACAAGTCTGTGTCATCAGATATCCTACTGAAATTAAGGAACTGTCACGATCCTGGGTCTTTTGACCCAGCGTTTTGAGTTTTCATTTATTTTCATGTTATGGTTGTTTAAGTTCGTTAGCTTATCTAAGTTCATTTACTTATTAGTTTCCCTTTTGTTTTCAACCCCTGTGAAGTCTCCCTTACCCTTCATGTGTTTCATGTCTGTGTGTCTGATGTTGTCAAGTTCATGTTGTCATGTCTGTCATACAGTCGGCCTCTGCCAGAGGAATATCAGTAACTGATATTTTCATCTCACTAGAAATGGTTTTGATGCAATGTTTGATCTACGAAGATATTAAGGTTTATTTTATCCTCTGTTACACGCAAGTACAGATGGCTAACATTCAACTCTAATGACTAACTTTTGGTTTAATAAACCATTCTCCAAACATTTGTATCTATTCATGGAGAAGTCACTTGGATGAGTGATGAAATGCTTCTCCCACTAAGAACGTTACGTCCAGATGAACAGAATCAACTTTTTGCGATTCCATTACCTGGATGATTGCGCATGCATCAAGACATTTGTATCTCTAATTTCACCTCTGCTCAAGAGCAGTACTAACTTTGTCCCTTTTTTAGTCTTATTTATTTTATAAGATAAATAATGGACAATTTATTTATAGCATCTCCATCACTGAAGAGTGAACACAGATGGAGCCTGTTGAAGTGATAATGTGGATTGACGTCTGTGTCTGCCTTCCTTTGACCTTACTGATCATCTATTGTATGTGCTGTGCGGTATGTTTGTATGTATGTATGTAATTACGTCCATCTCTATCAGTATTTGAAGATTTAACAAATCAACTAACCTGTCCTGCTAGTTAAGTATTCACTGTGCTTTTTGGATTTAGCCAACCGCATTTAGCAAGATATAAAGAGCTATTGCACACATAAGGATTCCCAAACCCCTAGACACTATAGTGAGTGAATGTAATCAGAATCATGAGTTTAAACATAAATTAATGTTGCCTACCTTGGCTGTAACCCATCATTACTAGAAATCATTACAAATACTACAAAGTCTAGCAGACCTAGAATGACAATAAAATCAGACAAGGTTGTCTGGGGGAAAAGAAAGCTGATGCATCTGCATCACTGGCTTTTTCCTTGGGGTGGCACTGACTTCCTGTTGCAACACACAGTTGTGTTTTTGTGTATCTTGTCTGTTTAATTAAAAACTTTGATAATGTCTCATTTCATAGTCCAGTCTTTATGTGCTTTAGCCAAGCATGCTCTGTTGATTCACTCATGAATTATATTCACAGTATTCACTCACTGTGTCTTTAGCTTAGCTTAGCTTGTAGCCAACTCACTAGCAGCATGTGCTCTTCAGCTGCCCTTCCCTCACTTTCCTGCTCATTGTGTAAGATATTTGGTGCAGCCTCATTAGCTCTGATTCTATCCAGAGTTGCAGTCAATGACCCACAATAATTATTTTATTGTGGGTGATTTTAACATTTATGTAGATCAGGGCTGGGCAACTGCAAGCCTCAAGGGCCGGTATCCTCCACGTTTTAGATCTCACCTTGGGTCAACACACCTGAATCAAATGATTAGTTCATTACCAGGCCTCTGGAGAACGTCAGGACATGTTGAGGAGGTAATTTATCTATTTAAATCAGCTGTGTTGGATCAAAAACACATCTTGATGCAGGACACTGGCTATTGAGGCTTGGAGCTGCCCACCACTGATGTAGATGCTAAAAATGACAGCCTCAACATGGCATTTAATCTATTATTACAGCGGTCCCCAACCTTTTTTGCGCCACGGACCGGTTTATGCCCGACAATATTTACATGGACCGGCCTTTAAGGTGTCGCGGATAAATACAACATAATAAAACTAGTACCGGTACCGAAAAAAAGATTTATTCATAACACACGTGAAAAGACCCAGGAAAACCGAGTTAACGATAAAAACGATAACAAAATAACGCTGAAAACCGATAAAAACCCTGAAAACTATACATTTCACACCTGAGCCTCAACTCTCGTGGCCCGGTACCGGTCTGAGGCCCGGGGGTTGGGGACCGCTGTATTATTAGACTCAGTTGGCTTTGTTGAAAATAAAAGAACCTACCCAGCACATTCTCGATTTAGTTTTAAAGGTCTGTTGAGCCAGTGGTTATGATTTGGTTATCGATATTCTTTGATTTAAGGTTTCTATTATTTAGTTCCACCTTGTGTTCTGTCTGCTAGCCTGCCTGTCTATTTTACTTTATTTGTATTCCCAGTTTAGATAGTGTTGGTTTTTCAGGTGTTCAGCAAGAAAGCTGTTTTTTTAGTTTACAGTTTGCCTCCTGGAGTCTGCATTTTGGGTCCTCCATTCCTGCCTGCTGCACACAGCCCTGGACAGTAACCTTTAAATCCTTAAACCTTATATAGTGTTTAGTTATATGTCCTTATTAATGAGTAGGAAGGGGGAAATATAAAAAAGCCTTTGGAACAAAAAATTTTATTTATCAAGGTAAAAAGGACTCTTGGTCCACTTTCCTTTGCAGAGACACTAGACACTGAATACAGTAAGGCAAAATATATAGTTATATAAAAAATGGCTTAATATTGTAAATGTCATATTTTCTGCAGAGACGAAGGGATCCAGGCCCTGCCCCCTATTACATATACATCCTGGTTTCCAATCTAATCCAGCTCTGTGCTCCAGTTCTTTGGCTGGCTAAACTGGAAGACCATCATCAGCCCACCGGTGTCTCTGCAGTGTTTGTCTTCTTCGGTGTTACAACTAGTCTCAACTTCAAAACCTGCATTGTTCTGGAAAGGTATTTATCTTTCATATATCTTTCAATGCAAGTATACTACATTTTATTGTGACTTGAAGCATCCTTACAGTCAAACTATTGTCTACCACATCAATCAGAATACTGTTTTGTGTTGCAGGTATTTTTTCGTCACCTGTCCAATGTTGAACTTCATAAGACAAACTAAAGGTTCTATTTTGGTCTCTGTTCTGATCTGGACCGTGTGTGTTATCACTATCTCTGTTATAATATTACTACACCAACATGAACGCATTTTTGTTTTTACCTTCTACCCTGCCCCTCTGTTCATTCTTTGTTTAGCTGGGACCCTCAAAGCTCTGCCTGCTGCCACCTCAGTTCCTGCTGAGGAAAAACGAAGAATTATAGGAACTTTGTTTCTGTTGCACCTGAATTACTTTGTGTTGGTCTTGCCTGCAGTAATTCTATTATCTTTTGTCAGAAATGTAAGTTTGGCCATGATCCTGCTCAGTCCTTTTGTGGACTTGATGCTATTTTGTTTCATGCAGAAAGGACCTGTTGACAGTTTGCTGTCATGTCTGTGCTGCTGCAGTATGAACAACACTGCAGCAGATGTTAGCAGCAGATCACCAGTTTAACTGATTTTAGCAGAAACAGGTGGGCTTGTGTTGGCAAAAACAAAGTGAGAATGAAGAGGGGAACATGTGATGGGACAGATGCAGAGAAATTTAAAAATAAAGATGGACTATGTGCACATAAACACACAGAGGAATGCAAACACAGAGTGTGTAAACAGTTGATGGAAATGTCATGTATATGTTTTATATGATATTTTTGGCTTATTTCATTAAATCTTTAAATGTCCACAGCATCTATACATATCTGCACAATTTCTTTTACAATTTCTGAATTTGATTCAAGAATCTTTTACAATCTCTACATAATTTTAGTTTTACTTTTATGATAGTTTGTTTCTGTCAAACCCTTTTTTTTCTCATTTTGCACATTTGTGACTTGACCAAATCCAGTAGCTCCTTTAGAACCCCCCCTGAACAGCAAGTAAATATTTGTGTCAGCTACAAACAATAATTTGAATACATCTTTTACTACTTTATCTAAATTCATGGTCACATGGTAAGAGAAGATAAAGAGTTCTAAAATCCTGTAAAGAAATGTGGCTTAGTTTTCTGTACTGACAATGTGGCACATTATAACATGATCCTTGTCCAATACATTTTTACATGACCTTCATGTATGCTTTTTATTCATACAAACATATTTATTAAAAGGTACAAAAATGAGTTATGTTTGTCTATTTGCTGCTGTGATGTACATGGATATCAAGGTTTTTTTAAGTGCTGTATAAGTCACCTAATAATAACAATAACAGTAATGGAGCTTTTCCATGCATCCCAACACAGTGGTTGTATTTCATTTCACTCTAAATTGGGATATAAATATTGAAACATTTGAACATTTATTTTAATCAGGTTTTCATAAATGATGAGTTCAGAGGGTCATGGTATGATAGTAACTACCTTTCCAGTATCATTTAATCTTTGAAATTGTCATGTCTGCAGTGGCAGACGAGTGGAGATTGAAAGTAGGACCCAAGATGCAGGCAGCTTCTGATGTGGGCGAGCTTTATTAATATGTTAGGTGATACAAACAGGAACATAATGGGCATGAAACAAAACAAAATGAAAGGATAACTTAAACTGTGAAAAATTAACCAAACAAAACTGAAACCTTAAATGGAGGCGCAGGGATGATGATGCAGGGAAATAACACAGACAAACCAGCAATGCACACGAAAAAACACAGGGCTTAAATACACACAGGGCAATCAGGGAATGGAAGACAGGAGGGAGACAAGGCTGGGATTAATGGGACGAAAAGGGGAAGCAAAACTAGAAACATTGACAAGAGAAACAAACCTTAAAAAACACCAAACCTCTAAACACGCAAACTTAACACAGACTGGGGAGACAGAACATAGGAACTTGAAACGTGGAACAGAAGAGCACAGAGGACACAAAGCACTAGGGATAATCACAAACAACCCAACAGAATATTAATACACTCAAGCATAAACACCAAGTCCACAGACTCTGGACCATAACATAACCAGAATATTGCTACTATAGTAAGGCTACTACTAGAATCAAACTTAAAAAGTTTGAATTAAAGAACAGGGTCTGTAACAAAACAATTTCCCAGTTTGGAGTGAATAAATTACTCTTAATTCTGAACATTATGTGTACTAAAAAGGTGGACTGAAGCTTACATTCCAGAGTTCTGTGTCATTGTTCCCTTTGTTCCCTTCATGTCCACTCTGTCCAAGTCTCATCTTTGTGTTTTGCTCTTTCATTTCCCTCAGTTATGTAACTGTGGCTGTCTCCAGCTTGTTCCACCAACAGTTCCCACCTACTGCCATCCTCTCGTTACCTAGTGTGTTCTTAATTCCTTAGTGAGGAGCAAGTTTGGGAACCAAACTCAGGACTCCAAAAGCACAAAGGTTGAATAAAAAAAACAAACAGATTTATTGCTGGCCCCTCTCAAAATGCCAGGAATCCTGGTCGAGAGTAAATAATCCTGAACACGGGAAACACTCTTGAGGAAGAACACAGCCATCAGAAGATGACGAAACAAGGAACAGAGGGACACTGGGACATAGCAGACATGGATACGTGACAGACTGGGGGATAAGAGAAAGAATACAAAGACATGTACATGACGAGGAATAGGACTGCAGATGTAGACAGCCACTGCCCGTTCCTGAGCCTGTTCTGCTACTATTTTGTTTTTTCTGTTATATAGGAATTTTATAACAGGGTTTTCCATCCCATTGTCACCAAGTGCTTGCTAGAGTCTTTGCTTTACAATATTAAACACCTTGAGCCTACTGCTGTTGTGATTTGGTGCAATATAAATAAAACTGAACTGAAAATTTAATTGAAAGCTCCGCCATGTCGAAACTAGTGTGAGGGCACAGCAATGTTCAGATCTCTCCAGAGATATTCAATCAAGTTTAATTCAGGGCTCTGGCTCAGCCACTCAAAGAGATGACAATACCTACAGACCTGCTGTTAAGGCACAACAACACCTTTACTTCCTAAGGAGGCTAAAGACAGCCTAAATCCCCTCAAACTGCTCATCAACAGATGCACAATAGAAAGCATGCTCACAATCAACATGTCAGCTGCACCAAAGGTGACAAAAAGGCACTCCAACATGTAGTGGAAACAGCACAAAACACCAGTGATGCACAGTGAGCATCTCTGGGTCTTCTCTACAACACTTGCTGTGTATAGACGACCAGACAAACTGAGTCATCTGCTCAAGCTATTTCCATCAGACAGGTACTTCAGAACAGACTGAAACATAGTTTCTTCCCCAGAGCTGTATCAGCTGTATAATTTATTTCAAATGAAGAAAATCTAGATTTGAATGAAGGAAATTCATTGCTGCGTGCAAAATTATGTTTTTAACATGTTTTAATGCTGTGTATCTTGTTCTATTTAATCTGAACAAGCCCCTAAAAACAGTCAGTGATCATTGTCTGCCAACTTCAGTAACCCTATGAACGTCACTGCTATTTACTTTCCTATCTTCATTTATGTTGGAAGTGATAGGAGGTAGCAGATAGCAGAGCTGTACATTTTAATTTTTTTCAGAAATCCCTAAGTCAGACCATGGTATATTATATTTAGATGGAAGCTAGCGCCCTGCTAACTTCTAACTCCATTAAATATAATAAATTCTGTTTTCATGGATGCCTGGATGTCAAACTTAACTGTTACACCTAGTAGAGCAGCCACAGTGATCATTTTATTACAGATGAAAGAATTTATACAGTTTTTCAACTCTCAGTAATGCTGCAGTAATCATTTGACTTAGGGATCTGCAGTGGAGTTTGGGCCCACACATGGCTAATGACGTCAGACTTAAAGACCGGACTGTGTGTGTATATGGATAATAGCAAACACTGAAATAAATTTTTTACACGCAGCAATTAATTTTGTTCGCTCAAATTGAACTTTTCTTCGCTCAAAATAAATTTCTCCTCAAAATTCAACACTTGTACTTGCAATTGTTTTTTTCACATAAACCTTTATCGAGTGGAAAAAAAGTTAGCGTTCATCCTCCAGCTTCACTGTGTTTATATTATGCTAACTATAGCTGTGTAGCTAGCCACCACACAGAACATCATTAAATATACCAGCTAGCCCAACTTCAGACAGTAACCCTACAGTAACTTGCTGGATCCGCTGTCCACCAGCCATGTGATGACCCTCCTTCCCCCCAGCCAAGGGAAATACACTGCTCTCAATAGAACAGTGCTACAGCAGTAGAGTGTCTCGTGAAACTCCTCTCTCTTTTGGGCCTGGGTGATGGTACCGCTCTCGAGCTCATGGAGAGCACGCTGTCCTTGCTAGGAACAGATGATGGTGGATTCCGCTTCGCTCATGTCTTCCTCCGACAGTTGCTGGTGCAAGGTTGACCTCGTCAACTCCCTGCTGCTGGCTGCAAAGGATTACCACCCTCTCGCAGAAGAAATGGGTCGCAATCTCCTGGCTACCAGGAGCTTTGAGATCCGGGCCATAGTTCGCGACTCACTGACAGTATCTCCCGCGCCCCCACCGAGCCTCAGACTCATAGTGGCTGGGATCGGGGCACCACAGAAAAGGACAGTGTTCTTACCATCAGCTTTGCAGTTTTAAGCCCCAGGGAAACGAGCCCGCCAACGCTCTGTAGTGGCCGCGACCAATGGCAATGAGGAAAGGCTGCTCTTCATAGAGGATTCAAGCTCGGGGACATGTTTTCTTGTTTTACTCCGGCTCCCAGAAAAGCCTCGGGAACTCTTGTATCGTCTTTGCATACCTCCCCAATGGTATATTAGTTGATTGGAGATTTCCTGCGTATCACCAGAGAGAGCCCAAATACCAGTAGTGGTACGCATGCCACCGTTTGAGAAAGACTGGAATAGAGAATGTGTTCAGGCACCTTTAATCGCTAGCAGTATGACTCTGAAGTGCTGTACTGTATGTTTGTAAGTTTTCTCCCCAACAAACACAGCAATATCAGTGAAACATTTTGCTGTAACCCACATAATTTCCTTAAGGATCAATAAAGTATTCTGATTCTGAGAAAAAAAAGAAAAACAAAGAACCTCAAACTACTCAGTTCTGATGAATCGCAGTAGTTTCATCATTCTCCCACTGACATTTTGCTGATATCTGTGAGTCAGTATACTGAGACTAGGGTAGGGCAATATGACCAAAAATATTTATCACGATTATTTGAAAATTTGTGGTAACGATATAACATATGCCGTATGATATGGCCCAGCCCTAACTGAGACTATGCTTTTTATTCCTCATATGCAATGACTGTTACTGTCTAAAAGGAAAAACTCTAGCATTAAAGTATAGGAGGAATCCATTACTCAAAAGGCCAATTACAATAACATTTTATACATAGCTCTGAATATCTTATACATATTTCCATACCATTTTTTTCTATGCATATTTCTGTATATATGAGCTCCAGTTGCGAATGTATATAGGACCACCTTGTGTCTTCCTTTTATATTTTATATTCCCTTTGCTATAAGAGCTGTGTAACACTGAAATTTCTTATCAGTGGGATAATAAAGGTTTATTCTATTCTATTCTATTCTATTCTATTCTATTCTATGCTAATAGTTTTGAAGGGTAAACAAACAGGTGCATGTCAGGTTAAAACCAAAGGATTCATCACAGCATTTCAGAGGGATTTGCAGTTAAGGTATACTGATGTAGATTTAGCACAGGAGTATAAATGTTCTCTTATTAAGCAGCTAAACCACTAACAAAAACTACCCTCTGCTCACACGAGTTTTCTTGTTTCCCTTCATTGGCTTCAAGTTAAATTTAGAAATTAGAAGTTTTATTAATTACATAAAACACTGACTAGGATCCTAAACAGACACAAGACACTACTATATGGTTCTGTAACGGGTTGATAGTTTAAAGTCTTAGGATACAGTCATAAATGCATCAATGTAGGTTTTCCTGCAGTCACTGATCACACCAACAGATTAGTCGTCTTCTTATTGATTTTTATGCTGTCTGACATCTTTATGAAACCAGGGAAATGATGGCCTGTTGGTCTTTAGATTAAATTCTTGTAATTGCAAAAAGTTAAAAAACAAATTGTTTTCTTTTCAAGATATTTTTTTAGTTTCACCAATGCGGCTTCAAAGAAATTTAACCAGCTTGCAAAACACCAAAGACTTTTTTGAACTTAAAAAACACACACAACCTAAACACAACCACGTCAACATTTAACAACAATATTATTAATAATACATTACACACTGTCATAACTGAATCAGAGGAAATTCAAATTCTACTGTAACTGAAAATTCAATTTGTGCAACACTTAAAGTGTCCTTTCAAAAAAATGTAAAGGATAAAATAAAAACTAAATATGATATTTATATAAATTAATGACTGTAATGATACAAAATAAAAATGTTTCAAGAGCTCTTTAGATGATTAATATTTGAGTTTAAGATGTCTTCAGATGAAACTCCATCAATCTTTTCTTGGTGGTGACTGGAGTTGATCCCAGCTGTCATATGACATCCTGGACAGTCTTCACACCTACAGGCAGTTTAGCATCACAAATATATCGAACTGCATGTTTTGGTCTGCAGGAGGAAGTCAAAGAGGAGAACCGTTCATGGAGATCATGCTGTGGTCTTTCTGCTTTTTTCTTCTTCTTTTAGTCATCACTGTTTTTCTCCCTCTGTTCCTCTTCTTCTCCTCTCTTTCTCTCTCTCCCCTGCTGTTAACTTTCTCCCAATCATTACTTTCTTTCTTTTTTCTTTTCTGTCCCAGGCCCTTGTCTCTTTTGGTTATAATAACCTAAAATAAAAATTCCTAATACAGTTTTAATTTGACTATCAAGTGAACCACTATAGCAAAGTGTGTCTCATTTGCAGGCGTTGGAGAGGCGGAGGTGGAGTTAGGATCAGTGTCACTAGCAAGACCTGGGCCAGTGTGCCAGGACTCTATATAAAAATCCTTTAGGGCAGTTTTTTTTTGGGGGGGCTTTGAACTTTGCTTTTAACAGAATTACATGCACACGCTCCACCCATCCACTCGCTTACACTACTGATGGTACTGACTACACACACCACAGTTTTTCTTTTTAGACAGTGCGTTTTCTTTTCTGCTTTATTTATTTAAAAAATATCTCTTGGAAGACATTCCTATCCATGTCTGGGTTTTTTGTCATGGCCGTGCGGCCCGGTTCATGACAGTTTAGTTCTTTTTCTCCTTCAGACAATTCTGACTGCTACACTGTCGGACAGGACAGGGAAAGAATGTAATAAAAGTCCCCATACTTCCTGTTGTGAGGTGACATAATCACTGCACCACCTTCATGCTATTTAGAAGAAATTACAAAATAATTTGTACATTTTCGTTTACAACATTCAACTACTCAAGCAAACAATATTTCCTGTTACTCACAGTTGGTGCAAAGAACAGGATTTTAGGTGATTGACAGTCTGAGGGGACAGCTAAAAATATTTGGAAAGGATGGTGTTTACTTATCTCACTCTTGCTAACTCCTCATCATCTCTCCTGTCGTGTGACCCTGTTTCCTCTTTCCCTTCATCTCTGACTACATGATCTGACCTGTCTGTGCTAACATCAGTCACATCTCCTGTGTTGTTTCTCTCCATAATGCAGCAGCACAGATGTACCAGCAGCCTGTCAATGGGTCCTTTACGCATGAAAATACACAGAATGAAGTCCAACAATGAACTAAAAAGAAACAAGATCATAATGATAAAATCAATAGTTTTTACAGGGAAGCGTCTCTCAAAGTTCAAAGTTAACAGAGTGACTGCAGGAAGGTTTATGAGAAAGTAATTAAGCAGCAACAGAACCAAGGTTCCTACAGTTCTTCGTTTTTCTTCAGTGGGCACTGAGGTGGCAGCAGGCAGAGCTTTAAGTGTCCCAGCGAGACAGAAGATGAACAGGGGGGCAGGGAGGGCGGCATAAATAATTAAACGTACAAATTCATATGAAAATACAGCAAGAGCAACACTAACACTACAAAAGACCCAGACCAGAACACAGACCAGCACAGAACTCCTAGTTTGTCTGAGGCAGTCCAACAGTGGGCAGGCGATGAAACAATACCTGCAACACAAAAGAGAAACAAATGATGCTTCAGAGTAAAAGATAATGTTCAGAGACATGAAAGTGAACTCACTGAAACACAGAGAGGTACCTTTCCAGAGCAATGCAGGATTTGAAGTAAAGATTGGCCGTCACAGCAAAATAGTAAAAGAAGCATGCAATGACATCATGCATTATTATCCTCCAAAAGAATGTCATGCTGTGATGGATCAGAACGGAGATGATGAGGTTTGTGTAATAGATGACAGGAACCTGATATCTGTGACCCTGCAGGAAATATTAATAATTGAAACCATATTAATACAATAAGAAATTTGACATATTGCACATATTGCAGGTGTAGATTAATAAAAAAATTAAAAAAAACACCTAGCACGCCCCTGCGGGCGGTTTATCCTTCAAGCTCGGGTCCTCTACCAGAGGCCTGGGAGCTTGAGGGTCCTGCGCAGTATCTTAGCTGTTCCCAGGACTGCGCTCTTCTGGACAGAGATCTCCGATGTTGTTCCCGGGATCTGCTGGAGCCACTCGCCTAGCTTGGGAGTCACCGCACCTAGTGCTCCGATTACCATGGGGACCACCGTTACCTTCACCCTCCACATCCTCTCGAGCTCTTCTCTGAGCCCTTGGTATTTCTCCAGCTTCTCGTGTTCCTTCTTCCTGATATTGCTGTCATTCGGAACCGCTACATCGATCACTACGGCCGTCTTCTTCTGTTTGTCTACCACCACTATGTCCGGTTGGTTAGCCACCACCATTTTGTGCATCTGTATCTGGAAGTCCCACAGGATCTTAGCTCGGTCATTCTCCACCACCCTTGGGGGCATCTCCCATTTTGACCTCGGGACTTCCAGGTTATACTCGGCACAGACGTTCCTGTACACTATGCCGGCCACTTGGTTATGGCGTTCCATGTATGCCTTGCCTGCTAGCATCTTGCACCCTGCTGTTATGTGCTGGATTGTCTCTGGGGCATCTTTACACAGCCTGCACCTGGGGTCTTGCCTGGTGTGATAGACCCCAGCCTCTATGGATTTTGTGCTCAGAGCTTGTTCTTGTGCTGCCATGATTAGTGCCTCTGTGCTGTCTTTCAGTCCAGCTTTGTCCAGCCACTGGTAGGATTTCTGGATATCAGCCACCTCCTCTATCTGCCGGTGGTACATACCGTGCAGGGGCCTGTCCTTCCATGATGGTTCCTCGTCTCCCTCCTCTTTCTTGGGTTTCTGCTGCCTGAGGTATTCACTGAGCACTCGGTCAGTTGGGGCCATCTTCCCAATGTATTCTTGGATGTTCGTTGTCTCATCCTGGACTGTGGTGCTGACACTCACCAGTCCCCGGCCCCCTTCCTTCCGCTTAGCGTACAGCCTCAGGGTGCTGGACTTGGGGTGAAACCCTCCATGCATGGTAAGGAGCTTTCTTGTCTTTATGTCAGTGGCTTCTATCTCCTCCTTTGGCCAGCCTATTACCCCAGCAGGGTACCTGATCACGGGCAGGGCGTACGTGTTGATGGCCCGGATCTTGTTCTTACCATTCAGCTGACTCCTCAGGACTTGCCTGACCCTCTGCAGGTACTTGGTGGTTGCAGCTTTTCTAGCGGCCTCTTCATGGTTCCCATTCGCCTGCGGGATCCCCAAGTACTTGTAACTGTCCTCTATGTCTGCAATGTTTCCTTCTGGTAGTTCAATCCCCTCAGTTCTGACTACCTTCCCTCTCTTTGATTCCGTCGTCGGTATCCGTAGCCAGTCTTGTTAATGATCTCACTGAGGGGGTTCAGGCCTATGCAGAACAGCAGTGGGGACAGAGCATCTCCTTGGTAGATCCCGCACTTGATGGTGACTTGTGCTATGGGCTTGGAGTTGGCCTCTAGTGTTGTACGCCACATCCCCATTGAGTTCCTGATGAAGGCTCTTAGGGTCCCATTGATCTTGTACAATTCTAGGCATTCCAGTATCCAGCTGTGGGGCATTGAGTCATAGGCCTTCTTGTAATCAATCCAGGCAGTGCACAGGTTGGTCAGTCTGGTCTTGCAGTCTCGGCTGATTGTTCTGTCTACCAGTAGCTGGTGTTTTGCGCCTCTGGTATTCTTGCCAATTCCTTTCTGTGTCCCGCTCATGTATTGACCCATGTGCCTGTTCATCTTAGCCGATATGATGCCTGACAGGAGCTTCCATGTAGTACTGAGGCAGGTTATTGGTCGGTAGTTGGAGGGGACCGGTCCCTTCTTGGGGTCCTTGGGGATCAGGACCGTCCGGCCTTCAGTTAGCCATTCCGGGTGTCTCTCGTTAACTAGCAGCTGGTTCATTTGTGCTGCCAGACGCTCGTGGAGTGCAGTCAGCTTCTTCAGCCAGTAGGCGTGAACCATGTCGGGCCCTGGTGCTGTCCAACTCTTCATACTGGAGACCCTTTCTTGGATATTTGCCACTGTGATGGTTACTGGACCCTGTTCAGGGAGGTCGCTGTGGTCTGCCCTCAGATCCTCTAGCCACTGAGCATTGCCGTTATGGGTTGCATCCTTCTCCCATATGCTCTTCCAGTATTGCTCCGTCTCCAGCCTTGGTGGTGCTGTTCTCTTATTGTTCCCTTGCCACTGAGAGTACACCTTTGCTATGTTCCAAAGGCGTGTAGTCTAACCACTACGCTATCCAGCTGCTATGTATATATATATGTATATATATATATATATATATATATATATATATATATATAAAAACACCCAGCACGCCCCTGCGGGCGGTTTATCCTTCAAGCTCGGGTCCTCTACCAGAGGCCTGGGAGCTTGAGGGTCCTGCGCAGTATCTTAGCTGTTCCCAGGACTGCGCTCTTCTGGACAGAGATCTCCAATGTTGTTCCCGGGATCTGCTGGAGCCACTCGCCTAGCTTGGGAGTCACCGCACCTAGTGCTCCGATTACCACGGGGACCACCGTTACCTTCACCCTCCACATCCTCTCGAGCTCTTCTCTGAGCCCTTGGTATTTCTCCAGCTTCTCGTGTTCCTTCTTCCTGATATTGCTGTCATTCGGAACCGCTACATCGATCACTACGGCCGTCTTCTTCTGTTTGTCTACCACCACTATGTCCGGTTGGTTAGCCACCACCATTTTGTCCGTCTGTATCTGGAAGTCCCACAGGATCTTAGCTCGGTCATTCTCCACCACCCTTGGGGGCATCTCCCATTTTGACCTCGGGACTTCCAGGTTATACTCGGCACAGACGTTCCTGTACACTATGCCGGCCACTTGGTTATGGCGTTCCATGTATGCCTTGCCTGCTAGCATCTTGCACCCTGCTGTTATGTGCTGGATTGTCTCTGGGGCATCTTTACACAGCCTGCACCTGGGGTCTTGCCTGGTGTGATAGACCCCAGCCTCTATGGATTTTGTGCTCAGAGCTTGTTCTTGTGCTGCCATGATTAGTGCCTCTGTGCTGTCTTTCAGTCCAGCTTTGTCCAGCCACTGGTAGGATTTCTGGATATCAGCCACCTCCTCTCTCTGCCGGTGGTACATACCGTGCAGGGGCCTGTCCTTCCATGATGGTTCCTCGTCTCCCTCCTCTTTCTTGGGTTTCTGCTGCCTGAGGTATTCACTGAGCACTCGGTCAGTTGGGGCCATCTTCCCAATGTATTCTTGGATGTTCGTTGTCTCATCCTGGACTGTGGTGCTGACACTCACCAGTCCCCGGCCCCCTTCCTTCCGCTTAGCGTACAGCCTCAGGGTGCTGGACTTGGGGTGAAACCCTCCATGCATGGTAAGGAGCTTTCTTGTCTTTATGTCAGTGGCTTCTATCTCCTCCTTTGGCCAGCCTATTACCCCAGCAGGGTACCTGATCATGGGCAGGGCGTACGTGTTGATGGCCCGGATCTTGTTCTTACCATTCAGCTGACTCCTCAGGACTTGCCTGACCCTCTGCAGGTACTTGGTGGTTGCAGCTTTTCTAGCGGCCTCTTCATGGTTCCCATTCGCCTGCGGGATCCCCAAGTACTTGTAACTGTCCTCTATGTCTGCAATGTTGCCTTCTGGTAGTTCAATCCCCTCAGTTCTGACTACCTTCCCTCTCTTTGATTCCGTCGTCGGTATCCGTAGCCAGTCTTGTTAATGATCTCACTGAGGGGGTTCAGGCCTATGCAGAACAGCAGTGGGGACAGAGCATCTCCTTGGTAGATCCCGCACTTGATGGTGACTTGTGCTATGGGCTTGGAGTTGGCCTCTAGTGTTGTACGCCACATCCCCATTGAGTTCCTGATGAAGGCTCTTAGGGTCCCATTGATCTTGTACAATTCTAGGCATTCCAGTATCCAGCTGTGGGGCATTGAGTCATAGGCCTTCTTGTAATCAATCCAGGCAGTGCACAGGTTGGTCAGTCTGGTCTTGCAGTCTCGGCTGATTGTTCTGTCTACCAGTAGCTGGTGTTTTGCGCCTCTGGTATTCTTGCCAATTCCTTTCTGTGTCCCGCTCATGTATTGACCCATGTGCCTGTTCATCTTAGCCGATATGATGCCTGACAGGAGCTTCCATGTAGTACTGAGGCAGGTTATTGGTCGGTAGTTGGAGGGGACCGGTCCCTTCTTGGGGTCCTTGGGGATCAGGACCGTCCGGCCTTCAGTTAGCCATTCCGGGTGTCTCTCGTTAACTAGCAGCTGGTTCATTTGTGCTGCCAGACGCTCGTGGAGTGCAGTCAGCTTCTTCAGCCAGTAGGCGTGAACCATGTCGGGCCCTGGTGCTGTCCAACTCTTCATACTGGAGACCCTTTCTTGGATATTTGCCACTGTGATGGTTACTGGACCCTGTTCAGGGAGGTCGCTGTGGTCTGCCCTCAGATCCTCTAGCCACTGAGCATTGCCGTTATGGGTTGCATCCTTCTCCCATATGCTCTTCCAGTATTGCTCCGTCTCCAGCCTTGGTGGTGCTGTTCTCTTATTGTTCCCTTGCCACTGAGAGTACACCTTTGCTATGTTCCAAAGGCGTGTAGTCTAACCACTACGCTATCCAGCTGCTATGTATATATATATATATATATATATATATATATATATATATATATATATATATATATAAAAACACCCAGCACGCCCCTGCGGGCGGTTTATCCTTCAAGCTCGGGTCCTCTACCAGAGGCCTGGGAGCTTGAGGGTCCTGCGCAGTATCTTAGCTGTTCCCAGGACTGCGCTCTTCTGGACAGAGATCTCCAATGTTGTTCCCGGGATCTGCTGGAGCCACTCGCCTAGCTTGGGAGTCACCGCACCTAGTGCTCCGATTACCACGGGGACCACCGTTACCTTCACCCTCCACATCCTCTCGAGCTCTTCTCTGAGCCCTTGGTATTTCTCCAGCTTCTCGTGTTCCTTCTTCCTGATATTGCTGTCATTCGGAACCGCTACATCGATCACTACGGCCGTCTTCTTCTGTTTGTCTACCACCACTATGTCCGGTTGGTTAGCCACCACCATTTTGTCCGTCTGTATCTGGAAGTCCCACAGGATCTTAGCTCGGTCATTCTCCACCACCCTTGGGGGCATCTCCCATTTTGACCTCGGGACTTCCAGGTTATACTCGGCACAGATGTTCCTGTACACTATGCCGGCCACTTGGTTATGGCGTTCCATGTATGCCTTGCCTGCTAGCATCTTGCACCCTGCTGTTATGTGCTGGATTGTCTCTGGGGCATCTTTACACAGCCTGCACCTGGGGTCTTGCCTGGTGTGATAGACCCCAGCCTCTATGGATCTTGTACTCAGAGCTTGTTCTTGTGCTGCCATGATTAGTGCCTCTGTGCTGTCTTTTATATATATATATATATATATATATATATATATATATATATATATATAAAAAACACCCAGCACGCCCCTGCGGGCGGTTTATCCTTCAAGCTCGGGTCCTCTACCAGAGGCCTGGGAGCTTGAGGGTCCTGCGCAGTATCTTAGCTGTTCCCAGGACTGCGCTCTTCTGGACAGAGATCTCCGATGTTGTTCCTGGGATCTGCTGGAGCCACTCGCCTAGCTTGGGAGTCACCGCACCTAGTGCTCCGATTACCACGGGGACCACCGTTACCTTCACCCTCCACATCCTCTCGAGCTCTTCTCTGAGCCCTTGGTATTTCTCCAGCTTCTCGTGTTCCTTCTTCCTGATATTGCTGTCATTCGGAACCGCTACATCGATCACTACGGCCATCTTCTTCTGTTTGTCTACCACCACTATGTCCGGTTGGTTAGCCACCACCATTTTGTCCGTCTGTATCTGGAAGTCCCACAGGATCTTAGCTCGGTCATTCTCCACCACCCTTGGGGGCATCTCCCATTTTGACCTCGGGACTTCCAGGTTATACTCGGCACAGATGTTCCTGTACACTATGCCGGCCACTTGGTTATGGCGTTCCATGTATGCCTTGCCTGCTAGTACTACTATATATATATATATATATATATATATATATATATATATATATATATATATATATATATATATATATATATATATACACACACACACCATAATTTAAAGATGAATTTTCAACTATGGCTAATTTAAAATATCAAATTAATCTCACATGAATGTCCAACAGAAACAGGGAGAACAAAGGGAGATTTGAACCAGGCTGATATGGGTTACCCAGCACCTTCTTGCTGTGAAGTGACAGCGCTAAACTGTCATCACTGGGAGAGAGTTAATACTTTTATTTCAACTACAATAAGTAAGTAAAATTCGATCTCCAGTGTTTAGAAGGTCAGAGGCAGAATAGACTGGAAGATTACCAGAAGCAGTTACAAACAGTGAACAGCAGGTGTCAGTGTTTTACTTTTTCTGCAGGAGCAACACAGATGAGTGAAAAATTACAGAAAAAAACAAAAACCTTTTATGACCAAAAAACCCTGTATATAGAATACAGACATGTTGACTCTGTCATGCTGAAGAGACGCACATAGTTGTTACGAGAGTGATCACATTTATCTTGTGTCAAATCTAAAGTGAACCCCATGAAGGATCCAGATGCAGTACCTGGCAAGGTGCTCAGAGCATGTGCCTACCAGCTCACCCTCATCCTCACCAGAATCTTCAACCTCTCACTAGATCAGGCAGCCATCCCATCCTGTCTAAAATCAGCCACAATCATCCCTGTGCCAAAGAAGTCTCCCATCACTAGCCTGAACGATTACCGCCCAGTCTACAGAGAGGAAGTCCTGAAGTTGGCAGCATGCTGTTCAGAGAACAACCTGGCAGTGAACACCAAGAAAACCAAAGAGGTCACAGTCGACTTCAGGAGGCAGAGTGTCGGCTGACCTCTCCCCTCCCTGATGGACATTTATTCCTCCCGCTGCCTCAATAGAGAGACAAACATCATCAAGCATCATCAAGCTGCTCTTGACGAAGGCGGTCGCACTTTTCTCCTCTCCTCTCCCTTAGCTTCCCTGCTTAGGCTCTTATGTCCTTGTCTAGTCTCGTGTTTTTTGTATTACTTTTCCCTGAACAGTCTCTCACAGTCTTTTCTCTAAAACCTAAAAGAGAATTATGGATTTGATGAACTGGTCTCTGAATGCAATTGACACCCCTTCTCAACGAGAAGTCTGGGTTCGGGTGAGCCTGACTGCTGAAGATATCTACCTATTCGGAACCATGATAACAGGGTTCTGGCTGATTGGAGCTGGCTTGGCCCTGGCTTATCGAAGAATTAAGGAAGCGGAACCGGCTGTTCAAACCCCCACAAGGCTGCCTGCTGGGATTGAAATGATGGGACGAGGCGTGAGTTTCTCAAAATGGGCTCATTGAGTGCAGCACGGAGAAGATCTTGGAGAGGCTATGGCTGCTGTGAATACTCAGAACAAGACCTCTGAGTGAAAAACTGGATTACATCTGGAGGGGCTAGCTCGAATGACACCTTTGAGCGCAAATTCGATCACATCTTGGGGAAGTGCACTGCGGTCGTGAGTTCTCAGAACCTGCTCTTTGAGCAAAAAGAATGACAACATCACGGAACGTAAGCTTGGATAACATCATAGAAAGCTCACGGCTCTCCAACGGGAGATTGAGAGACCAGTGTTGGACTGTTAGAGCAGCTTACAAATTCATATGAGTTGTTCGCACTGAAGTAAAAAGCACCATCACTTCATGCAGATACCCTCTCGGTGCCAGCTGCGGTCAAGGCTGGAGCCGAACAAAAACACCCTGATAACGACTGTGTTTAGTCTGTTCCTTCCCATTCCATGCAAGGCCACCTGGGTTGGCTGGAAGACTGTTTACTTAGCCTAGCAGGGTGAAGGACACTGTCTCAGCTGAACTCTGGACACGCACACACAGACATATACACTGATATGCACACACTCATCCCCCCTCCCTTTCCAAACGCCTTCGACACTTATTCCCTTCCGATGCTGATTGTATACATTGTTATACCTCTCTGACCTGTCTTCCCCATGTGATGTTTTGTGTAATGTATGTATGTATGGTCGGAGGCCATTGCGTGCAATAGGTCGGCAGCCTTATGAAATTTCCCCTTCTGGGACTAATAAAGGTATATCAAATCAAAGGACGGCTCCCACCCTGGTTTTAACTTTTTCAACCTGGAAGTGCTACAGGTGCATCAGCACAAAGACCCACAAACTCAAGAACAGTTTCTTCCCAAAAGCCATAACCACCCTGAACTCACACATGCACCAATAAACACAGTTCCACGCCCCATTCCAAGTACTCCCTCTATAAACCACCACTGTAAATTAACCCAAACTGTATATACTAAACATTTCATTTCCTTTTTTTAACCGACTGTATATTTGCAGATTTTATATATATTTCCTGTAAATACTGTCTACATGTACAGTGGGGCAAAAAAGTATTTAGTCAGCCACCGATTGTGCAAGTTCCCCCACCTAAAATGATGACAGAGGTCAGTAATTTGCACCAGACGTACACTTCAACTGTGAGAGACAGAATGTGAAAAAAAAATCCATGAATCCACATGGTAGGATTTGTAAAGAATTTATTTGTAAATCAGGGTGGAAAATAAGTATTTGGTCAATAACAAAAATACAACTCAATACTTTGTAACATAACCTTTGTTGGCAATAACAGAGGTCAAACGTTTACTATAGGTCTTTACCAGGTTTGCACACACAGTAGCTGGTATTTTGGCCCATTCCTCCATGCAGATCTTCTCGAGAGCAGTGATGTTTTGGGGCTGTCGCCGAGCAACACGGACTTTCAACTCCTGCCACAGATTTTCTATGGGGTTGATGTCTGGAGACTGGCTAGGCCACTCCAGGACTTTCAAATGCTTCTTACGGAGCCACTCCTTTGTTGCCCGGGCGGTGTGTTTTGGATCATTGTCATGTTGGAAGACCCAGCCTCGTTTCATCTTCAAAGTTCTCACTGATGGAAGGAGGTTTTGGCTCAAAATCTCACGATACATGGCCCCATTCATTCTGTCCTTAACACGGATCAGTCGTCCTGTCCCCTTGGCAGAAAAACAGCCCCATAGCATGATGTTTCCACCCCCATGCTTCACAGTAGGTATGGTGTTCTTGGGATGCAACTCAGTATTCTTCTTCCTCCAAACACGACGAGTTGAGTTTATACCAAAAAGTTCTACTTTGGTTTCATCTGACCACATGACATTCTCCCAATCCTCTGCTGTATCATCCATGTGCTCTCTGGCAAACTTCAGACGGGCCTGGACATGCACTGGCTTCAGCAGCGGAACACGTCTGGCACTGCGGGATGTGATTCCCTGCCGTTGTAGTGTGTTACTGATGGTGACCTTTGTTACTTTGGTCCCAGCTCTCTGCAGGTCATTCACCAGGTCCCCCCGTGTGGTTCTGGGATCTTTGCTCACCGTTCTCATGATCATTTTGACCCCACGGGATGAGATCTTGCGTGGAGCCCCAGATCGAGGGAGATTATCAGTGGTCTTGTATGTCTTCCATTTTCTGATGATTGCTCCCACAGTTGATTTTTTCACACCAAGCTGCTTGCCTATTGTAGATTCACTCTTCCCAGTCTGGTGCAGGTCTACAATACTTTTCCTGGTGTCCTTCGAAAGCTCTTTGGTCTTGGCCATGGCGGAGTTTGGAGTCTGACTGTTTGAGGCTGTGGACAGGTGTCTTTTATACAGATGATGAGTTCAAACAGGTGCCATTCATACAGGTAACGAGTGGGGGACAGAAAAGCTTCTTACAGACGACGTTACAGGTCTGTGAGAGCCAGAGATTTTCCTTGTTTGAGGTGACCAAATACTTATTTTCCACCCTGATTTACGAATAAATTCTTTACAAATCCTACCATGTGAATTCATGGATTTTTTTTTCACATTCTGTCTCTCACAGTTGAAGTGTACCTCTGGTGCAAACTACTGACCTCTGTCATCATTTTAAGTGGGGGAACTTGCACAATCGGTGGCTGACTAAATACTTTTTTGCCCCACTGTACATAGTGCTGCAGAAACTGTACACCCCCATCTCCCCCGCCAAACACACACACACACACACACACACACACACACACACACACACACACACACACACACACACACACACACACACACACACACACACCTACCTACATATTTGCACTGAGTAGGAGATGCTGTGTATTTCATTGTACATCTGTATAGTGACAATAAAGGCATTCTATTCTATCCTATTCTGTTCAATAAAGAGATGTGACATATTTACTTACCTCACGGCACACACACAAGAAGAACAGTACGGTCATGGAAAGGAAAATGCAGATCAAGATCCATATCAGCACGTTCCACATCGCTCTCATTTTTGTGTGCTGGAGTTCTGAAAGAATCTTCGACTGACTTTGAATAAAAAAACAGAAAAACAAACAAAAAAAACCCCATGAAATAGCAGGTGGTGAAAATGGTTTTCTTTTATTGTTGTGAAACTCACTGACACTGTGCAAAAGATTTAAGAAGCACTTGGATAACACACCGGACACCAATGGAAACAAAATAGCATCTTTGATTGAAATGAAAATGATAAACCCACAGAGGGCAGAATTCAAAGACACCCTGAAAATGAAAAGAAAAGAAAAACAATTATGCAGCAGGCTCCTCCTGTCTCCAGGATCAAACAACTAACTTATTTAAGGAAGCTTCTTTGTAGCAAATATATAAAAACTCATTTCGGGTGTGTCAGCATGTCTCTGTCAAGTAATATGTGACTGTTGGGGTTTCTTTCTAATAGTGTAGATTTTCTCTGACTATATGAAGCACTTTAAGGCAGCCAGTGTGAATTGCCATTATATAAATAAAACTGAACTGACTGACAGAATCAGGTATAGTTAGCGCATTATCAATACACACATTTCCATTCACTGTATTTATCCAGAAGCACAAACTGCAAACACAAAAGAAATGAGTACAATCGCATAACACTGACTGTCCTACTCATGAGGCTGTTTCATCATACTTATGCTCCTCTTCAAGTACAAACAATAATAATATTGTAAACATTGCCTTCACTGACCTTAGAACTGCTTTCAGTTGAACCGGAGTGTAAAGTTGTGGTAGCCACACCCACCCCCACTGACATGACGTCACACTCACAGCGCAGAGTAGATGGTTGATTTTTAACATAGAGTTTTTCTTTTTCAGGATGTAGCCCACCTTTAACTTTAATTTACAATAACTCGTCTTTCCATCTGTGTTTCTTAAACCCAACAAAGTGGTCACATGAAACTAAAAGGAAAAGTAAACAATTTATCTATGATACTTATGATTTAGCTTTTTTGTTCTTTAAATTGTTAACGACCAAATTTTAAACCCGTAAAGCATTCATTGTTAATCCATTTTTATTATAATTTATGTTCTTATTTATACCAGTGAATTCAGCACTTGCTTCAGATTGTTGATAACATCAGAGTTTAACAGTCTTTATCTATCTATATCTATCTATCTATCTATCTATCTATCTATCTATCTATCTATCTATCTATATATATATCTATGATCTCACCGTAGTGCTGCATTAACATCATCTAGCAGACCTTCTGAGGGTACTTCACGTAATCTTGGTAACCGGCTACGGGGGATCCAGGTTTCAAGCTTGGCCATGATCCTATTTTTCAGGTCAGTTCCTCTCGCACTCAACGATCCTTCTCCTATCGCACTTGGGGCTATGTACCCAATCTCAGGTAGGGGTGATGATATCTCCCCCTGACCTGGCGTCCTGACTCCTCCTTGCTGTAGCATTTATGTTGTACCTTGTCAATCAAATACTCTCCAAAAGTTGATTCTGTTCATCTGTTCGTAGCGTTTTCAGTGGGAGAAATGTTTCATCACTCATCCAAGTGACTTCTTCAGTCTCAGCTGACTGCAGGTTTCCCCAATCTTATAAACAGTACATTTGCACAATGACTCAAACCACCCCATTGAATGAACAATGGGCTGGGAGGGCAGTTCCTTCCCTTCATAAAACTGGGGAAACCTGCAGTTATGATACGTTTCTTGCACTGAAAATGCCAGGTCCAGATGAATAGAAACCATACGTTTATTTTTATATATTTTAAGCCATAAAAACCTCCACACACTTACAAACCTTTCCAATGCTCTTGTAAACTCTTTTTAAACTCTTAAACACAATTTTGAGACACATCCTTACGTATTCAGCGGAAGGTTATCGTCTGAGTCCAGAGCCTCAACAAGGTGGTGAAGGGCATTTCACATTCAAGCGCTTTAAGGCCAGCAGGATACAAATAACATCAGGCTGATCCTGCCACGATTTGTCCCCCGGTTCAAATCACAGACAAACAGGATCCCACAGCTGTTTATGTTTTTAAACTTATTTTGCACAGAGAGGCATTTTTTGAAAAATGTAGCAATGTTGAATATTATTACACAGAAAAAAAACAACTACACGTAAAATAATCACACCGTGACTCCCATGCCTTTGTAAATGGAGGGACAGTAATGCATGTTACTGCATGCAAACCTGCAGATAGTCAGATTAACAGTATTTTGTCTCTATCTGCCATTCTGCAATTCATCTCACGTGAACAATAATGTAGCGCACAGCGTGACGTGAAAAAAGACACATACCTTTGACGTTGCGTGACGAACTCTGTATTCCTCGTCCACACCTAAACGCAAAAAAGGAGTTTTGAAAAATCTCAGTTTTCGCTGATTCGAAACGCCGTTTACGTGGACGAAACAGCTGCGTTTTCAAAAACACCCGTGTAGGTGTGGACGTAGCCTAAAAGAGTCAGTAGTTTATTTTATCACTACCTGTAAGTTATTGCAGATTACTTGTTTACTAAATTTTTGAGGTGTGAAATAAACCGCAATGGAGCAAACTATGGGCATGTGTGGTTGGAGGATGTGTTGGTGCGTGCGTGCGCGTGCGCGGGGGGGGTGCGCGGGGGGTGCGCGAACATTTTTCATGTAAAACAAAGGGGGGCCCAGCAAAAAAAGTTTGGGAACCACTGGGCTAGAAAATGCTTATTTAACTGCAAAAATCATTAAAATCTACAGAAAAAACCCCCCAAAAACCCCATACCTATAGGCCCCCAGAAACCTGTTATAAAATGAAATTCCTGCAATATCAATTTAGAGATAAAATCATGATGTATTAAGTCCACTAAAGGTGAACCACGATGTGGTGTGGGAATACAATAGTAGTTAAACTATGTTCCAACTATGAAAAAGAAGAATTTGATTGAAATACCACAGAACTAGTAAAAAATATACTTAAACTACTCCTTCTGCTGCAGGAAGCTCATTTCTCTGTAACACAGGTTGAAACTTTAAAAACACAGAACGTTACTGACTGAGGTTATCAGACACCCAAAGCAGCCACTAATAGCTAAGTGTATTTATTGCACAAATATCTGTCCAACATGTGTGAGTGCGCGCGAGATAAGAAGCAGAGAAAAGGAAGGATGTAGCTTAGAGAGTTTCTAATCTATTTTTGGGGTAAAGTGCTGTGTCTACAAGAACTTTATACACAGCAGTTTGTCAGGAAGACTAAAAATACAATAAGACAAACAGGTTTATCTTTCAGTTTGCACAGACACTGAAATGTCTTATTGTGTCTTGCTGTTGTTGATAGAGAAAATGCTTCTGCACTGTTTTTATTGATTGATCGATTGATTGATGTTACATGTTTAGTTGTTCGTATTAAACCAGTTAGATGCTTTCATAAAGTAAAACCTTGTCAGAGAGAGAGGAATGCTAGCTGGTTGATTTTCATGCAAATACGTGACTGTGAATTGCATAATGTGATGAAATGGGGTGTAAATAAAGCAATGAACTTCCCCTTTCAAGATCTTTGAAAAACATATTACAGAGTTTACTGACAAGTTAAGCTGGGAGCAGTCCTGAGGTAAGTAAAGACGATATTAGCTTTTCACTTAATTTTTCTACTTGAAGATTAGAAAAGCTATGAGGAAACTCCCTTATGAGGCTGTATTACAAAATGGACTGTGTGTGTGTGTTTGTGAGAGAGAGAGAAAGTGAAAGAAAGAGAGAGGGAGGTCGCTTCCAGGGCAGTTGCGGTGTATACGACTGATGTGATGTGCTTTCCACACCAATCATTCGTGAACTAACATAAATATACAAGTTAAAGTAATGGTGTAACTGCTGCTCTGTATCTCTGCTAAACTGAAATTCTCTCATTTTGATTGGTTTAAGAAACAAAAGCGTGGACACCAACAACACCACTACAGAAAATCAGACCGAGATGGAGCCTGCCCGTGTGGTGCTGTGGAGCAGCTCATGTGTCTGCCTTTCTTTGACCATACTGGTCATCTTTTGTGTGTGTTGTTTGGTATGTAGCAATCGTTTTATATTTGTCGTTGTGGAAACTATTTAAAGGTTTACTGCAAAAGACCAACACAGCCTCAAAATGCCCCAAAATCAAGACATGGAATTGAAATATTAATCATCAAAATTGTGATGAGTGATTACTTCAGTGTGCAGAAAGAGTAGAACTGTGTCTTTGTGAATCCAGAGAAAGCATATGACAGAATGACAAAGCACAAACTGGCTTTGAAAGCACTGGTGCAGGACAGGTATGAGGACAGTGTGGCTGGTGGTGGTGAGGTGGGGCGAGGATTTCATTGGGGATCGCCTCTTAACTCCTTTTTTAATTACAATGGTGATGGACAGGCTGACAGATGAGGTCAGGCAGAAGTTTCCATGGGCTGTGCTGTTGGCAGGTGAGCAGGTGGAAGAGATCCTGGAGAGACGAAAAAGGTCAACAGACGCAAGACGGAAAAAATGTGTGTGAATTAATAATAATAATAATAATAATAATAATAATGGATTGCATTTATATAGCAGTTTTCCAGGCACCCAAAGCGCTTTTCAATGCCACTATTCATTCACTCTCACATTCACACACTGATGCAGGCAAACCACAGTTGTAGCCACAGCTGCCCTGGGGCAGGCTGACAGAAGCGAGGCTGCCATATCGCGCCCCTCTGGCCATCACCAGTAGGCGGTAGGGTAAAATGTCTTGCCCAAGGACACAATGACAGGGACAGAGAGAGCTGGGGGATTGAACCAGCAACCTTCCAGTTACAGATGAGCTTCCCAACCACCTGAACCATACACAATTAGAGGAGGGGAGGTTGAAGACGGGTGTGACAACAAAGGTGTAAGGGTCAGAGATAGATGAGTTTAAATAACTGGGGTCAACAAACAGCAGACGGTGCAAAGGAGAACTGAAAAACAGAGCGTAGGCAGGGTGGGGCAGGTGAAGATAAGATGTGTGACAGAAGGATAGCAGCGAGAGCTTCTCTTATATCCTGTGGTATAAAATGTGGCCTTTTCTTTTATACGTGCATCATGTTTTTATCTCTGTTTTCCATCTTCCAATCTCTCAGTGTAAGAAAGGAGATACGGGGCTAATAGTGGAAACAGCAAATTTATCATCAGCTCAAAATAAAATCCATGTTACATATTTCTAACTTTGTACTCTCAGAACAGTAAAGCTATATTCTCAGGTCTTCAGCCAGTTTCCCTGCACGTAACTGTACTAAAGTGTATGAAATGCAAAATTACTTTACACACTTTTTATTTAAGAGGCATTATTATTATTATTATTTACTTTTGTTTTCTTAGATTTTTTTAACTGTGTTTTTCATGTTGTCAGTGACACCCTAAACTTTATCTTATCCTGAATAAAGTACCAACAAAGACAGAAACAAGACTTCATCACCACATCCCTGAAACATTTTACTTAAGCGCCATTATGTCTTTTTAGAGACTCTGTTTAAGACAGACTGTTATGTTTATTACCACATCAATGTAACTTTCATTCACTTTTCCTGTAGGTGCAAAGGAATAAAACTCCTATTATCTATTACACAAACCTCCTCATTGCCACAGTTATCCAGATTTGCACTATGATGATGATGGTGTCAAAGCCTGATGACAGGAAAATCTCCAACACTTCTTCTCTTGTTTTCTACTGTGCTGTGATGGCTAATCTTTACTTCAAGGTGTGCATTGCCCTGGAAAGGTATCTATCTGTCTGGGAATTGGATTTCAATGTGCAGCATCTTTATGGTCATAAATATTGTGTATTGTGATAATCTGTACAGCTGCTTGTCTTGTATTGCAGGTATTTGTTCATCGCCTGCCCACTGTTGGACTGCATCAGGCAAACTAAGGGTTCTGTGCTGGTCTGTGTTCTGGTCTGGGCTCTTTGTATTGTCAGTATTCCTCCTGCCACAGTCTTACAACAATATTTCCGTTTAATTTGTTTCACCCTCCTGCCGGGTCTTCCGTTCATCTACTGTCTAATTGGGATCCTACAAGCGCTGCCTGCTGCCACCGCAGTACCCACTGAGGAAAAAAGAAGAATTGCAGGAACTTTAGTTCTGCTGTTGCTTAACTACTTTCTGATCGTACTTCCCACCACCATTTTTTATATTTTAATCGTCTCACTTCATTATCACTTTGATACTGATATCCCAGATATCGTTTTGACTTTGTCTCTGCTCAGTCCTTTTGTAGACTTGACTCTGTTTTTTTTCATGCGGAAAGGGCCCATCGACAAGCTGCTGGCATGTCTGTGCTGCTGCAGTATGGACAGCCCTGCAGCTGACGTAGCATCAGATCATCAGAGTGGCTGATGGGTGCAGAGATGTGGGTTTACTTCAGCAGAGACAAGTGGAGAAAAAAAGGAGAAGCAGAATTGCAGAAAAGAAAGAGAATTTAGTTTCCCACATATTTCTCATGTTTGTATGTATTTATATGTCCTGATTATAATTATGGCATTTCCTCTTTTATAGAAAGTTTTATAATACAAACTAGAGAGTAAGCAGGAAAATGTAAATAAGCCATCAATTCAAAGCTTTTTGTGCATTATTTTTATGGAAGTTTTTATTTTTTAGACATTAATAAAATTAAGGTATGTTGTTGCTCCAGTGTGCCTTTTTGTTCTTTTTGAGTGTTTTTTTTTTCTTTAGTGAAACTCTTGTTGATGTTAAAAATATACAATCATCTTCTAATTCTGTCATGAGATGACGGTGAAGCTGGCCATAAATACTGTCCGTTGATTGCCATGAATTAACTCCAGGTGAGCTGCCCAGGTGAGAGGAGGGCAGACAATCATCCCCACAGGACGCACACACAGCTGCTCACACGGACCATGACAAATTGTCTGTACTAACACTAAAGGAAGACATGAAAAACATCAATTCTGAGACAACTTCAGATTGTTTTAGCATTAAGAGGTTTTTATCCAGAGGTAAAGGAAAGTGTAAACACTGACTGTCTTTAAGTCTGATGTCATTAGCCGTGTGGGCCCAAACTCTGCTGCAGGTGATGGCAATTCTGGCTCTTTTTAGAGAACCAGCTCCTAAATATGCTTTTATTTATTCACTCCACATAAAATTTAAAAAATAAATTATAAAATACAAAAACCAACTACCTACAATTCTATTTTTAACTATTTAAAAAAAATTAAGCTTTCTCCTTTTAAACAAATTTAAAGTGAAACAACACAAACCACAACACAATAAAATATAAATTAATACGCAAAACAAGGAGATTTTTTCCTGCTTGGAATTGCATACATAGGATTCAGTGCATGAATAAACTTTCTGATTCCTTTATCATCCACAACTAAAAATAGTTGGAAATCAAGTGCAATCATTTTTGCCAGGTCTTTATAAATTGAGTTCTTGCTGGGGTCACAGGCTTCTGCAAAAACTGTCTAGTACAGCTCTGGGTTGGTTTATGTGGTTGTGGTGGTCTACTGCATGATGTTGTAGATGCAGCAGCAGCAACAGTTGCAGTAGACACATTGGCATCTTCATTAATATCACACTCAACTGACTGTCTTTTATCTTCCCATTGCCCTGATGAGTGGACATCATTTTGTTTCTTTTCTTGGTGTCACTTATTTTCATTACTAGGCCTTTCTAATGTGACGATGTTGTCTCTTGTTGTTGCCCTCCCTCCTGCTCTGTTCTTGTGCATGAAGCGAAAAAAAATGAGAGAGAGAGAGTGAGAGAAAGAAAAAAAGAAACACGATCCTGACAAGGAGCTGACACCTGTCATTCACGTCAATGATCTGGCTCCAAGAGCCGTTTCGTTTGCGACCGACACATCACTAGCAGGTCCATAAGTCAAACGATCACTGTAGGATCACTGAGAGTTACAAACTGTCTAAATTCTTCTATCTGTAATAAAATGATCAGTGTGGCTGCTCTACCAGGTGTAACAATTAAGTTTAACATCCAGGCATCCATGAAAATGGAATTTATGACATTTAAGCGAGTTAGAAGTTAGCAGGAAGTTAACTTCCATCTAAATATAATATGGCATGTCCTGACTGAGGGATTTTTGAAACAAATTAAAACGTACAGCTCTGCTCACATCCAACATACATAAAGACAGAAAACTAAACAGCAGTGACCTTTGTAGGGTTACTGAAGTTTGGCTAGCTGCTATATAATGATGCGCTAGGTGATCGCTAGCGACACAGCTATGTTAGCATAATATAAACAGTGAAGCTGGAGGATGAACGCTAACTTTTTTCCCCCCGACAAAAGTTAACGTGAGGGTTCCCGATGGTTAGGGACAAATACAATCGCATGGCAGGATGCTGTAAACGGACCAAACTTCAGTCAGGAGAACAACTGATATAATCCATCCACAATACGAGGTTAGACATTAATATACTGGTGCATGGGCTGGGCTGTAGTTATATCGCAAGCTTTTAAAAACTGAGCTTGAAAATGAATAGCAGTAATAAAAACTGAGAGAGGCCCACAGTGATCACTGACTGTTTTTAGGGGCTTTTTGAGATTAACATGTTAAAAACACAAAAGTCTTATTAAACACAGGGTAGTTTGGGCCAGGAAGCAGGATTTATCAGGTCATCACTTAAAGACCGGATAGAGATTAATACAAGAAAAGGGAAACAAATGATCAACATTAATACAAAGCTGGCAGTTTAATCTGTAAATGTATGTATAAGTAAAAAATAAAATACAATGTTTTAATTAAGATTTTTGTTTGTTAGTTTCTGGTTCTAACTAATATAAAAACAGAAAAGCTGCTAAAGCTGGAAAGACAGAGCAGAACACAACCACTGAGGCACAATCGCAACAGGGCTGGGCTTAAACCATTGAGAATGAGGGAGAGGCCACAAAGGAACTGAGACAAGCCAATAATAAGGGACAGGAAAAACACAGAGAGCTAAATAACACAGAGAAACATATTCATACAGTTTCAAAAATGTTAAAATGCTCACATGGATAAACAATCTTCCTGCGGTGTGTATGTGTGCTTGAGTGTGTGAGTGAGAGAGTATGTGAGAGTGTATGTTTCTTTGTTACTGAACTTAATGCGAAATAATGCAATAATGCTCACCAGGAGCGAGAGGCGGATGGATCCAGGAGGACCGAGCCATCCGCAAGCGTACTGGAGACCAAAGACAACTTATCTCAGCGACATCTGCACTTACAGCTAATGAGTCCCAGAGGTGAAAGGCAGCTGACCTCTCCAGGGTTCAGGACTTCAGGTGCCAAAGAACTGCGCCATACAGACAGAGTTAATAGATACACGTAGACATTGAGGGCTAGCAGGAGGGACCATGCGCTTACCTGCTGCTCTCTGGCAGGTAGCTCCATGCCCTCCTGGGTTTTAAATGCACCTTAGAACACACAATGAGCGGGTGGAGGGAGGTTTGGAGTCTTCTCTCACCCCCATTCTCTGCGACCTGCTGGAGCGGGGGGGCTAGGAGGAGGAGTTGGCCGTCCGACTGCGGTCTGGAGTGTGGGGCCTCCCTGCTGCTGCGGAGTCGGGGCGGTCTGCCTCCCCCCACCGCAAGGAAAAGGGTAATACCACCTGGGTCTGGGTGCAGTTCCCCCCTCCAGGGGCAAGGGTACCTAGACCCGGTTTGTAAAGTACGCTTGGGGAGTGTGATCGTGTGTACAGCGTCTCTTTATGTCTGTCTCCACGTTGGTTGAGTGTGGAGTAAGTGCATATGAGAGCATGAGGGTGGGAATGGATGTTTGTATCTGTGTGTGCCTGTATTTCTGTGTCTATATGTCAGGTTGGGTGTCAGGCGCCACCTCTCTGGGGACATCTTAGGCCCTCCAAGGTTTGGAGGCCTATCTCCCCCCACCACCATTTCCCCTGCCAGTGGCGGACTCCCTCAGACATCGGTGCGTTGGTGGTTCTTTGTGTCCGGGGATGGGCGTCCGGGTACACACCGGCTCACTCCTTGGCGGCCGCTTATCGGGGCCTGGAGCCTGGGGCTCGCTCGGGCCACTTCGGAGGTGGGGTGCCCCCGGCCTCTCGGCCTGGGGCTCGGTCACTCAGGCACAGCTGGCTGCCGGCGGAGCTCAAGGGCGCGTCACTGCAACTCCCCCTGGCTTCTGCTCCGCGGCTGCTGAGTGAGCCCTTATCTGGGACTCTCCTCAGCTCTTACTGGGACAGTGGCGCAGCTGCCCCTCTGTTGGTCTTCCTTGGTCTCTTGTGTTCTGGGGGCCTCCAGAGGCCTCCAGAGTTGAGATCAAAACTCCAGACATCCAGATGTCTGGAGTTTTGATCTCCTCCATACCTGCTTCATGCCCTGGAGGACGGGGCTGTGGCCCCCCCACACCCTCTAGCAGATCATTACATGAAGGAACCTTTAAAAAAAAACAAAACAAGCGCGTCCATGCTCACAGGTGTACACACGGGTGATCACACCCACAAACTACACCCTTTTTGGCTCCTACCTCAAAGCACACTGTGTTCTGTTGATCTTATGTGCTGCACAATAATGTTTAATATTTAGTATTTACTGTCATATTCCCATATATCATTGTGATGTTGTTTACTCTATTACTCTTGTTCTCTTCTGCTTGTTTTCTTTTTTTCTTTCTCAGCAGGTGATCCAGGTGATCGATATATGCATTTTTTTTCTCTGCCCGTTCTGTTGGTTTTTGTCTTTTGCCCTTCTCCCCCGTCCCTCTTCTCAGCTGTTTCTCTTTCTTTCTTTCTTTCTCCCCTTCTTTCCCCCAGTCCAGTCTGTCCCGTATTCAGTAAGTGAAAATAAAATAAACAATAAAAGGTGAATCAAATGGACCATTACGGCAAGGCTGGGATGGTCAGTTTGGTAAAGTAAATCCGTTGGGCATCTTTCTTTGCCTTTAGACAACAATTCTGATGGCAAAAGAGCCAAACGGGACAGGCAAAAAAATAAAAAATAATAATAATAATTCATAATGACGTTAGCCGGTCCTACTGCCCGGCATCAAAAGTGTTGTGATGGATTATACTTTCATCTGTCTTTGCCCAACATATTGCTGCATGTTTGTATTTATTGCTGTTTGCTAAAAATAAAAAACTGGATGTTAAAAGAAAAAAAAAGAGTTAATAGATTTCTCACTGATACGGTGAAGTTAGAGGCTGCATGAAGTGAGCGACAACCTGTTAAAAAAACAATAATGACTATGTGCTATGTGTGAACTGGGTGTAGGATCAAAGTCAAAGTCAAAGTCAACTTTATTGTCAATTCTGCCACATGTACAGGACATACAGAGAATAGAAACTTCGTTACTCTCAATCCCTAGATAAAATAGAAAATGAACATTTAAATATAAGAGTGATTAAAAATGCAAGTAAAATATTTTAAAGTAAAAAAAATTAAATAATATAATACAATTTTACATATAACAAGAAAGCTATACAATATACAATATAAGGGTAAATGACATTGAGTGCAAACCAGGCAGAGTAGTAGTAGTAGTGCAAATAGGATGCGATTGTCACTGCAACTTCCCCTTTGAAGACAAACTTGTCATATTGCAGATTTTCTGACTGCAGTCTCTCTCTTATTGTTAAATCATGAACACTGACTGTAACTGACACGCGTGAGGCCTGCAGTTCTGTAGATGCTGTTCTGGATCCTTTTGTGACCTCCTGGATGAGTCCTTGATCCACTCTTGCAGTAACGGTAAGTCAGTCATTCATTGGAAGGTTCACCACTAAGTTTTCTCCATTTGTGAAAAAAAATATCTCTTATAATGGTTTACCAGAGTCCCAAAACCTTAGAAATGTCAACGGACCAACTCAGGGGTGTCCAACTCTGGGCCTCAAGGGCCAGCGTCCTCCAGGTTTTAGATCAAAGTTCATTACCAGCCCCAACCAGACTGAGGCCACAGCAGTATAACAAAGGGAGGATTCAGGGTCACCTGATCCAGACCTAAATACATGCTTTATCAAAATGCTCCAGTGCGGAGAAGTCAGTGTGCGAGAAATATGCTCTCTCTTTGTAACCCTGTCAGTACTCTTGATGTGGCATTTTGGTTCAGTTGAAGGCTTTTCCTGCTAAAAATAAATTACAGTAGTCCAGCTTAGAAGTAATAAATGCATGAACCAGTTTTTCAGCGTCACTCTGAGACACGATCTTTGTCATTTTTGAGATATTGGAAGACAGCAGTCCTAAAAATCATAGAAATATGATATTTGACCAGATGCTTACTCTGGGTGTCATTACTGTGGCTTCCCGTAACACTGTGAGGAATATTGAAGTGGTTTTTTTTGACCAGGGTATGTCCTGGTCGAAAGGATATGTAGGACTGAGTACAAAAACTGAATTCAGAAGAAAAAATGTGAAATCATCCAGGTCTCGAAGTTAAAATAAAAACTATTTTATTGTTAGTTCTACCGACTTTTCTCCTAAACCTTTCTAACCTATAATTTCATGTGAGCATAATGGTGAAATGATAATCTTTTTCTGCCACTAGCTTTTTTTGTCTTCTCAAGAAAATTTGGTCAAACATTTTCCAGCAACTCGACCACAAAAGAGTCAGTCAGAGATGGAGTCCACCCTGATAATGACGTGGATCAACACCTGTGTCTGCCTTCCTTTGACTATCCTGATCATCTGTTGTGTATGTTGCATGGTATGTAAAAAATTTACATTTATGTGCTTGTGTATCCATCAGCCTGAGATCTGAATATTTATTAAATTATTTAAAAAAATAGAGCTGCTGTTCAACTAACGGAAGAGGGGAAGTGTAAAAAAGTGATTGTTAAAATTAGATTGTTAGTTTCACATAAATTTAAAGGTCTGACTTAAAAAGTTATTCCAGTTATAGTCTTACTTCCTCTAACTGTAAAAGTATCTTGTTTATTACTTGCAGTTAGAGGGTGAGGGAAAGCAGCGAGAGGTAACGAGAGCGTAGAGAGATAAAGACAAGATATAAACTGTGCGAGGAAAAAAAGGTACTGACATGCCACAGTGACATAAATAACACGAGGAGTTACTGATGGGTCGGTCGCGAACGAAATGGCTCTTAGAGCCGGCTCTTTGCCGTGGTTTTTTTTTTCTTTCTTTCTCTCACCCTCTCTCTCTCGCACTTTTTCCCCGTTTCACTCAGCACGCGAGCCTTGTGCTTTACGCTGGGCAGAGGGGCGGTAGTTACACAGTAGCACAGGAACAGAGACAGAGAGAGAGAAAGAGCCAGGGACAACAAGGTCACATTACAAAGGTATAGTAATCATCCACAACTATTTTCAGTTGCAGATGATAAAGGATTCAGAAAGTTTATTCATGCAGGTCCATATGACAGAGAATATGCATCTTTTTTTTTGTTTTCATATTTTAATTTATTTGTGTTGTTTCACTTTAAATTTGTAAAAGGAAAAAGCTGAAAATTTAAATAGTTAAAAGTTGAAATGTGACTAGTTGATTTTTGTATTATATGATTTATTTATTACATTTTATGTCGAGTGAATAAATAAAAGTATATTTACAGTGGCCCCCAGACACAAAGCACATAAAAACTCAAAACACGTACAAAAGACAACAGAAGTGCTCCAGAATGCTAGGGGGCAGTGTTGAGCTTTGCCTAATGGCTACACAAGCCAGCAAGTACCAACGACCGGATTTGGTGTGTGGTAGTAACAGGTATATATGAATGATTGTGTATAAATACACAAACAATACACATATGCTTTCATGCTTTCAATTGAGTAATTTAAGTGATCTAGGTAGCTCTGTTTTGGAAGTTCAGTTCATGCTAGAAATGTGTTTTGTCTCTAGGGGCCACTGCATATATTTATATATAAACATATAGAAATAAAACCACTTTTTTTTTACATTAGTAATTCCTTTTGTGCATAATTTTATATTATTGTTAATAATAAATTAATGAAAGCAACAAAACAACCTGAAGAGCCGGTTCGGAGCCGAAAGAGCCGGCTCTTTGTAGTGAGCTGAACTGAAAGAGCCGGATCTCTAAAAAGAGCCGGAAATCCCATCACTACGAGGAGTGAAAAGATGTGAAATGACAATGCTCAGTGCATTATGGGAAGTCCCTTTGAAGGTGGAACCTAGCAACTAAAATAAAGTATAGTGCAGGGTCACCTGATCCAGCTTTAGCCTAACTGTAACCTGACCACTTAAAGACAAAGCAACAAGGTGATATATACCAGTTTTTAAATTGTGTTGATAGGCCAGTAAAACCAGAGTCATAAACAATATATACATTGCGTTTTTTCCTCAATAGTTTTGTCACGTTTCCTGCCTAAAGACAGCGCAGCGAGTACTCTCTGCTTATGAGCAAAGAACAAAATAGGGGAAGTTTTAGGAGAGAGAGAGAGAGAGAGAGAGAGAGAGAGAGAGAGAGAGAAAGAGAAAGACAGCAGAAAAAGAGAGAGAGAAAGACAGCAGAAAAAGAGAGAGAGACAGTTTTGAGATGTGAGAGATTTGTGACGTTTAGCGTGTTTGGAGTGTGTAGTTAATGTGTTGTCTTGTGTAGTTAGTGTGTGGTGTTGTGGATAGTTTTGTGTTGTGTGTCAGAACAATGAGGCGACTGCTGTCTCCAGGTAGAAACAGCAGTGATACACCTGCTGCTGTCAGACCTGCAGGTATCAGGCTGTGATGTTCTCCTTTATAGTGGACAGAAATAATGTTTTTGGAGTGGCACAAATAATTTGTGGCATCTTATTGAATGCAAACAGCTGATTGTTCTGTAAATAGTTTGAAATGGTTATTTAAAAAATCAAGGTAAAAGGTAAATGGATGCAAATAAATGTGTTGTTTGCAAAACTTGTGCATGTGATTTTAAAATTGACCATTTTTATTTGTATTTAAAGTTATGAAATATGATCATTAAACATTTTTGTGGTTGTTACAGTAAAAAAAAAAAATTTTTCTACTCTGATTTTATGTTTTTTGTCTGATTTGAGATCAATTGTGTTAATACAGTGTGTCAAAATGAAAACAAACTTTTTTTTTAAAGTAACGCAATAGTTACTTTTCAAGTAATTAATTACTTTTAGAATATTGTAATTTAGTTACTAACTCTACTTTTTGAAGAAGTAACTAGTAACTATAATTAATTACTTTTTCAAAGTAACTTGCCCAACACTGTCATTGAGGCAGATGTTTTTAATTTTAGCAATACTGCAGAGGAAGCGAGGCAGTCCTCAGTGCAGAATATACTCTGTGAAGCTTTCATGTTAATAAAACTGTTTGATCACTCGCATAACAGCATTCTATCCCTCTACAGCACAACACAGCTAGCATAGCCACTCATTGGCTGTAGAGGTACAGGTTCACTTTATTTATTTTTTTAATTTGTCGCTCATCGTAGAGGAAGGAAGGTTTTCTTTAGTAAGACAAGAAAGCAGGCTGACTCAGTGTTACACCCACTGTTCCTGTTTCCTGTCTCTTATGTCACTGATATTTCTAATTACTGAGAACAGACTTCGCTGTCCACACTACAGTCTCCAGAAAACCTGGTATATAAGTAGATTCATTTTGAAAGTAGACATGCTACTGCATTAATGTGAATTCATTGAATATTTCCTGCAGGTGCAACGGTGTCAGGCCCCTTTCATCTATTACACAAACCTCCTCGTCTCCAATCTACTCCAGCTCTGCATAACAATGGCATTCATGAAAGAACCTCATAACCAGGTTTTTGAGACCATTCTCTACTGTGGTGTGATGGCCAGTCTTTACTTCAAGTGTTGCATTGCTCTGGAAAGGTACCTATCTGTCTTTTAGTGTGTGTGTACTTGCATGTGTTTAAACATTATATTGTACAGTGAAGCATCTTTATAATCAGTGATCTATTATTCTGTACTGTGGTCATGAGCGTCTCTGTCTGTTTTGCGTTGCAGGTATTGTTTCATCGCCTGTCCGTGGTTAGACTGGCTCAGACAAACTAAGGCTTCTGTGCTGGTCTGTGTTCTGGTCTGGGTCTTTTGTATTGTCAGTGTCCCTCTGGGTGTAGTGTTGCAAGAATTTGTACGGTTCATTATTTATGCCCTCCTCCCCACTCCTCTCTTCATCTTCTCTTTAGCTGGGACCATCAAAGCTCTGCCTGCTGCCCCTTCAGTGCCCACTGGGGAAAAACGAAGAATCATTGGAATGTTGGTTGTTTTGCTGCTTAACTACTTTTTCATGCTTCCCACAATCATCATTCATAATTTAATAAACTCAAGCTTGATTGACCCCACACAGATCCATGTTATGTTTGTAATCTCCTTTTTGCTCAGTCCATTTGTGGACTTGATTCTGTTTGTTTTCATGTGGAAAGGACCCATTGACAGACTGCTGGCACTTCTGTGCTGCTGTAATAGAGACAACACTGCAGCAGATGAAGCAGGAGGTGGTCAGTGTGAATGATTATAGGACAGACTGACGTGGTGAGTGAATAGTCAGAGACAAAGGGGGAGTGAAAAATTGCAGCCAAATAGTGTCAGAAATGCAGAGAAACTGGTTGATCGGTTCTTTTCCCAGTGAGAACTTGAGTCTCTACAGTGCAATATTCTTTGCGGCTTGAAATTAAAGGGCAAAATTTCTTCCAGAATCATTTCTCTTCATATTTTTTCCAGATGTTTCTGACTTAACAGGGATTAAACAATGGTACCTATAGTTCTGTAATATCTTACAAAAAGTAATGGAAATGTATCCAATAAAGTTTATTCTTGTTTTCTCTTAAGATGTTATGTATTTGTCTGTTTACATTTTATGAATTAAACTGATTTTTGGTTGGATTTTGTTCTGTTATTAATGCTGTTGTGCTGCTCTTTCCAGGATGTTGAGAATCATTCTCCAGGTTAGAACAAAGTGGCACCATTTGACTCTTGTAGAGGATTTACATTTTTAAACATTTGTACATTCACATTTATTGTGGTTTTGCACTGGAGATCATTGAGAGTTTAAATCTCTCAGTGCCAAATATTCCATATAAGACTGTAAAAATGTTTTTTTTTGTCCTCTAGATGGCGCCATGGGTCAGAATGTGTCTCTATTACTTAAATAAAATTAAGTTTCAGTACAAATGTTTCATCAATAAAAATAACGTACTTAGAAGAACATATTTTGGTTTAGCTGGAGAGGTTCCAAGATTTGATTTGGCAGATTTCTGCACCTGATGTCTTTCTTCTTCTGTTTATTATTATTATTATTGCTGCAATTGTTGTTATTATACATGTAAAAGTATCTTTAAGTTTAAAACAAACAAACAAACAAATGGAATCCAGTTTTGTAGTTGTTCTTTGGCATCTATTTGGCCCGAAATATACTTGGTTGGTTTCAAGAAAATACTGTAGTTTGAGTTATAATAGGTTAAAATGAACCTCTATATATATGGACTATATAGACTACGTGAAGTACCCTCTAACGTCTGCTAGATGACGCTAATGCAGCACCAAACTCAAGCCCATAGCACAAGTTACCATCAAGTGTGGGATCTACCAAGGAGATGCTCTGTCCCCACTGCTGCTCTGCATTGGCCTGAACCCCCTCAGTGAGATCATTGACAAGACTGGCTACGGATACCGACTATGAAATGGAGCAGTTGTCAGCCACCTCCTGTACATTAATGACATCAAGCTGTATGCCAAGAGTGAACGAGACATTGATTCACTGATCCACACTACCAGGATACACAGCAATGATATTGTAATGTCGTTCGGACTGGAGAAATGTAACAAAGAGAGGGAAGGTAGTCAGAACTGAGGGGACTGAACTACCAGAAGGCAACATTACAGACACAGAGCACAGTTACAAGTACCTGGGGATCCCACAGGCAAATGGGAACCATGAAGAGGCTGCTAGGAAAGCTGCAACCACCAAGTACCTGCAGAGGGTCAGGCAAGTCCTGAGGAGTCAGCTGAACGGTAAGAACAAGATCCGGGCCATCAACACCTACGCCCTGCCTGTGATCAGGTACCCTGCTGGGGTAATAGGCTGGCCAAAGGACGAGATAGAAGCCACTGACATAAAGACAAGAAAGCTCCTTACCATGCATGGAGGGTTTCACCTCAAGGCCAGCACCCTGAGGCTGGACGCTAAGCGGAAGGAAGGAGGCCGGGGACTGGTGAGTGTCAGCACCACAGTCCAGGATGAGACAAGGAACATCCAAGAATACATCGGGAAGATGGCCCCAACTGACAGCGTGCTCAGTGAATACCTCAGGCAGCAGAAACCCAAGAAAGAGGAGGAAGAGGAGGAACCATCATGGACGGTCTTTTTTTTTTAGTTCTTTGTGTGGTAATCTATTAGTTTTCTATTATTTAGTATTAGGTTATTCTTGGTATTTGCTGATGTAATATTTGCAATGCATTTTAAGGATTTAGTTGTGAGTCAGGCATTTGTGTGTTCTAAAAAACTCCCCAAACAAAAGCCATTGCTGCATTAATAACTCTGTTTTCTTACATGCATAGAGAGAGAGATCCTGTTAAGAGTGACTGCAGGGGTTCATTTACTAGAAGGGCAAATTGAAATTATTAGTTTTTAAACTCAAGTGAATTGGGGTGCAAACTAAAAATAAAAAACTGTCTTTTCACTGTAAATCTTAAAAATTACCCTGCAAGTGTGACTGCATGCGGGTGGTGGGCGGGGTTTCACGATTTGCAACTTCCCCGTTCAAGACAATGTGAAGGCAACTAGAAGCATGGAAATATAAAACTGGCTCTACTCTAAAAATCACTACTCTTGTTTTTATTTGACTCTGAGTGGAGTATGGAGTGTTTAAAGTTGGCAACGACGACGTCTCTGTTCAAGACAGACGGGGACAGATATCATGTTTCAGAGTTTGATGACTGAGACCGTTGGAACATTCCTGAGGCAAGTAAGGGCAATGTTTACACTTATCACACTGCTTCTGAAGAACAGCATAGTCACAAGAAAACTGGCATTTAGTAATAAAGTATTATGAGATAGACTACTATGCTCTTTTCTTTTGTGCTTGCAGGGTGCTTTTGTATAAATGCAGAGAACAGAAATGTGTGTACTGGTAACTGTTATTGGCTGTACTTGATTATACTCAGATTACTTGATAAAAACTTGATCAGAGAAAATCAAATATTTCGTTTTCACTAGTTTAATACATGCTGACTGTGAATTCCAGTGAATGGGGGTTGGTACACAGCAAAATCTCCAGTGTTAAATTAACACTGGAGAGTGTCTATATGGGTCCACACCTCTGAGTGTTAAATACAACACTGTTGAGTGTTAAATTCACACTTTTGACAGTGTTATATGTTTAAAAGTAACTTAGTCAGTTTTGAAGATTAACAATGGCTAACGCTGAGCAGTGCTGATTTTCTAACACTGGAAAATAACTCAAAATGTTAGAAATATTCCAGTGTTAGAAAATCAGCACTAGTCACATGTTCTTTTGTGTTTGCAGTGTGCTTATCTATGAATGTTGTGAATGTAAATATCTGTACTGGTACTGCACTAACTGCACTTGTTTAAGATCATATTACTTGACAGAACACTGATTTATTTTCACATATTTGCTTCAAAGTAGCAGTAAATATGTGTATGAACCTGATGAATACAATATAATAACACAGCCGTCTATATTATTTGTTACCAGTTTTCTACATGTACTTTTTATTGAATTTTTTCATCACTGTAACTACATGAAATCTCCCTTTGCCACCAACAGGTCTTTCTTTGAAGAAAAGGTGAACAGTGCATCTTTTACCAGAGCTCCATCCCTGAATGGCAGATAGAGATGGGGCCCATCCATGTGATGATGTGGATCAATATTGGTGTCTGCCTTCCTTTGACCATACTGGTCATCTGCTGTTTGTGTTGTGTGGTATGTAGATAATCACTAAATATTGTGCATTTTATGTCTGTCAGTATAGGAACAAAAAGAAGAGTTTTCAAAACAAATATAATTAAAATAAGAAATATGTTTCCGTTAGGAGAAAAAATGGATGGAAATAATTTTGAACTGATTCCAGCAATCTTAATGTGTAATTTAAAAAACTGTGATAGACAGTTTAATACAAAATATTGTCCAGCAAGCTATTTTTTTCATGGTCCAAAGCCTGATCCTTTTAGCTGATGCCAGGAGACCAAAATGTCTCTATACTGTCCACCTGTGCACTGAACGTCCTTTTCCTTCTTGCGGTCACGTGCACAGATGCCGGTATAGATGCTTATTCAGTACTTAAACATTGAACTAGCACTATAGCACTATTAGTTTTTGTTAAATAAAAATTAAAATGGTGTAATATGTTGTGCACTGTTGTTCAGCTGTAAGACCTGCAAGACCTGATCAGAGGAATATAAACCTTGTTTTTACCCCGACTGTGCTATACTAGTTAGGGATAATTGAACATTTCACTGCGACACTAACATGGGCAGTATCGGACATATAGACTGGATGGGTCCAGCACACCATTGAATCCTATCGAGATCTTTAAAATTACTTCTGTGGTTTATTGGGAAACGCGAACACCGATTATCCTGAATGGGTACCTGTCACACTGGATGGGGCTGTGCTTAGGCTTCTAAGGGTTATTCCTTTATGAGTCCTGACATAATATAATCAGCTGCATCTGTTATAGTTTACACGTTACAGTATACCCAGAAAAGCTTTCACACTTACATGCAGCTGTGACCTTAAAAAGTAGGTCATTTGGGGTCAAGTGACAAAGAAGTGAAAAATGAATCATTATAAAAAAGAGAAAATTGACCCCTAGGGTGTGGTTAAGTGTAATGATCGTAATTTCATGTTTGTTAGAGTTTATACTGAACAGTAAGTCCAGGTTAATGTGCAGGTTTGCAGTGAATTACTATGTTGTTGCAGGCAAGACTGTGATATTCATGGTGACTGGTTAGGTGCTGAGTGTGTGTGTGTGTGTGTGTGTGTGTGTGTGTGTGTGTGTGTGTGTGTGTGTGTGTGTGTGTGTGTGTGTGTGTGTGTGTGTGTGTGTGTGTGTGTCACAAAGCATGATTATGAGAGAGATGGGGGTGGGTGGGAGTGATGGGAGATGTTTCAGGGTTGTTCCTTCATTATTTTAGGGTCACTGAGGCAAATTGAGAGTCTTGAGATTTGGTGCTATATAAATAAAGCTTCCTGTGTATGAGTGTATGTAACATCTGAAGGGATTTTAGAGTTCACATTGAATAATCTCAGTAAGAGGATTAATCATTACTCACCCAATGTGGATTTAAGAATTTGAATGATAATTTTTCTCTACTCATTTTTGCTTTGTTGGATTGAAGTCTGAAAGGAGCTGGAGGACTTAATGAGTCACTGCTCCCTCATTTGGACTTCATTGGGTGCAGTCTGCAGAGGGCTGTCTGTGACCATGAGCACTGGCCACTAAGTGGCAGTGTTTCATCAGAAGTTAGTGCAGTTAACATCTGGACGTAGGCAACTGAAGCTGCCTGCATTGCTTGGTTGGGTCTATCTCTTGGAATTGGAAACTCAAACCATTTTGGAAAACTGCTCCAGACTTACTACAAAGGAGTAACTGCTGATCCACAACACTGAGTGTACAACCACTGCCCACACACTGCCTGCTGTACCACAACTTACACTATGTTTCCACATCTGTCAAATTTTAACCCCCACTGATGGCAATGGCCACTTTTCTAATAGAAATCTGCTAAAAAAAACTTTATGGGGTAACGATGGTAAGGCAAAAAAAAAAAATCATGATAAAAAATAGTTATGAATAATTACGAATAAAACAACAGGGAAAAATAAGAGGAGACGGTTGCAGCACAGTGTGGGGGATTATTGTAAGAGAGTGAATCTGAATGATGTGTTTTACTTTCTAAAACTATGGTTGTTTAGCATGTAGTTAAAACCCTGCTGCTAAGTGGCGCACTGGTGACCTGTGGGTAGTTAACAGATTAAAATGAATAGAGATGGCATGAAAATATTACATCTGTTAGTTTGTACATTAATCAGTGTTCCTGTAACTTCTCTGTTCACATCAAACCGTTGTGTGAATTAAAATGTAAAAGTTAAATAATGCTGACAAAGTGCCTGCACAATTTCAAGGTTAGCCTTTCTATCATCCAGTAGAAGATGCACAACACCTGGGTCTCATAGCTTATTCAGAATGTTTCACTAAAGGAGTAAACGTTAATATACTTCACAGTGAAAATATTTGGAAGTGAGGTACTCTCTAACATATAATACACATCCCATCAGATAACAAGTGCAACATTGTAATACCGCACATGACAAAACATTGTCTGTTTAATCTGACCTCATAGATTGCTCTATGATGGAGTTGAACACATCTTGTTATTATTTCATATTCTGACTAATAATTGTATGTCCTGCAGGTGCGACGGGATCAGGTCCCTGTCATCTATTACACAAACCTCCTGATCTCCAATCTAATCCAGATGTGCACTATCATCATTATCGTGGCAAAACCAGATGATCATGAAACCTACATGATGTCTTTTGTTATTTACTATTTCGGTGTCCAGGCCAGTCTTTACTTCAAGTTGTGCATTGCTCTGGAAAGGTACCTGTCTAACTTTCAGTGTGTGTACTTGCATGTGCTTGAGTACTATATTGTACTGTGAATCATCCATATTTTTAGAAATAATATATTCTCTACTGTGAAAATTAAGTTATCTGTCTGTCTTGTGTTGCAGGTGTTTTTTCATCACCCGCCCACTGACGGACTTTATGAGGCAAACCAGGAGTTCTGTGCTGGTCTGCATTCTGGTCTGGGCCCTTTGTGTTGTCAGTGTACCTGTGGCCATAGTCTTGCGTTATTTTCTACGAGTCCTTATTTTGATCCTAGTCCCTGCCTTTCTGTTCATCATCTGTTTTGCTGCGACCCTCAAAGCCCTGCGTGCTGCCTCCACAGTGAGCACCGAGGAAAAGCGAAGAATTGTAGGAACTTTGGTTCTGTTGCAGCTTAGTTACTTTCTGATGATCCTACCTGCAATTACTGAGTTAACTTTTGAATTTCACCCACATGACACTGTCAGAGATGTTGTTTTTATCTTGTTTCTACTCAGTCCTTTTATGGACCTGATTTTGTTTTTTCTCATGCAGAAAATGCCCACTGACAAGCGGCTGGCTGGTTTGTGCTGCTGCAGTAGGTGTAGCAGCAGCTCATCATTGTGAGGAAAAAGCAAACGGCTGTTGTACTACAGATTTAAGCAGCAAAAACTATTTTATTTTATATGCTCGAATATACAGAAAATAGGTTTAAATGTTAAACAAATTTCTTCCAGTCAGAGAATGTTGCATATAATTTAATTTTTGCTTGATGCGTAAAGTTAAAAGATTAAAAATAATAAAACTAGTTTTAAAAAGAGACTTTTTCATTTGATTACATTTTATATGATGGATTATGCAGAGAAACTAGAATTGGTCTGAAAAATCTATTGCTTTATCACCTATTCAGGTTGTAAATCATGTTTTTAAAAAGTAACTAAGTAACTAATTACTTTTGAAAATAAGTAATCAGTAAAGTAACAGGATTACTTTTTGGGGGAAGTAATCAGTAGTTAGTTACTGATTACTTTTTTCAAGTACCTTGACCAACACTGGTCTTGTGTTGCCATCTGCAACACTTGACCACTGATGGACTTTATGAGGTAAACCAGGAGTTCTGTGCTGGTCTGAGTCTGAGTTAACGTTTGAATTTCACCCACATGACACTGTCAGAGATGTTGTTTTTATCTTGTTTCTATTCAGTCCTTTTATTACGGAGCCCCGCAGGGGACATGGGAGAAAAAAAAAATTAAGACGGACTTTTGTGAGATCTCGCAAAGGTTTTAGCCACATTCTTCGGAGGCCACCAGCTCGAAGCCGACCGGGAGGTCGAGGCACGATGTGCCGGGAAAGCGGTGTTCCTCCCGGCTGTAGTAGGTCTCGACCTCCCGTTAGCTTCAAGCTAGTGGGTGTCAGATCTCCGAAAACGTCGGTGCACTTTTGCAAATATGTGATGTCTTGTAAACCGAGCAGGTATCTGACGTTTACACAACTACATTCACGCCTCAAAATATCTTAAAAGTGTATTTTGTGACCCAGAAAGAGTAATATTACAACTAAGTAGCTGCCGCCATTGTTGGAATTCAACTTTTGCGGGGTCTCGCAAAAGTTTTGCGAGATCCCGAGTTTGTTTTGCGAGATCTCGCAAAAGTCCGTCTTATTTTTTTTTTCTCCCATGTCCCCTGCGGGGCTCCATATTTTATGGACTTGATTTTTTTTTTTTGCAGAAAATGCTCAGTGACAAGCCGCTGGCTGGTTTGTGCTGCTGCAGTATGTTGCAGCAGGCCATCAGTGTGAGGAAAAAGCAAACGGCTGTTGTAGCTTTAAGCAGTACTGTGACAATAAATCTGCATCTCCATGTGAATGTATTCATTTCAGAATTTTATTTTATAATTTTTAGTTCTATAGTGTTAGTTGCATTTTATTTACTATATAGAGAAATCTTTTACATTACAATGTTCACTGCAGTTTAAAATTATAAGGCAAACTTACATCCATCTACAGAAGCTTTTGTCTCTGCTTTTTCCTCAGCCGTTCCTAATGTCTAGACTAATTTCTTCCTGGTTAAATAAAGAAAATAATATAAGGCACTATTTTTTCCATAAATTCTTTTGTTATTTTGTGTTTTGCTTTATGATGTCATGTACCATCTATGGTCTGAATTGCTGTTAGTAATGCTGCTGTGTTTTTTCCAGGAGGACTCATGAATCAGATCACGGTGGTATTTCACTAAACTCCACAATGAGAAATAAACATTTAAGCATTTCAAAATTCATAACGATAATGGTTTAAATTTGAGGATACTATTTAATGCTCTCGGACTTTTAAGCTCAGACGTTTTTAAAATATATTTGACCACTAGATGGTGCTCCCAATAGAGGATGCTTTAATGTTAGTTTACCTCCACTTTTTTTTAGATTTGAAGAATCATAGAAAATAGACCAGTGTAAGTGCTCTTGGCAATAGCTTTGTATACATTTATGATGTTATATTTTTCTTCTAAATCCAATCTGGAAGCTGGATCCACATAGGGCTGCACTGAAAACTGAAGGCTCTGCCTGCCATTCTACTTTCAAATACTCCAACCACAAGTAAGCCTGCAGTCTGAGACCGAAGTGCTTTAATGGAGGCGCAGGGTTTTGAATTTCATTCTGGATTTAATAGGGAGCCAATGAAAGGAAAACAGTATATGAAAAATCTGCTCTCTCTTTCTAGTCCCTGTCAGTACTCCTGCTGCAGCATTTTGCCTTAAGTGAGGCTTTTCAGGGAGTTTTTAAAACATGCTGATAATAATGAATTACAGTAGTCCAGCCTAATAAATGCATAAACGCATAAATGGCTTTATAGAGACTTTCTTTTCAGAGGAGCTACAGTATCCAGAGTCATACGTAGTGAAGATTTGCTATGCTTTTACTTAAACTTAACCACTTGTGTCAGTAAATCTTCTTCCAACTATGTCATCACTATGAGCCTACACAGACTGCTTTTTTGGGTCACTAGATAGTGACATGGAACTGCAAATGTTGGCATGATGGATGAACTATTTGCAAAAGAGGGTGTGTTAAGGACATAAAGTGGACTTTAATGTTACTAATGTAATTAGTAAATGTTTCAACTTATTTACCTAAATATTAGGGATGGGTATCGAAAACCGGTTCTTGTTGAGAACCGGTTCCCACTGTTTCAATCCCTTGGAATTGTTTGCCATTTTTGCAAACGATTCCCTTATCGATTCCAGTCGCCCTGAATGATGTCACCACGTTGCGGAGCGTCATTTACCTGGCAGGAAACATGGCGGCTCAAACGCTCTTTAGTTTGGTTATACTTTACGAGAACGGATGACAACAGGGCAATTGCAAAGTAGATATTTCCTTTAAGGGAGGAAACACTACGAATATGCAAAAGCATTTGCTCACAAAACACGCAATGACCTTAAATGAATGTCGTGTTTTTAATTCCGCTCCAGAGTCGTGAATCTCAACCCAGCAGCAGCGGTAACGTTTGCACGTCCTCTCCCGTTAATGCGGCAGGTAAATAATCAACTAACAGTGCATATTATGTTAGCGCGATCTGTCTTATTACAAAACCTGCCATTACTGTGCATTTAGGCGACCATGATGAGAGAGACAGACAGAGTCTGGCTCAGATGCTGGCAGTTCTCGCTGCAGTCTGCTGGTAGCGTCTCCTTTCAGGCCAGGATAGACGAATGTCACCGAGCAGTGACTAAGTTTGTGGTCAAAGGCTTGAACCCATTTGCCACAGCAGATGCCCCCAATTTTCGATAAGTGAATGTGTTTTATTGCAGGCAGGGACATTACTGGATATTCTTGTGTAATTGCTACAGAATAATTTATGTTATACTTTGTTATTGCTACAGAAGAATATTTATTTTATTATTTTACATTTACAATTTTTTTTCCTGGGGACCCTGTGACACCCCATTGAAGAGCCGTAGGCTGTGGATCTCTTAAGGATCTCTTAAGATCTCACTGCTGGGTTTGTAAGGCCATGTTACTCCTAAATTTCTATCTTGTTCAAAGAGAAGATATAAAACAAAGTTCTAAGCTAATCGACCTTAGTGTTCTCCTTTTTAAAAAAGAATCGATAAAGAATCGAATCGTTAAACAGAATCGAAAATGGAATCGGAATCATGAAAATCTTATCAATACCCATCCCTACTAAATATACACTGTTACTGTCTGCAATAAATGTATTAGTTAATAGCTTTCAGCAATACTGAGTCTTGTTTTTATTTTTACAGATGTTCGAAATCATATGTTTAGGCCTCTGTCCCACAGTCACAGAGACTCGTTGGTGTCCCAAAGAAAGCTGTAGAACTATTTAGGCATTGAAGTCAGTACCTACTGACTTCGGGTGATCGTGGCTCAAGCGTTGGCAGTTCGTCTTGTAATTGGAAGGTTGCCGGTTCGAGCGCCGGCTCGGACAGTCTCGGTCGTTGTGTCCTTGGGCGAGACACTTCACCCGTTGCCTACTGGTGGTGGTCAGAGGGCCCGGTGGCGCCAGTGTCCGGCAGCCTCGCCTCTGTCAGTGCGCCCCAGGGTGGCTGTGGCTACAATGTAGCTGCCATCACCAGTGTGTGAATGTGTGGATGACTGAATGTGTAAAGCACTTTGGGGTCCTTAGTAAAGCCCTATACAAATACAGACCATTTACTGTGGGTATTCTACATGTTCTTTGTGAAAATGAATCAATTTAGGGAAATTTATGGTGATGTTTGTTGTTTTGCAAAAAAAAAAAAAAAAACGGAAAAGAGTTTTGATAATAATAATTCTGATTAATAGTCTCCCTGTAAGATATGTGAGTAAATACAGAAATTTAATTAGAGTATGACTCAGTATTTTCCATGCAGGTATACACCTAACAGTCACTTTAATGTTAAAGATGAATAAATGTTAACATCTGACAGCAGGAAAATGATTGGCTCCCAGATGGATTGTGTCGAAATCTGATTGGTTTAACTGACTAAGAGATTGTGTAATTTAAACCAATCAACAGCATGAGACACACCTGCATCTGGTGTGTCCAGAAGAGCAGGTGTTGATTATCATGAACAACTGCAGATTAAGATCACTAAAAACTGGATACAGTGAAAGGAACATCAAACACTGGAGCCAGGTGTGATATAGTAAAAGGTAAATATTATTATGTATTATTTTTTGTATATATATTTTTTAATGTACAATTTATTATGATATTGTGTATGCATGAGAAACTAGTAGCACTTCCTTTCTTTTTTCTTCCCTTCTTTTTTTTTTCTTAGAGATCTCCTCTATGAATACATCAGGTATTCACGTATTTTCTAGTATTTAAATTGCGCCAAATGTATTTTAACCAAATGCATTTCATATATATATATATATATATAATATATATATTAGGGGTGCAACGATATTCGTATCGATATTGAACCGTTCGATACAGTGCTTTCGGTTCGGTACGCATATGTATCGAACAATACAACATTTGTAATTTATTTTATCAATTTTCCTTCTGACGATGCTGTCTGTGTTGAGCGCTCAGTGAATCTGCATTCGACTACTCCGCCTAGGCTCGACAGTGCAGCCTAGGCGGAGTAGTCAAATGCAGATTCACTGAGCGCTCAACACAGACAGCATAGTCAGAAGGAAGAGCGCAGGGCAAGCTAGCGAGACAGAAGTTAAGCTCTCCTTGTAACAGGCAAATTGAACCTCATTCAGATCTGGCGTTTGGAATTATTTTGGTTTTCATGTGACGTATGACCCTGAAGGTAAGCGAGTCATGGACTAAAGTAAAACAGTATGTTGGATGTGCCATGCAATGCTCAATTACATTGGTGTGAACTAGTGTGCTAGCGCAGTTAGCTCGTTAACGTGTTGGCCGTCTAGCCCCATGCACAGAGCGATCGGCGGTAGCTCGTTAACGGAGATTTGCCGTGTTGTGGCGTTAAGGTCATTTCAACGAGATTAACCTGAAAGCACTAGTGGGAACACAACGAATATGACTGCACATTTACGCCGACATCATCCTAGTGCAAAGACAAATACAACAAGCATGCTACTAACTTTAGCCGAGTCATTTAGACAGCTGTTAGCACATGATTCTCCTTATGCTGCTGAGAATATAGCCCAGAAGAAGCGGATAGTATAGCTTTTATTTTGGAAAGAGCCATTTCTCTGTAATAAACTCTCTTTTCCAAAGATGAGTGATTCCTCAATCAGATACAGGGCTTGCAATATCGCTAGCCCGACGTCCCGGAGCTAGCGATTTTTTCAGTCAGGCTACCAAAATCTATCTCTTCCCTGCCCGTCGGGCTATTGTAGGAAAAATATATGTCAATGCTTTTGCATTCTTTCAGAAATGTAGCTGGGTAATTATGTCATTGGCATCGGTGAGCCACTGTCAATATGTGACATATTGAAGTCGCGTTTGAATTTGCGCTTGTTTTTTTGCTTTCACTTTGCAATCGTGCGAACTGTGTATAGAGAGCGACAGCACTGATCTGTGAGTGATGATAATTTGTGCACCAATTCCTCTGACATAGTCTTATTAATCGTTAGCTTACTATGCAAACATGACAAGTGAAATCTCCCGCAGCTTACACATGTGAGAGGTTGATCGCGCAGAGAATCGCTGAGCTTATGTGAGTGCATGTGTAAAAGCATTTCAGTTCTGCTGAGCCAAATAAGACAGGTCAGGGTGAAGAAGTGACAGCCAAAGAAAAGCTTACCACAAAACGGAGAAGTTATGACAAATCAGACTATAAGGCAAAAAGAAAGTGCAGCTTTATGGTTTCATGGACAAAAGAATTTCTGTGGCTGCAATATGATGAGCTAAATAACCAGGGCTGCACATAAGTGGTCCGCAGGTGCGCATTCGCTGTCAAAATAAAAAACACGCACAAGGGTTAGGGTTAAATTTAAAAACTGTACTTTTGAGTTAAAATATATATTTATAATTTTAATAAATGACAAGTAAAAAATGCATGAACATTTATTTTGTATCGAAAAAATATCGAACCGTGACACCAAAGTATCGAACCGAACCGAACCGTGAATTTTGTGTATCGTTGCACCCCTAATATATATATATATATATACATATATATATATATATATACAGTGGGGCAAAAAGGTATTTAGTCAGCCACCGATTGTGCAAGTTCCCCCACCTAAAATGATGACAGAGGTCAGTAATTTGCACCAGAGGTACACTTCAACTGTGAGAGACAGAATGTGAAAAAAAAATCCATGAATCCACATGGTAGGATTTGTAAAGAATTTATTCGTAAATCAGGGTGGAAAATAAGTATTTGGTCAATAACAAAAATACAACTCAATACTTTGTAACATAACCTTTGTTGGCAATAACAGAGGTCAAACGTTTACTATAGGTCTTTACCAGGTTTGCACACACAGTAGCTGGTATTTTGGCCCATTCCTCCATGCAGATCTTCTCGAGAGCAGTGATGTTTTGGGGTTGTCGCCGAGCAACACGGACTTTCAACTCCCGCCACAGATTTTCTATGGGGTTGAGGTCTGGAGACTGGCTAGGCCACTCCAGGACTTTCAAATGCTTCTTACGGAGCCACTCCTTTGTTGCCTGGGCGGTGTGTTTTGGATCATTGTCATGTTGGAAGACCCAGCCTCGTTTCATCTTCAAAGTTCTCACTGATGGAAGGAGGTTTTGGCTCAAAATCTCACGATACATGGCCCCATTCATTCTGTCCTTAACACGGATCAGTCGTCCTGTCCCCTTGGCAGAAAAACAGCCCCATAGCATGATGTTTCCACCCCCATGCTTCACAGTAGGTATGGTGTTCTTGGGATGCAACTCAGTATTCTTCTTCCTCCAAACACGACGAGTTGAGTTTATACCAAAAAGTTCTACTTTGGTTTCATCTGACCACATGACATTCTCCCAATCCTCTGCTGTATCATCCATGTGCTCTCTGGCAAACTTCAGACGGGCCTGGACATGCACTGGCTTCAGCAGCGGAACACGTCTGGCACTGCGGGATTTGATTCCCTGCCGTTGTAGTGTGTTACTGATGGTGACCTTTGTTACTTTGGTCCCAGCTCTCTGCAGGTCATTCACCAGGTCCCCCCGTGTGGTTCTGGGATCTTTGCTCACCGTTCTCATGATCATTTTGACCCCACGGGATGAGATCTTGCGTGGAGCCCCAGATCGAGGGAGATTATCAGTGGTCTTGTATGTCTTCCATTTTCTGATGATTGCTCCCACAGTTGATTTTTTCACACCAAGCTGCTTGCCTATTGTAGATTCACTCTTCCCAGTCTGGTGCAGGTCTACAATACTTTTCCTGGTGTCCTTCGAAAGCTCTTTGGTCTTGGCCATGGCGGAGTTTGGAGTCTGACTGTTTGCGGCTGTGGACAGGTGTCTTTTATACAGATGATGAGTTCAAACAGGTGCCATTCATACAGGTAACGAGTGGGGGACAGAAAAGCTTCTTACAGAAGACGTTACAGGTCTGTGAGAGCCAGAGATTTTCCTTGTTTGAGGTGACCAAATACTTATTTTCCACCCTGATTTACGAATAAATTCTTTACAAATCCTACCATGTGAATTCATGGATTTTTTTTCACATTCTGTCTCTCACAGTTGAAGTGTACCTCTGGTGCAAATTACTGACCTCTGTCATCATTTTAAGTGGGGGAACTTGCACAATCGGTGGCTGACTAAATACTTTTTTGCCCCACTGTATATATAATATATAAAAAAAAAAATATATATATATATATATATATATATATATATATATATATATATATATATATATAATTTTTTTTTCTCTTTTTGTGTCCCGTTTGGATCTTTAGCCATCAGAATTGTTGACTTAAGGCCAAGAAAGATGCCAAGCGGATTTATTTTACCAAGTGGATCATCATGGCCTTGCCATATTGGTCCATTTGATTGACCTTTATTATAATTATGAATTTATTTTATTTTCAGTTGCTACAAACGGGACAGACATGACTGGGGGATAGGACAGGGAGAAAGAATGAAAGAAAGAGAGGGAGAGAAAGAAAACCAAAGGGGAGAAGAGACGGTGAGAAGGGGGGGAAGAAAGAAAAAAAACAACAACAAACAAACAAAACACCTGGGTCACCTGTATGGAGAAAAAAAACAGAAGAGAAAGCAAACAACAAAGAGCAACATAATAAAAAAAAACGGCACCATCACAATAAACTAGCTAGCAGTAGATATCAGTAGATACTAAATAATAAACGATATTGTGCAGCACGCAAGATAGACAGCGCACAATGTGCTTTGAGGCAGCAGCCAAGAAAGCTGTAGTCCGCGTCTGTGAATACCCGTGTGTACACCTGTTTGCACACCTGTGTGGATCAGCATGCTTGCATTCCAAAGGTTTCTCCATGTAACGATCTGCTAGGGAGTGTGGGGAGCCACAGCCCCGTCCTCCAGGGTATGAAGCAGGTATGGAGGAGATCCAGGCCACAGATATCCAGAGGCCCCAGAGTACAAGGACCCGAGGAGGACCACCAAAGGGGGGGGGGACCGTGCCACCCTCCTGGGAAGAGCTGAGTAGAGCCCCAAAGGAGAGGTCACCCCGCAGCTACGGAGCAGAGGCCAGAGGGGGTTGCAGTGGCGTGCCCGCGGGCTCTGCCGGCAGCCAGCTGTGCCAGAGAGGACCGAGCTTCAGGCCCAGAGGCCAGAGGCCTGAGGGCATCCCACCCCCCCGAAGGAGCCCAGCCGGGCCACAGGCGCCCAGCCCCGCCAATCGGCCACCAGGAGTGAGCCGGTACATACATGAGCGCCCAGCCCCAGACGACAAGGACCACCAACACACCAACGTCTGAGGGCATCAGCCACCGGCAGGGAGTGTGGTGAGGGGAGATAGGCCTCCGTACTTTAGAGGGCCTGAGATGTACCCAGAGAGGTTGAGTCTAAGACCCAACCAGACATATAGACACAGACGAACAGGCACACGCGGACACAGACGTGCATTCCCACCCCATATGCACAACCAAATACTCGGCACTCACCCAACGTGTAGACAGACACACATAGACACTGCACAGACAGTCGCACTCCCCAAACATACTCTATATCCCAGGTCCAGGTACCCCCGCCCTCAGAGGGGCAAGCCGCACCTAGACCCAGGAGATGTAACCCTTCTCTCTGGGGTGTAGGCAAGCGGACCACCTCCTTATCTGCAGTAGCAGGGAGGCCCCGCATCCCAGACCCCAGTCTGACGGCCAGCACCTCCTCCCAGCCCCCCTAGTAGCACTTCCAATAATCAAAGCGCTTTACACTTTCAATAATCAAATAAATCCCGATTGAGATTGCCATAATTCATGCATGACAGGGTTAAATCGTGTGGTGCTGGTGGTGTATTTGTTTTCCAGCCAAATAAACAGATTTTTATTTAAACCATTCATCCAAATTGATTTGCATTCATCATGCAAATCAATTTGCAATTCATCGTAAGACGATGGCTGCAGTATCCCAGCTGCCATGGGGTGAGGGGTGGGGTACACCCTGTACAGTTCTCCAGTGTCACAGGACCAATACTCTTTTTAAATTTCATGATTGTTATAACCACATACTGAGCATTTATCATTAAAATTTTCCACTTACATTATATCAGACCATATATAATTTTCCTCAATTTGCACGTTTTTAGCTATTACAGGGGGTCCCGGAACATAACGCGATGGTGAAAATCCACAAAGTAGAAACCATTTGTATGTTTTATTACTTTAAATATTCTAAGCCATAAAAAGCCTCCCCACACTCTTGTAAAGCATTTCTAGCTCTGTCTCTCCCTCCTGTTTCAGTCTCTCTACGTACAGGCCTGACACCAACCTAAAGATGGTTCCCATGGTGAAATGGGAAGAGTCATCTCCTATTACAGGGAGATGTCCAAAAGGTGCGAAAGTTGAAATGTGATCTGGATATCTGAACCGTGGTCTTGCCTCAACTTTTTGACCAATCACATGAACGTTCAGTGTTTATGACACACAATAAAATTCCTTCCTGGATGCAGCATCCTTTGTCTCTCTGAACTGTGGAGAACCAGAGGTCCATGGCACCATGAAAAAAACGAAACAAAAATTTTAACCGTTTGATAATAAATTTTGAAAACGTATAATTAAGCATATTGTCTTCTCTCAAAAGAAGAACATGAGAATATATAAAAGTGCATCTACCGTATTTTCTGTACCATAAGTGTGTGAATGTGAGAGCGAATGAATAATGGAATTGTAAAGCGCTTTGGGTGCCTTGAAAAGCGCTATATAAATCCAATCCATCATTATTATTATTATAAGGCGCACTGGATTATAAGGCCCATTAAGTGAAAAAAAACAAAACAAAACAGTCAGATAAGTCAAACTTTATTCTACATTGTTGAAGAGGGTAACATTCTTCAGTTGTAACACAGAAAATACAGAACAATACACTCACTTTTTCAGTTCATTCCTATTCCACAAATCCATCAAATTCTTCATCTTTGCAGCTGCTTTTTTACTATGTTCTACTGCTTAATTGATAGCCTTGAGTTTGAAATCTGCTTCGTAAGAATGTCTCTTAACAGGTGCCATTTTGGGGTCCTTGTACACACACAATACGGTAATATTATGTTGATGCACAGTACTTATTACTCCATGAGGCTCCTGACTACGGTAGCCTTAATGCTCTGACCATCAAGTGGTGCCACTTCATAGTTTACCAAAGTCGTACTAAAACATGTAGAACAGATTTTTGCGCGATGTAGCACAAAAAAATCGGTTTGAGGTCAGTAAGCACAACCAGAATTCATACATAAGGTGTACTGTTGATTTTTGAGAAAATTAAAGGACTTTAAGTGTGCCTTCTAGTCTGAAAAATACAGTAAATACATTGTTAATAACTTATTTAAATGATACCATGCAAATGTTATATATGAGCTCGTTAATGAAGAATAAATATTTATATCTGTATTTATAAATTGTAATAGAGAACTGAAAATGAGATCTTCTGAATCTCTTATTATCACAAAAATGGAAAAGAAAATTGAAAAGTTACAAGCAGTGGTAGTAAATCAGCGCACTCCAATGTTTAGATGCAAGATGATATTACACACACACCAGTGTGTTAGATCAATTAACCTGATTTCTTTAACTGGGACATGACACTGCACAATGGGATTTGAGTTAATTGATTTCATTCTGTTTTTATGGTTACATGAACAACAATAAAGACTTTTTAATTTATTTATTTTATCATATTTTATATTATCAAGTACAAACTGTATTTTTTGAAAATTGGTTTTTATACATGCTTTTCTAGACCACACTGCACTTTAAGAATGCAGAAATCAAAGGGATTTAAAGCAATTCTAAGAGTACATGTAGATTATTCTCTCGGGTTTTCTTAACATTTGGGGGGGAAAGTAATTTGTTGTTGGATCACTGCTGAAAGAGCAGATAGTTTTACAGCCAACGGCACAAAAGAGCAAACAAATATTGTCTCAGTAAAACTAAAATAGATCAAATAAGGAATTAGGAATGAAATGTTGATTGTATTAATTGATACATATAATATATATTTTAATCCATGCTAATAAACAACAGAAACATTGCCTGAACAGCCATTTCCCATTAAGCCAACAATCCAACAAAAAAAAGCTTCACTTATCTACAGTGAGGCAACTCGGAAGTTGCACAATTTCCTTCTGATTTTATGTAGTTGTCACTGAAGTTCTGAGATCATTGTTGTCCAATTTGCAACAACACAGACAACTAAAAAGCTTGTTTAACACCCATTTGTTAATGAAAAAGTACATAATCAAGTCTATAAGGGGATTCAGCTGAACTAAACTGCAGGTAGTGTCATACACAAAGTACAAAGTCTGCCAATTTGTATTTGTCAGGTACAGTATTTCCAAAATGGTTCTGGGCACAAACACCAATATGTAAATCAGCACCACCAGCACCAAAACTGCCACAATTCTTTGTTTTTCATCAGAGGGGACACTGGTTGCAGACACGGCTTTAATAGTTTTAATAAGGAAGAAAATGAGAAGAGGAAGGGGAATGATGAGGAAGGCACCCAAATAGTCGTTATTTAAGAGGCCAACAAAAACAGAAATGATCCAGACTAAGACACAGCCCACCACAGTGACCTTGATGGTTCGTCTCTGTTGGTACCACACTGGATGGGCAACAACCAAATACCTATTATACAAGAAAGACACACAGAGGAGTTGACATGGAGAGGTATTAAAAAGATATACTAATGAAAAGCAATAAATGCTCAGAGAATTACATAGCTACAAACACACAGCACAGATGTTTACCTTTCCATGGAGACACACACCATGAAGCTAACACTTGCCATCAGACCAGAAGGGTAGACATAGAAAGAGAATATTATCGGTGTGAGGTCGTCCTTGACACCTGACATGTGAACGACCATACAGAAGAGCTGAACAAGGTCAGAAATGTAAAGGTTGATGATATAGATTTGACTGATGTGACCATTTCGCACCTAAAGGAAAACAAAGTAAACTATAAACATGTTCAGTCAACACAATTTAGGCATTATGGTTTCCACATAAAAACATTTCATATAACATACTACACACTAAAGACTTGCAGATTAATACTTGGTCTGATTTACATAAATAAATACATTGCATGTTATTTTTTAAATGAAAGTCCATTTTTGTCTTTTTTTTTTTGCCAGACTTTGAGCTTGGGATGGAGTATTACATTAAGAATTATGAGGTGAAAATGGGTTGATGTTTTGACATATACTACAATGGTAAAATACAAGGAAAAAGTAGTTTAAATGTGTTCTGTGTATTCAATGCTAAAAGAACTAGTACTTATATATACTTATATAGCACCTTTCTACTCAGCTGCACACACATTTAATGTTGTGACTCATTACCAGACTTTGTAACACTGAAACTTAGTTGCATAATGATACAAAACTATATTTTATATTTTATGTTGAATTGAATGGATTTGTCTATGTTGCTTTGCTAGTGATTGCCACTAATAAATTAAATAAATGATTGTTAAAACTGAAACTTTCATTGTGAGTACTGACAAAAAAATCATTTTGAGATCTATAAATGGTAAAATGGCCTGTATTCGTAAAGCGCTTTACACGTTCAGTTATCCACACATTCACACACAGGTGATGGCAGCTACATTGTAGCCACAGCTGCCCTGGGGCGCACTGACAGAGGCGCCCCAGGGCGCTGCAGTATATAAAAGCTGCAGTAGTAGTTGGGCTGTTGTCAGAGTACAGTCTAGGGTAGTTTACTAAAGCAAATGGACCCAAATCTGCAGTGTGACTTACAAACTGCTGTAAAGTCTTTGGGCATCCAAAAAAAAAAAAGCAGCAGCAAAATAACTGAAGCAGTTTCAGTTATTCCAGAGCTGTTCAGTGAGCTGTCAATAGTGTTGCAGTCTGTATTTAATAGGATGAATTCAAAATTGTAAGTATGCAGTGCTAACAAAAACAGACACTGCTCTCCTTACCTTCAAAAAAAAAAGAAAAATAATGGCTTTGATGTAATGTATTCTTTCCTTTGAACAGTTATGATGTTACAAAGTCACCCTTCTTAATTAAATCATATGATTTTTTTACCTTTTCACCTTTTATTTACTGTGGCAACTGAAATCATATTTTTTTAATTTAATAGTCATTTTATTCCACTTCTATGAAATTTAGTCCCAAAGTCAAAGTGAATCATACAAAACCCAGATCGTAGTAAAACAATCTTATTCATAATATACACACCTTTATGCAAAGAAAAAAGATTGCCAGTGAGGTCAAAGGAAGGCTGACACAAACAATTATCCATGTCAAGGTGCTAATGCTGTCCTCATAATACCAGCAGAAGTCATTAAAATCTGTGTAGTTGCCATAATTGTTGCAGCTGCTGCTGGTAGTTGAATTTTGAGTCAGTGAAGTCATACCAATTTTTCTTTAAAGAACCTTTAAGAGAGAAATTAATGGTTAATAACAGTGTTCAGCTGCATGTTGCAAACTAATGCAAAATTTATCACTAACTTCTCTCACTGGTGTTTCACTGTTGTTTTTCCAGCTTAACTGTGCTTCTCAATATGTTGCTTTCTCAATGGTACATCAAACAGAAACAACTATTTGGCAAAATATTACATTCTGAGAAGGCTGAAAGGCCTGAGCTTTTAACCCCAAGAGCCACAGTGAACTGTCACAGCAACAGACTAAATGTAGTATTGGACTAAAAGCTCGTTCGCATGAGTCCAAATGTTCAGCCTTTGGATTGGTGAAACTAGACTTTTAAGACTTATAGTTCTGTCACTGTTTTTATTCAGATGTTCCCAGGCATGTCTCGGCTCCCTCTATTTCCTCTTTTTCTGTCAGTCCATGTCTTAATGTGTGTCTTTGTTTTCCTATTTTACTTTGACAGTTTCACATCTTATGTTATTGTGTTCAGTTTTTCTTCCACCCACCTGATTATGTTTAAACTCTCCCAGCTGTGTTTCCACTTCCCTTCTCACCCCTCAGTGTATTTAGTCCTCTTTTTCCCTCTGCCCATTGTTACGTCGTCCCCCATGTTGCAATGAAGCTACCTTCTATAGTTCCCCCCTTTGTGTTTTGAGCCCTGTGTTTGGGTCCTACTCCTGCCTACCACACCGCTCACAGCACCCTCATGACACAATACACATGATTTATACCTCATGAATATTTCTATAGACACAAATAAAATAATGCAACTACAGTTTTGGAAATACAAAGCCCAAAGTTTGTAAGTATAGTTACCTTTGATTCAAGATCACTCCTCAGGTCTCTACACCAGTGTTTGCTGCTTTGTCCTCTGCATTAAAAACAGTCTGCAATAAATATGAAAAGTGATGACAACGTGCCACTGGCTGATAGTTATCAACACTGGCCCTTCTAGCCACACCAGGTCCAGGTGTATCCATGCTACTTATTGGCTAAACATCTGACAAAATGTCTGTGAGCCAATCATTTCACCTTTGACAAATTTTAAAACAGTTCCTTCCTCTGCTGCCATCAGCTATCATCTCTGTCAGATCAACAGGAACGATGTTCACAACAACTGTTCTGATGTATGTTGGCCCGATCTTTGCATGTTTAAGCGACACTAAACATAAGAAACAACTTTGCATTTTGTTTTTAATCCATCTATCTTCCCTAAAAATCGTCCCTAGCAATGGCCCATATGGCCCTGTGACCATATGGGCCAGTCAAAGTTTATTTGTGTAGCTACACTTTAATCAACCTCAATTACAAGTTCTACAACATATATACTATATAAAACAGTGACTGAATAACAATAAATATACACTAAAAAAATCGAATAAAAGAAGTAAATAAGCCAGCATTAAAAAGGCTTCATGGCAACTCCTGATAAACCTGGACCTGAAATTTCCAGGAGCAGCTGGTTCATAGACCTCATTGCTCTGTAGGATTTTAAGATTTCAAAATTTGAATGACTTCCTTTCCTCACAGTTGTGCTGTCACTGTCTGCTTACACAGAAGCTGTAAAAATTATTTATTTAATTTTGGAGCCTATTTTATGATAGATAAAGAGTAGAGAGAATAATAAAAAGGGGAATGACATTCAGGAAATGGTCCTGGGTAGATTCAAAACCAGATTCCTGCAGCCATTCTGATTGCCAACTCACCCATACCTGGGACTGGAACGTTACTTTATAAGTAAATAGTGTTATGTCATTTTGAATAATGCTAATGTTACCATAAACTAGTTGAGGGTGAGGAGAAGAAGAGAGACAAAAGAAAAATTCTTCTATAACAGATCAAATTAGTTTACCACATCACATCCTTTGAAATTTATAAGGTGAATTTTGCAAACAACAAGGAATACAAATTTAAATATGTGGCCTTTCCCTTTTTTTTCTGGGCAATGATCAAAGTTTCCTGTAAATGGTAAATGGACTGATTCTTATACAGCGCTTTTTTACTCTCCCAGAGTACTCAAAGCGCTGTGTACAGATTTTTCATGTCTGTTACATTATGGAGTAGACACATTATTTGTCCTACTATAAAGGTTTTGTGAAGAATCAAAGGTTGAAGACATAACTGCTTGGAGGCTTTTAAAGAATGCTATTTTTATAACAGCATGGAAATGTTTTCCTATCTGAGCTCACATCTTTTTCCTGGAAAAATGTAAACTAAGCCCGCAGCTTGTGTCTAATTTATGTCTTTTGTATGACGCTCACTGCATGTGTATTCACAACATGAGACAAATGAATTAAGTAAAGAATTTTAGTTGCTGATCTGATCAAACAGCTGATAAACAGCTGGAAATGACAAACTTTTCCTTTAAAATTGTTACAGACCAAATCACTCAACACATCAACACAAAGTTGCAATACAGCACCATGCAAACTTCCACTCAAAGATTGTTACACTTACTTCTGTGTTGACTATTAGCACAGAACTGTTTTCACATAGTTGAGACCAGGAAGCTGAGTTGCCCTTTCTGTCCTTTTGTCATCCCCCAAAACCCAAATCCCATAAAGATTGTGTCTGCTCCCAAACCATCAGAAAACTAAACAAAACTAGCAAAAAATAAAAAGATTAAAGCATAAACATTGACAAAGAAAGAACAATATAGTATCTTGCCCTCAGTGCATCATGGGAAGCCCCAGCAGCTTAACTAGGAGAGGATTGCGGGATACCTGACTGTTTTTATATGCAGAAAAATCTCTAAACTCTCATTTCTCTCAGAAGTCTTGGAAAAAGTAATTCTCCTTCAACTTTCATATATAAACATACCAACATACCCTAACCCATACCAACAAAGCACAGAGTGTGCCCTCCTAAAAGTATACAATGAAGTAGTCCTGTCAGTAGACTGTGCCATCCTCATCCTCCTCAACCTCAGTGCTGCATTTGATACCACTGGTGAAAATATCCCTGTCCCCCAGCACTTCACTGGTTTACCTCATACCTGTAAATCTGATCCTTCTCTGCCAGCACTGCAAACTATTCTTCTACAACAACAACACTTTGCTACGGGTACCTCAGGGTTCCATCTTAGTTGCTATATTGTTCTCTCTATACCTGCTTTCTTTAAGGAAAATATCAGTAAAAGTAATTTCTCCTTTCACTCCTTTCACCTTCACAAGACAGCTTCTTCCATCTGTGCTCTGTATGAAATATTACATGTTTCCTTTGTGTGAGAGATTGCGAAATTGTCATTCATGCTCTCATTTCCTCTCAGAGTACTGCAATTAACTTTACATTAGTCTCAATCAATCCTCTCTTTTCCATTTTCAGCTTGTTCAAAATGCTGCTGCTCACATCACACATCTCACCTGTTTCAGCTTCTCTACATTGGTTGTCGGTGAGGTTTGGAATCGATTTCAAGACCATCCTGTTTGCCCACAAAGCCCTTTTCTACATCTCTGACCTCTTTATTCAGCTTTCAGGTCCCTCTGGTGCGATGCTTCTGACTGTGTCTCACTCTTGATTTAAACTCAGAGGGTGAGCGTTTTGTGTGCCCTCAAACTGTGGGACAGCATTCCCCTCACAGTCAAATCTGCTAGAAACAACCCATATTGTTATGGTTAGTGTTGAAAGCTGCTGTCAGCAGTGTGGTAACAACAGTCTCTTTACTCATGAAATTTCCTATCTTTAACTACACTTATATTTACTCACTGACATTTGAGTCTTTCTGAGAGCTCATTGTGTCTCCTGTGCCATTTTTCGGCCATGAGTGTGTGTGTTTAGCACCTAATAAATGTACCGATTTATTTCTTATCTATTACCTTGTTTTTTAATTGTTTTGCTTTGGTTTTTTTTTTTCCTCTTCTCAATTTAACCGTTGCACAGCACTTTGGTCAACACAAAACCCTGGCTTCTATCGATGTTGTGATTAGAGCTTGTTCCTGTGCTGCCATGATTAGCGCCTCTGTGCTGTCTTTCCTTTAGTCCAGTTTTTGTATCTGGCAGTGGTACATACTGTGCAGGATTAATGTTGTTGCTGTAGAGCCTGGTGGTGTGGATCAGTCCACCAATGTCTCATTCACTCCTGAGATAGAGCTTGGTGTTATCTAAGAAGAGAAGCTAATCCCTCCTTTCCAGCAGCTTTTGCAACCCAAATTATGATCTGAATGTGATGATGTGCCAATTTTGATTTCGTGAGAAATAGAAAAAGATCAACAAAATACATCTGAACCAAACAGAAGTTATCAGGTTTGCAAATTATTTTGCATTCCTGTTTTTCCAGAGAACCCAGAGATGTGGCGCTTTTGTATTTATCAGGAAATAACATCAGTTATGCAAATGTAAACTATCCTAAAGCTTCAGGCCAACAACTTCAGTGACTTTCTTTCACTGCAGTTGTTTCCATGCTGATTATTTATAGACTATTTCAAAGATTTTGATACCCTCTATCACAATGAGGATCATTCATAAATAAAGGTTTAATAAATAAAGGTGATGTGATATGGTATAGTAGATTGGAGGAGAAAAAAAGTGAGGACAATTAATACAAAGTGTTTGGTAGTAAGGAGGACATCAAAAGAAACCACACTACGACACAGATCACCACAGAGGTCTTAGCTGGGCAGGAAATCATCAAGTACCTGCAATGCAAGAAACACAGCCTTGGAATCAGTAGCGGTTTTAGATACGGGCGACACGGGTGGTTGCCCGGGGCGGCATGGTGTTGGGGGTGGCATCACGGGTCTCGGCAAAAAAGAAAATGCTCGTACTCATGCTGCCCCGATGTCAGCCAGCGCATACTGGGAATGGTACAGGCAACGATCAGTTTTCTATTAATTTGCTGGGAGTAAGGGCGCCCTCCGTTTGCGAGGTGCGCCTGCTGCTTGCGGCGCAGAGAGGAGAGGGCGGGGTGGCGGGGGATTCTCTGGCTGGCTGGAGCAGCATCTAATAACCAACTCGCAAAATAAAACAAAATAAAAACAAACCAACAAACACGAAAACACCAGACATTATGATACAGACTTATAATTTGCACCAATGTTTTTTTTCGAAATTCTGTACACGAAAAGTGAGCGCGCGAGCCCTCGGTGCACCTGCTCGCTGCTGAAGTCAAAGTAAACTTTATTGTAGAGCTGAGCGATATAAGATTTTTTCATATCACGATATGTTTTTTTCATTTCAGGCGATAACGATATCTATCACGATATAAGCCAAATAACTATATTTGTAAGATTTAAATGTGCCGTTGCTCACAAGTAAAATGTGAAATAATCAGCAGCTTGTTTTTATTTAAATATTTATTTCCCATAATAAGTTCAACAGGGTAGATGTACTTAAGGAACATGAGACTTTTTCAGATAAATAAAGGCAAATATTACAAACTACACAAAAGGCAGCCGCTAAAGCGTTTAAGTTTCAAAATAGAACAAACGAAACAGACTAAATTGTCAATTCCACTTAGAAACAAAATATTAATTCTAAAAATAAATCTTAGTTTGTTTTACAGAAGAACAGACAAAACTGACTAACTTTTGTCAATATCAAATAAACTGAGAACTAAAAGGAAATTCTCAATCTCTCCTTGTTGTATAGCTTAGCTTTTCAAACAGTTTTAACAGTTACTATAGTCTGACAAAAGCCAAATGACGAATTAGCGCTTCCAGTCAGAGACTGAGGCTACGTCCACACGTACACGGTTATTTTTGAAAACGGAGATTTTTCGTTTTCGTTTTAAAAAATAATCCCGTCCACACATAAAGGGAGAAATGAAGGAAAACGCTGCTATGAACATGCCAAAGCAGCAGGTGGCGCTAGATTCCTAACCGTGCAGAAATGTAGGCCAATCAGAAGTCTAGAAGCCTCGGTGGGAAAAAGTAAACATAGCTGGGGCATAGAAGCAGAACCGAGTGTATGTGTGGAGGGACAGTAACTGTGTGTATATGTAAGCATTTAAACACTGCAGAGAGTAGAATTAACAGTAACAGTATTGTAGAAATTCATTTCACCGAAACAATAACGTGGCGCACAGTGTGACGTCAAAAAATGCGCACACCTTTGACGCTGCGTTTTCTCCGTTTTTCTAGTCCACATGTAAATGCAAAAACGGAGTTTTCAAAAATATCCACCCTGGCCGGAGTTTTTAAAAATCTTCGTTTTCAGTGACCAAAAACGCCGTTTACGTTTGGACGAAAGGTGCAAACGCATAGAAAAATCTGCGTTTTCAAAAATACCTGGGTACGTGTGGACATAACCTGAGCATGCACCAGTTTATTGTATTTCCAGACTTGCTTTCGGCACAATTTACAGTGAACGCTACTCTGTTTTTTTGTCAGACTTGAAATAGCCGAAATACCTTCACACTACGGAACTTCTTTGGCTCTTCCGTTCGACAATCTCTCCGGCATTGGAACCATCATCTGTTTTCTCTTCGGTCACGCTCGGTTGATTTTTCTAGTCGGCACACTCATTTCCTCCATTACCCGGGCGGTACGGTGGCTGGCTGCTTCCCAAACAAATACACATGTGCGGCTTGGCACTTGTGCTGTACGTAACAAGTCACGTGACGTGACGCTGCGGCTGTGATTGGTTCGGCTCTGCGCTGCTTAATTTGGATTGGCTGTTCTTTTTTTTTTTTTTTTTTTTTTTTAAGAGGACAAGAGCGGCGAGGTCTATCGCAATAGTTTAATTTTTCTATCGAGAAAAAGTTATATCGCGATACATATCGTTATCGTTCTATCGCCCAGCTCTACTTTATTGTCATCTCCGCTACCTACAGTCCAGTATATAGAGAGACGAGACGACGAGGCTCCAGTTACAGCAGTGCAAGTAAAAAAACAATAAATATAAGAAGAGTAAGAAAATAAATATACACTTTAGGACTAGAGGTAAAGGGATCAACAACAATTTAAAATTTACAGTTTGATGATTTAAAGTCTCACACAAGCCGTCGAAAGGGGAGGGGCCTGCTTCTTCCAAATAGAGCACATTTCATTTATAATGTTGTAAATCCAAGCCCATTATGTATTCATGATTTGAATCCTGGGTTGTGTGAAATCTCAGAAATGCACCCTAGACAAAGTGAATCTGTGAACTAGGTGTAGGCCTATTAGGTTATGTTGTGGTGATCCTCGAGTTGGGGGATTTGTGTTCATACTGGAGTGCAAAATTAAAACCAATGGAAGATGGACAAGAAAAGTTCAAAGCCATCAGGTCCTCGGTTTAGAAAAAAGAGAAAAGAAGAGGAGGAGAAACGAGCAAAAGATACAGGTAAGCAGATGTGTCATTGGATAATGGCAGGTCATCCTGAAACAATCAGAATCAGAATACTTTATTAATCCCTAAGGAAATAAAGTGGGTTACAGTTGCTCCAAGAAGAAATGGAAAAAATAGCAACCGTAACAGACTAAACTCCAAACAATACCTTATGTTACAGACTTTAATATTAATTAGTCATTGTCAATTCTTCATTTGTCCTGTTCTCATTGTATGACAAATTATGATGGCTGTTTGGTAGCCGTTTGCATACTATGCATACTCTGTCTCTCTTCATGTGTGTGTGTGTGTGTGTGTGTGTAAAACCGTTTCATGTTAATGTACAGTCCTTAATGTGTTTTGTGTGTGTGTGTGTGGGGGGGGGGGGGGGGGGGGGGGGGCGCGCAAGAGGGAGTGTTCACCCAGGGCGCCATTGTAACATTGTAACAGAGATCCTGAACACATGACGATAAAATACCATACGATATAATCTCACACACACACACACACACGCATTAACTATTATTAACTATTGCATTACTTTAGAAAAATGTTTAACCCTCTGGGTTCCAGGGTATAATTGGCCATTTTTAACTACAGGGTGGGCCATTTATATGGATAATAACATGGGAATGGTTGGTGATATTAAAGTCCTGTTTGTGGCACATTAGTATATGTGAGGGGGCAAACTCCTCAAGATGGGTGGTGACCATGGTGGCCATTTAGAAGTCGGCCATCTTGGATACAACTTTTGTTTATTCAATAGGAAGAGGGCCATGTGACACATCAAACTTATTGGTAATGTCACAAGAAAAACAATGGTGTGCTTGGTTTCAGCGTTTAAAGCCTGGACTTACTTACATTACTTTAGAATGTAAAAAGTGACAAAAACATTAGCGTCTGGGAAGCTCCCAGCAGCTTAACTAAGAGAGAAGTGACACCTGTCAGGACACCTGACCCTTTTTATATTCAAAAAACCCCTCTAATAATATTTGGAGGGTAAGCAGACGACAGCATACAGCAGTTCACTTTACGTTGGTCTCAGTCAGTCCTCTGTGTCCCGTCTTCAGCTTGTCCAAAATGCTGCTGCTCACATCTCACCTGTTTCAGCATCTCTACGCTGGTTGCCAGTGAGGTTCAGAATAGATTTCAAGACCCTCCTGTTTGCCTACAAAGCCCTTCATGGTTTAGCTCCTTTCTGCTTTCTACATCTCTGACCTCTTTATTCAGCTTCCAGGTCAATTGATCAGATGTTTCTGACTGTGTCTCACTCTTAATTTAAATGCAGAGGAGATCAAGCGTTTTCTGTGCCCCCAAACTGTGGAACAGCTTTCCCCTCACAGTCAAATCTCATAGAAACAACCCATATTGTTCTGGTTAGTGTTGAAAGCTGCAGTCAGTAGTGTGGTAAAAGTAAAAAAGTAAAATTTTATTTATATAGCACCTTTCAAGATAAAATCACAAAGTGCTTTACAGAGGCAGAAAACAAACATTAAAATAAAAAACAAAACAAAATCAACCAAAAGCGAGTTTAAACAGGTTTTTAACTGCTTTTTAAAAGACATGACTGGTAACAAAAGTCTCTTGACTCTTTAAATTTCCCATCTTTAACTAGAATTATATTTACTCACAATTTACCTTCAACACAGCACTAGAGCTTGTTCCTGTGCTGCCATGATGAGCGCCTCTATGCTGTCTTTCAGTCCAGTTTTTTGTATCTGACAGTGGTACATGCTGTGCCGGATTAATGTCGGTGCTGTAGAGCCTGGTGGTGTGGATCTGTAAATCAGTGTTTCAGTCATTCCTGACATAGAGCTTAATGTCATCCATGTAGAGAAGCTAATCCCTCCATTCCAGCAGTTTTTGCAAAACAAATTATGATCTGAATGTGATGATGTGCCAATTTTGATTTGGGAGAAAATAGATCTGAACCAAACAGAAGCTCATATAATTCTAAGCTATCAGCCGTACAAAGTTTGCAAATTATTTTGCATTCCTGTTTTTCCAGAGAACCTAGTACCACCATGTGCAGTTCTTCTATATTTATCAGGAAACTAGATCAGTTATGCAAATCTCAGTTATCCTACAGCTTCAGGCCAACAGCTTTAATGACTTTCTCTCACTGCAGTTGTAAGATAAGACAACTCTTTATTGTCATTGCACAGTCATAGCTAGTACAACAGTACAACAAACGATAAGCTAGTTTGTTTACAAGTTTACAAGTCTCAGAAATAACCTTCACATCTGGTTTGTGTTACAGGAGAAAGCAGGATAGAATAATTTTCTTTGAAATTGTATCTATTTATTAGATTAGATTGAAATGGATGAATGAAGAATGGTTTACTGGAGTTTTGGTAATTTGTAGTGTAAAATATCTGAATGGTCAAACTGACTGTAAACTTTTATGCATTTATTTGACATTTTCAAAACGTAACTCTAAGTTTTTATATTTAATGGATGAAGAGGTTTACAACACAAGCTAAGAAAAGAATGTGAAATTCTATTCAGTTGTATTTATATAAATGAAATCAAAGCAGTGGCCTTGATGTGGTTTATATGATAAGATAAAGAACCTACAATAATCATCTATAGCTAACTATCCTAGTCAATGTTTTTTTTTTTTTTTTTTTTGAAGAAAGCGCCATCTCTTGGTATATCACCTTCCGGCCTCTCACGTCTCCACAAAGAAGCAACTCCCCTGCAGAGACGTTCTGCAACAGGCAAAGGAAACAACAGTGAATATCGTCCTTTGAGATCATGGTACACTATTAGCTAAACTATGATTTTAAATGTCTATATTTATGTACAGGGTGTCAGGAGGGTGTTTCAATTATTTTACAGATTTAGTAGTCAGCCAGTGAGCAAAGTTAATCGTCATAGTCAAGTCACTGTTTTGTGTTGTGCTGAAAGACAGAGGTCTGCTCAGCCTGCTGTACTCGCTCAAGATTAAGTTAAATTTATCAGAGACATGAAGTGGAATTAATACTTAATCCTAAACAAAGCTGAACACGAAAATAACATTGAATAAAAATGGTTTGACTATTCTCATCAAAGCATGTGAATGTGCTGCCACAGGGGCTGTGGGGTGGAGTTTATAACCCACCACAATTTCCTTTTTCTGATTCGCTCTGATAAAAATATCTTAAATGGCACAATGCTGAATTAACTATTGAGTTGGAAGCTGCGCTGAAGAAAGTAAGGCTGATGTTTACTTGTATATATATTGAAGATACAGGAGGCGGTTACTTTATTCTTTTGAGCTTCCTTGTAAACAGCATGAAAGCTGCTTAAATGAAAACCAAATGAAAATATATGTATTGATTATGCTTTATTTCTGCTTAATTTTGTACTTAACTGATAGGCTTGTGGACAGATCAAACTACCAAGGGCTTCCTTATAGGTATATAATTTCTGTAGTCAGGTACCAGTTTAATAAGTACAGCTTGCTAATTCAGTTAGGTTCAAAGGTTTAGCTTTTTTTTTTCATCTGTAGAAAACAAAATCAGTGGAAAATTGATTTATTAGTCCAGATGGTTTTGACTCAATATAGGACACGTTCAATTTAATTCAACCAGTATTTTGTTTTTTCCCCTTTTGTTTTATTTTGGCACAATTTTCTTTCTAATATCTTTAGCTATAATTTCATATCAAAATAACAACAATGTTGATCTGCTCACTATTTTAACACCTCCTGTTGCACTCAGGCAGATCCTTTGGTAAAGAGAAGAGAGTGGGTAGAGCTTTTATAGCGGATCCATCATACAGAAAGTCAGCTGGAGATGGATATCTTGGATATAATGTTCCTGATAAGCGTCTGTTTCTGCCTTCCTTTAACTTTGGTCACTATGGCAGTGACCTGTTGGGTGTTTTTTGTGGTACGTAAATGAGAGACTTTCATTACTTTCTATGTCTCACTCCTGCTGAACTAATTCACTTTTACAAACAGTCTAGTTTTATAAAATTTTTCCACTTTTGTCACTTTAAATGTTCATTTTCTGAGTTAATAGTTCATAAAGTTTAGTTCTGAATTCATCCGTCCATTTTTTTTCTGCTTCTGAAGTGGAAGCTTATCGTAGGTGTCACAGTGTGAGAGGTGGAGTGAAACCTGCACTGGTCACCAGTCTGTCACTCTTTTTAATTCCATCAGACCATTTTGCAGCTTTTACACATTTTTGAGTTTCTTATTAGTCTAAATCACACTAAAAATATTTTCTGGACACTTAATACAGTTGTTATTAAAACACTAGCTCTCTACATCATTTTCTGTAAACATTTAAATGTTTAGTTCTGAATATCATGTTTATTACTGCATTAATATTTTCTGCAGGTACGAAGGGAGCAGGTCCCCATCACCTACTACACAAACCTCTTAATCTCCAATCTAATCCAGTTCAGCATGATGATCATCATTTTGATCGTCAAAGAAAACCCTGAACAAGTTCTCTATCATTATATTGCTCTTGGCATTTTTTCCTGTGCCGTGTTTGCTAATCTTGACTTCAAGATGTGCATTGCTACTGAAAGGTACATGTCTGTCTTTCTCTGTCTGTATTGCATTCAATCAAATTCTCAAGCGTCCCTCTAAAGATAAATGTCCTCCTGTAATGATCAGTATGTCTGTCTTGTGTTGCAGGTGTTTGGTCATCACCCGTCCACAGTGGAACTGCATCAGACAAACTAAAGGTTCTGTGCTGCTCTCTGTTCTGGTTTGGATCCTGTCTATTATCACTGTACCTCTTGCTGTATTCTTCTATGTGATTTTACTCCCTGTGTTAATTTTTTTGCCCTCGTTCCTTTTTTCCTGTTCATCTTCACTTTGGTTTGGACCCTCAAAACTCTGCCTGCTGCCACCTCAGTGCCCACTGAAGAAAAACAGAGAATTGTAGAAATCTTAGTTCTGTTGTTAGTTAATCATTGTCTGATGTTCCTTCCTCCGATCATCTTTTATATTGTACCAATTTCACTTTATTTTCTCATTCCTATCTTTCTAATCTACATGAATTTATTTCTGTTCAATCCTTTCATGGATGTGATTTTGGTTTTTCTCATATGGAAAGACCCCATCGACAATCAGCTGTTGTCTCTGTGCTGCTACACTATGGACAACACTGCTGGAGAAGTAGCTGCAGATAAAAAGCTACAGCTACAATGCTGCAGTGACTGTAACAGCACAGTGGTGTACACAGCACTGCAGCAGATGTAGCTGCACATAATCAGACAGGTGGTTGATTGTAACATAGAGAGAGAGAGACAAAAGGGCACGATTCTGTGAAAGAAGTAGATAAATTAAGCAAACATCAACTTTAATAAATGTAGTAAAGTGGACATCTGAGATTTATCTTGAGAAATTTAGAAGCACTATTCTTATTAAAAGCTTCATCGGTTATTAACCAGCTGAATTCAGTTAAACTGGGGAAGCAAGAAGCATGTTTTGTTTATTGATCAGATGCTATGAATCACGAGAGAGAAAAAAACTCTGAAGACCTACTTAATGAGCGTACTATTCTGCTCCTCTGTGATTTGTATTTCTTCACACATACTAAGAAAGCGCATGGCACATGAAAGCCTGGCTCACAGTCTCTGTTCTAGTTCATCCCAAAGGTTCTATCAGGTTTTCAGGACTGTATGCAGGCCAGTCTAGTTCTTCCACACCAATCTTTCTCTTCCATGTCTTTATGGACCTTGCTTTGTGCAGTGGTGAGCAGTCATGTTGGAACATTGTTTATAGTGTTTGCTGCTTCAGATTATTTTACGTTTTTAATTTGCAAGTAATATATTGAGTTCTAAATAAATTTCATTATTTTCTGTTTAATTTGTTTTGTAAATGCCATTTGAAAATTGCACTTTTGTCTTCTGGACTTATGCGTGGATATTTTCATTACCTGTGAGTTATACTGAAAAGTCTATGCTTGACTGTGACAGGGTTAGTCTTAAAAAAACACCTGGTTTGTGTTGACAACCTGTGTTGACAGAGTGTTTTGTGTGTTTTTGTAAAAAGTTTAAAATTAAAATTCCCAATAAACACATTTTATCTTAAGATTGGAGTATTTTTGTCAATTCAAGCTCAGTCACATTTAAATGTGTCGGGGAACCTAAAACTGTGACTATGAGCGTGCAGAGGAAGGTTTTTTTTTGTTCAGTAAAACCAGAATTCCAGAAAAGTAGGGACATTCTTTAATGAGAACAAAATGAAAATCTATGTGTTTTTGATAAAAGCCTGAAAATGTATGTGTGCATTTTAATCTTACATAGGATATATAAAATATTATATGAAACGGTTGATCTGAAAAAACACTTGTGACTTCCAGTCATGCGAAAATAAAGGTTTTGTGCAGAAACTTCCACCCAACCATTCTCTTCGCTTATCCAATTCAGGGTTTTTGAGGGGCTGGACCCTGTCCCAGCTGCCACAGGGTGAAAGTCTGTGTACACCCTGGAAAGGCCTACTGCACCTTCAGCTCTTTCCCTCATCAGACACTCACTAAAAGATGTGTAACCCTGGTGTTCTAGCACAGTAACAGGCAAAACAACAACAATAAGAAAAACTTATTGTCTTAAGTTTATCCTGATGAAAATTCACTGCTGCAGTCAACAATTTCCAATCATAAGTCAGGCCATTTTACTTACTGAGAGAATTCCCTCAAATCGTTGTCACTGTTGTTTACATTCATCCCAAATCTGACGTCAAAGCTGCTGCCTGACGCCATTTTTGAAGTGATACACAACCTGCAGTCTCTCTCTCCAGATGCTCCTATTTTTAATTTTAGGCGAATTTAACAATTGTAATCTTAAGAAATCACTGAACAATTTCTTTCAATACCGTATTTTCCTCACTATAGGGCACATCCTTTAATTTTCTCAAAATTTGACAGTGCACCTCCGGTGTTGCTTATGTATGAATTCTGCTTGTGCTTACTGACCTCTAACTGATTTTATGTGGTCTATCAAAAGAGTTAGTACGACTTTGTAAGCTACGAAGAGCATTACGGCTGCCGTATTCAGGAGCCTTGAAAGGTAATCTGGGTCCTAAACTCTGTCCATTCAGGTCCCAAAGTCAAACGAACACTGCGGCATCACTGAGAGTTTAAAACTGTGTAAATCCTTTCATCTTTAATAAAATGATCAGCGTTGCTGCTTTACCAGGTGTAACAATTAAGTTTAACATCCAGGCATCCATGAAAACAGAATATATTCAATTCACCAGAGTAAGAAGTTAGCAGGAAGTTAGCTCGCTAGCTGGTGTGATTATGCGAACGTGCACCCGGTCAAATCCTTCTGCTCACCGGACCTGGAGTACCTGATGATTAAGTGCCGGCCATTCTGGCTACCGAGGGAATTTACAGCAGTGATTATTACGGCTGTTTACATTCCCCCACAAGCTGACACTGACCGAGCACTCAGGGAACTGTACAGCGCGATCAGCAGCGAGGAAACCGCACACCCAGAGGCGGCGTTTATCACAGCCGGAGACTTTAATAAGGGAAACCTGAAGAAAGTCTCACCCAAACTCCACCAACACATCCACTTTAACACTAGTGATGGGTCGTTCGCGAACGAAATGGCTCTTGGAGCCGGCTCTTTGACGTGAACGACGCGAGCCGGCTCCTTATCGCGAGCCGTCACGTGGGTTTTTTTTTTTTTTTTCTTTCTCTCAGCCTCTCTCTCGCACTTTTTTTCCGCTTCACTCTGCACGCGAGCCTTGTGCTTTACGCTGGGCAGAGGGGGGAGGGGCGGTAGTTACACTCAGTAGCACAGGAACAGAGCCAGAGAGAGAGAAAGAGAGGCAGGGACAACAACATTAGAAAGGTATAGTAATCATCCACAACTATTTTCGGTTGCAGATGATAAAGGATTGAGAAAGTTTATTCATGCAGGTCCATATGACAGAGAATATGCATGTTCTTTTAGTTTTCATATTATAATTTATATTTAATTGTGTTGTGGTTTGCAGTGTTTTGTGTTCTTTTCACTTTAAATTTGTGAAAGGAAAAAGCTGAAAATTTAAATAGTTAAAACTTGAAATGTGAATAGTTGATTTTTGTATTATATGATTTATTTATTACATTTTATGTGGAGTGAATAAATAAAAGTATATTTACGGTGGCCCCTAGAGACAAAGCACATACAAACTTCAAATCACGTACGAACTCTGAAGCATGTACAAACTCCAAAACACGTAAAAACACGTACAAACTCCAAAACACGTAAAAACTCCAAAACACGTAAAAACACGTACAAACTCCGAAGCACGTAAAAACTCAGAAGCACATAAAAACTCAAAACACGTACAAAAGACAACAGAAGTGCTCCAGGATGCTGGGCGCAGTGTTGAGCCTTTGTTATCTTGTGGCTACACAAGCCAGCAAGTACCAACGACCGGATTTGGTGTGTGGTAATAACAGGTAAATGAACTTTTTTTTAAATTATTTGAATATATATATGAGTGCCTGTGTATAAATACACAAACAATACACACATGCTTTCAATTGTGTAATTTAAGTGATCTAGTAGCTCGGCTTTGGAAGTTCAGTTCATGCTAGAAATGTGTTTTGGAGTTTGTACGTGTTTTGTCTCTAGGGGCCACCGCATATATCTATATATAAACATATATAAATAAAACCACTTGTTTTTACGTTAGTAATTCCTTTTGTGCATAATTTTATATTATTGTTAATAATAAATTAATTAAAGCAACAAAACAACCTGAAGAGCCGGTTCGGAGCCGAAAGAGCCGGCTCTTTTTAGTGAGCCGAACCGAAAGAGCCGGATCTCTAAAAAGAGCCGGAAATCCCATCACTATTTAACACTCGTGGAGATCGGCTACTCGACCACTGCTACACCTCTTTCCGGGATGCGTACAAAGCCCTCCCCCGCGCCCCATTCGGCCAATCAGATCACCGCTCCATCCTGCTCCTGCCCGCCTACAGGCAGAAGCTGAAACAGGAAGCTCCAACCCGGAGGGCGGTGCACTGTTGGACGGACCAATCGGACTCTGCGCTGCGGGACTGTTTTGATCACGCGGACTGGGAAATGTTTCACGTGGCTGCTAGGGACATTGATGAATACACAGACTCAGTCTGCGGATTTATCAGGAAATGCGTGGAAGATGTCGTCCCATCCAGAACAGTTAAATCCTTCCCAAATCAAAAACCCTGGATTAACGGAGATGTTCGCGCGGCACTGGCGGCACGGAGCACCGCCTTTGCCTCCGCGAACACATCGGACTACAAACACGCACATTACCAACTCCGAAAGACGATCAAAGCAGCCAAACGTGAGTACAGGGACAGGGTGGAGCAACAGTTTGACAACCCTCGGAGTATGTGGCAGGGACTAAACACGATCACAGACTTTAGGGGAAAACCAGCACACCGCAGACCACGGCCTCTCTGTGTGAGGATCTAAACGTATTCTACGCTAGATTCGACACAGCGAACACCATGAGACCGGACAGTGTGCGCACCGCGGATGACGTCAGTGCGCACACTGTGTCTGAGGAGGATGTGCGGAGGTGCTTCAGGAAGGTGAACGCACGCAAAGCTACTGGTCCGGACGGGATTCCCGGCCGCGTCCTCAAGTCATGCGTGGCCCAGCCTATTACATCTAATCTTTCACTGGTTAAATGATAAATATACATATGTGGCATCTTTATTCACACACTGAACCAACTTCCTGTCTGTCTCCCCACACTCAAACACCTGCACTACAAGTTCTGCAAAGGGTAAAGGAAATGATTCTATGTTTGTGTATAACTATGAAGTCATTCTTAAGTACTGAATAAAGTATTAGTTAAATGTAGAAATTCATGTCTAAGCCTATGGCAATTTTCCAGGCTGTTTTAGTGATTTTACAGAAACAACCAGTTGTTTGTACCCACAAAATAAATAATCATAGTCAAGTCATTAATTTCTGTTGTCCTGGAAGACAGGGGGGGTCTCAGGAGTGGCTGCAGGAATCCCTGAAACAAAAGTGCCATTTATTAGAGCTATGAAGTGGAATTAATACATTAAAGCTAGAGTTACTTTAAAACAGGCACGGGTTAACAGATCGACCAGTATACTAACCGTGTGTGTGTGTGTGTGTGTGTGTGTGTGTGTGTGTGTGTGTGTGTGTGTGTATGGTGTCATTTACATGTTGTGTGTTTCTACATTGTTGTGCTTGAGAGTCACCATCTACCAGAACCAAGCTAAGAGCATTAAAATTTAAGAACAAACAATAGAATGGAATAAGAAAAAAATAGAATAGCATACTATACAAAATAGAATAAAATACTTTGTTGTATCAGGAAAATTGCACTTGGTAATATCAGAATCAGAAATACTATTAACAAACAGTGAGTGAGAAAGGTGACTGAAGAAGAAACACTCAGTGCAACATGGGAATCTCCCAGCAGCCTACACCCATTGCAGCATAACTAAGGGAGGATTCAGGGTCAGCTGATCCAGCCCTAACTGTATGCTTTAGCAAAAAGGAAAGTTTTCAGCCTAATCTTTAACTGGTAGCTGGTTCCACAGAAGAGGGGCCTGAAAACTGATGTTCTCCCTCCCATTCTACATTTCTGTTATATTGCACATCAGATAGACAGGGCGAACATTACCACACACTAAATGTGTGTGGTCATCTGTAGAGACCATGTTGTAGAGTTTGACAGCAGTAGGGAGAAGAGACCTGCAAAATCTCTCCGTCCCACACCGTGGGTGCCGCAGCCACTGAAGGAGCTGCTCAGTGCTGTCAGAGTCTCTTGCATGGGGTGGGAGATGTTGTCCAACAGGGATGACAGCTTAGCTACCATTCTCCTGTCACTCACCACCTCTACTGGGTCCAGAGGGCATCCTAGAACAGGGCTGGTCCTCCGGATCAGCCACCCCAGCAGACTACACCAGTATCTTCCTGTGTCCAGACCACACCATAAAAGATAGCTGAGGCCACCACAGAGTCATAGAAGGTCTTCAGGAGTGGCCCCTTCACTCCAAAAGACCTGAGTCTCCGCAGCAAGTACAGCCTGCTCTGCCCTTTTCTTTAGAGTGCATTTGAATTGTGAGTCCAGTCTAGTTTATTGTTCAGACGAACACCAAGGTACCTGTAGCTGTCTACCGTCTCAATGTCCATGCCTTGGATGTTCAGTAGTTGCAGTGTAGGATGTTTGTACCTGCCGAAGTCTACCACCAGCTCCTTGGTTTTACTAGTGTTGATCTGGAGGTAGTTCTGCTGGCATCAGTTCACAAAGCCTTGTGTCAGTTCTCTGTACTTCCTGTCATCCCCATCAGTGATGAGGCCGACTATTGCAGAGTCATCAGAGAACTTCTGCAGGAAACACTGGGTGGAATTGTGGGAGAAGTCTGCAGTGTAGATGGTGAAGAGAACGGAGCCAGAACTGTTCCCTGCGGGGGCACCATACTGCAGACGACCCTGTCCGACACACAGCCCTGAGTTCTCACATACTCTGGGTGGTCAGTGAGGTAGTCCAGTATTCATGTAATGAGGTGATGGTCCACTCCTGAGTTCTCCAGCTTGACCTTCAGGACTGTGGGAGGAATGATGTTAAAGGCACTGGAGAAATCAAAGAACGTGATTTTTACAGTGCTCCCAGCGGTCTCCAGGTGAGAGAGGGAACGATGTAGGAGGTGAATGACAGCATCATCCACTCCAATGCCAGGCTGTTAGGCAAATTGAAGTGGGTCCAGTGATGGGCTTACCAGGGACCGAAGCTGAGCCCCAGGACCAGCCGCTCCAGGGTCTTCATCATATGGGATGTCAGGGCCACCGGCCTGTAGCTGTGGAGTTCCTTGAGATGTGGAGTCTTTGGCAATGGTATAACGGAAGAGGTTTTCCAGAGCTGTGGGACTCTCCCCAGCCTTAGGCTCAGGCTGAAGATGTGCTCCATAACACCACACAGTTGGTCTGCGCAGGGCCTTACAACGCTTGAGCTGATGCTATCTGGACCCGCTAACTTCCTGGCTTTAATCCTCTTCAGTTCCCTCCTAACCTGGATGGCTGAGGCTACGTCCATACTAGCCCGGATAAATTAGAAAACGTCGTTTTCGTCTGAAAACACTCCACGGCCACACTATAGTTTTCAGTCGTTTTCACAGAGTTGTGCGTCCACATTGAAACGGCAGAAAACACTTACGTTCCAGTACTGCGCATGAGTGAAACACAAGACGATTTCTCATTTCTGTCTGATGTTTATTTACTTTCCGGCTCTTTGAAACGTTGCAGCAAAATGTTGAGAAAAAGCACAGAGTTTTTTGTGGAGTCCGCAGACAAGGTAGGAAAATATATCAGACTAAGTCAATAATAGTTGGTCTTCTGGGTTTCTACTCCACTGCCGTTATTTCATACGGGTCCACATTTCCAATGCAGGCTATTTTTTGCAAGTACCGTCTCTTTGCATCCGGACGCAATCTGTCTCTATACCGGCCTTTTTCTTTTGAACTGCTTTTAAGTATGGTTCATAGCAATCTTCCTTCCAACACAGTGTGTTTGTTTTGATTCGTGGCATGCTAAAATGGTGCCGCGCTTCCACAATGCATTGCGGCGTGACGTCAACTCCAAAGCCCTATACTGAATGCTGTGGTTGGGGGTGCAGAGTAGTGACCAGGGTGTGTGGAGGTGTGAAGTGGGTGAGGTGTCAGAGATGAGTTTGTGTTTGACTAGGGACACATCAAAAAGTTGCAGTACACCGACCCTCAAGGAATGGAGCTCAACACAGCTGTTGGAACTTAAGCCTGACATCCACCTAACCACAGCAAATACTAAATTTAGAGCAAAGTGACCGCAACATGTTTCCTCAGGTTAGGTGCTGAGTTTTTGTTCGCTGAAATGTCATTTTGTTTTGGCTCACACAGAAGACACCGCATTATACAGCTGTTCTTATGTACTGCTTTTAAACTAAACATGCTTTGTGTGAAAGTCAAAGTCAGCTTCATTGTCAAACACCATAAAGCTGCCTTATACAGGAATTTGAAATTGCAATGCTCCTAAGGCCCTCAGTGTACACTAAAACAATATAAAAATAAAAAGACAAAAATAAAATAGAAGTCATATGTACAACACAATACAATGCTATACAATCTTATATAAACAGCAGTGTCCAACACAATCATAGTGATTGTGGGAAAGTTCGTGTACAAGTGGGAGTGGGGCAGTCAGTGAAAAGGCAGTGGTGGCGGTTCAGAGTTTTTTTTATGTTTGGGGGGTTCAGAAGGAAGAGGTGAGTGCAGGTCTGGAGTTCGTGCGTGAGAGGGACTGAATTCAGCATCCTGATAGCCGAATGAATGAAGCTGTCTCTCTGTCTGTTGGTTCTAGCCAGGAGGCTCTTCAGTCTCCTTCCTGATGGCAGCAAACTGAAGAAGCTGTTGGACGGATGAGTGGGGTCACCTGAACTGCAGAGGGCTTTTAGGGTGAGGGGGGTGCAGTAGATGTCCTGGAGGGAGGGAAGAGAGGTACCCCCAATCCTCTCCTCTGCTCTCACTACCCATTGTAACTTTTTCCAGCAGGACTCGGTGCAGGAGCCATACCACACAGTGACGCAGCTGGTGACGATACTCTCAACGGTGCCTCTGTAGAAGGTGCTCATAGTTGAGGCTCTTGCTCTCCTCACAGTGTTGGGAAGGTTACTTTTAAAATGTATTCCATTACAGAATACAGAATACATGCCCCAAAATGTATTCTGTAACCTATTCCGTTACGTAACTCAATGACAGTAATGTATTCTGAATACTTTGGATTACTTAATATATTGTGGCGAGTTCAGACAAGGAGGAGACGGAGGTATCGTTTGGTCTTGCTTCCCGTGAGCTAGCCAGGGAGCACAGCCGTTTATTACATTTGCAGAAGAACACACTGCCACTAGCTAACTGCTCAGCGCGGCAACCACAACACACATAGGGCACCCTCTGACCCCGGAAGGACACACCGTCGCAGCGAGAGGGCGTCACCCGTCACCATGGCAACATACACAAAACATAACTGTACAAGCAGAACCCCGAACAGCCCTGACCCGCTACAATATTATCATGCTTTTTACAACAACGTGAATGTACTATTGCTGTGTGATTTATTACTATTACTGAAGGTCCGCGACTCCGAACTGTAGTAAAGGGACCTCTGACTAATGCTGGGCTCACACTGTGCGATTTTTGGCCCATTTTGAGCCGATTTTTGAGTCGTGCGATCGTTTTGGCGATCGACCCGATTTTGGCCTTCATCGTGCGTCGTGCATCGTGTAGTATACGTGGGGTAACGAGAAGCGATTGACACCTCACGACCAGCTCCCGATCATCAATCGCTTGGTCGTGAGGGTGTCACCGCAGTTTGCCACACTGCGCACGCGCAAACACAAATGTCAGCGAAAAAGACGGCGTAGCACGGCAGTGCAGCGTGTGATCTGGACACAAGCGATGGAGGCACAACCTGTAGAACCATCCGAGCCCTTTCGATGTGGCCTCACAAAATTATCACGACCACAACAACCGTGAAAATAGTTGGATCGACACTGCTGCTCAATCACAGCTGCCTGACCAATGTTTTTCATTAGCAATTTAGCAAAGTTGATGGTGGTGGTGTGTCTGTGTGAGTGAAAGACGGAGAGGGAGAGCGAGCGACAGAATTTCTGTTATAACCTTCATTTTTATGGACGCACAGTGTGAGCACTCAGGTCGCATCAGAGCATCGGGCCGTATAGTGTGAGACCCTGCATCGTGACCTATGAACTTCTAACCCCATGCGAGTCAATCGTACAGTTTGAGCAGGAGCTGAATCGCGCGACTGAAAAAATCGCACAGTGTAAGCCCAGCATAATACGGCGGGGTCCCTGTCGGCTGGTAGCCGAAAAATAGCTCTACTTTGTTGTGTGGGTCAACTTTTCTTGCGACAGACAGAGAGAGGCGTTGAAAGGCTGCTCCAACGGAACTTGTTGTTTTCGGAGGAAAACACGAACACAGTGTACAGTCGAGTCTTAATAGCTTACTTACAACTGGGCTCGTCAGGCACGCTTCTTGGCTGCAGTGGTTATTATTATATTTAGATGCTTCCAGCTCCCGTTTTTGCTCGATGACTGCTCGTACCTTTCCACTCCCCTTTTTCTCCCTCCTACATTAAGCGGAGGTGAATGTTTAACAAAAGGCGAGCCTTTATTGTTGGCTACACAAACACTACAAAAGGAAAAGCAGGAAGGGAACTAACAATACCTAAACTGGAAACAGCTAAACGTGAAACTGCAAAAGTAGAACTAAAAAACCTTAAACCGACAGACGATCTGACAGGGAGCAAAGGAGAACACACACTAGTGTAATGAGGAAATGGACAACAGGAGGGTAACACAGCTGTAATTAATCAGACAAAACGAGACCAAAAGGAGTGAAGCAGAAAACATTAACAAAGGACACGAGAGTATCAAAGGAAAACAGGAATCACACAAACGGAGACAGCAAGAACAGAGCAAATAGTGAGCACAGAGACAAGAGTAACTTAACATGAAACGTGGAACACAGGGAAGACTAGGTAACTAAGAATATAAAGAATATAACATAAGCAGAAAACAATAATGAGAATCAAAAACCATGAATAAGATCAAGGAATATGATTAATCCACAAACAGAAAACATTTGGTCACAGACCCTGTGCCATGAAAAACTGTAATTTAAACAAGAGGGTTAAATAATAATGGAAAAATAATCCAAACTCCATTTCCTCAAGAGTAGCCACAATGTGTTGCTGATGTATATACTGTGTTTTGATGGTGGTAACTCCTAAATAATGGAGACATATATTTTCTCATCGGCATGAGCTAGCTGCTGTGTTGTTTCTTCTGTGTGCATAGAGAGGAAATAGGTGGCGCTGATGTAGTTTAGTCATAGGCAAGACATCAGGATGACGTCACCTCTTCTCACTGATACTTCCTCTGTAGAATATTCATAAGAATGGCCTGACAGAAGTGCTCCTTATATTCTACATGGTGCCCTGTATTGTATGAACATCACCTTGTTTTTATCATTTTGGCTACATTTGACTTTTTTGCACAGCTTATTTCTCACACCATGTGTCTGACTGTGTACTTCAGGTTTCCTGGAAGAAAAGTCAGACTGATGATGTAAAAGTCTCAAAATCTCTTTTATCAAATGTGATACATTTGGCGTTATGAGGTTAAACACTAACCTCAAAGAAGGCATAGACAACACAAAGAAACTGCTTCTTCCATCTAGTGGTAAATAGAAAAAATGCAAGTAATAAGAAATAGTTCTTCAAAAATATTGTCAAAATCAAATTTTGAACTTTTGCTATGAAATCTGGCATACTGAATAATAAAAGGCAGTGGGATTCCAGATACAGATGAACAAAATGGTGATGATTGCTAACCAACTGGACATAGTGGTGGTCAGGGCTGGACTGGCCATCGGGCATACCGGGCATTTCCACTCGTGATTTTTAGTTTTTATGGGCCGATGGGGTTTTATTTCTTTTCTTTTTTTAACGGTATAAATGAATGGTGGTGGATTGGCCAGTTGGTCATGATCGACTCTGGGCTGGACCAATTACAGCCGAGGAGGTCGAACTTTAAAGTTGAGGTGAAAAGGAACACGATTTGTCCCGTACTACTTCATGAAACTGATCAGTGATCAGCTGATCGGCTTCTCTCTGCGCCAGAAAGAGGAAGCCAGCGGTTGTCGCGCTAAACAACAGCAGCACGTTTAAGCTTGATCAGCTGTTGTTAGAATTTATTTAATATTAATTTCTAGTATCAGCTGATGTTTGCTGGAGCCACAGCTGTAAAAGCTGCTAGTCTTGATATCGGTTTGGTTATCTGGTGAGAGGGAAACGTGAAGATGAAACCAGGAGATGTCCTTACTGGATCACCAGAGCTGAACAGGTGATGGAGAAACAGGTTTACCTTTTAGGTGACATGGATGAGTTGAAGGGAAGTTATGAACTGTTTCTGAGAGACAAATAACACCAGGATCCTTTTTTAGGTAGCTGACAGCTGGTAACTGTGCAGGGGCGGATCTAGCAAAGTTTTGCCAGGGGGGGCCAGGTAGGGCATTAACAGGGAAAGGGGGGCACAAAGAAATACTTTTCTTTCTTATTCTTATTTAAAATGTCTCGCTTTTAATAAATAATTATCTGCATCAAAGTTTTCATCTGATGTAAAATGTATAGAAATCCATTATTGTATTCAGTAAATATTAAGTCTAGTATATATCCTAGTAAGAAAAGTAACAGATTTCTGTGCATTTGTTTTATACGTGCACTAAATGAAAATCGGTTTTGTCAGTTAAGCATCTTGAGGCAGAGGGTGGGGGAGTAGATTCCTATTTTTTTTCTTTTCTTTTTTTGCTGGGAGTTGGCAACCCTATTAGTGAGCTATATGTAATTATAAATTAGGTTGTTTTATATATTTTTTTCTAAGTACTGTTTAGAATACCAGAATAGGGAGGGTGGTGTAGGTTTAAGTTTATTATAAAGGCTTTATGGCTTTTCCTATAATACCATGGTGGGCTGGTCACTGTCAAAATGCCCGGGCTGATTTTTTGTCCCAGTCAGCAATGGTGGTGGTGAACAAGCAGAAGAAGACGGCTGTAGTGATAGACATAGCGATACTGAGTGACAGCAACATCAGGAAGAAGGAACACAAGAAGCTGGAGAAGTACCAAGGGCTCAGAGAAGAGCTTGAGAAGATGTGGAGGGTGAAGGTAACAGTGGTCCCAGTGGTAATCGGAGCACTCGATGCAGTGACTCAGTCCTTTTATGGACTCGATTCATTTCACAATTTTATTTGATAATTTCTCTCCCATTTTACAGTGTTAGTTGCATATTATTTATTAAATAGGGAAATCTTTTACATTGCAATGTTCTCTTCAGTTTAAAATTAGAAGGCAAATTTACTTCCATCTACAGAACCGTTCGTCTCTGCTTTTTCCTCTTTTTCTCTAAAATAATTTAATATAAAACAGTGACTATGTTTTCCATTAAAAACAGTTTTGTTTCTTTGTTTTTTCTTTATGATGTTATGAACTTTATGGTTTGAAATGCTGTTTGTAATGCTGTTGTGCTTTTTCCAGGAGGACTCATGAATCACATCACCGTGGCTGTATTTCACTAAAGTCCACAATGAAAATAAATATTTAAACATTTTAAAATTCATAATGATAATTGTTTTAATTTTGAGAATACTATTTAAATCTCTCAGTGCTCCAGACTTTTTAAATATACAATTGACCACTAGATGGAGCCATGGTGCTCTCCACTTCGTGTAGATTTGAAGAATCAGAGAAAATAATCCACAGTGTGAGCCTCTTGGCAATAACTCTGTAATAGTTTATGATATTTTTCTGAGGCCACATGTTTTTAATAGTCAAGCTGAGGTCTACACTAGTGATTTTCACCAGATGTAATAACCTCAAGCTACTCTTACTTTTCATTTTATGTGTGTGGATTTAATGTGGTGAGAACAGGAAAATTAAATTTATTAGAATTATGGTTTCATGAAAGAGTTGCCAACTATTGTTTTCAAAAATTTGGTTACTGGAGTTTAATATAGAAAAAAACGGATTGTGTTTATTTTTATACATGTGCCAGTGTTTGCAATGTTATTATCTTATTGTTTGTTTGTTCGTTTATTTCCATCATGTAAACAATATACAGGTACATTTTGCAAAGAAAAGAAGATAAAAAGCACTATACAACATAAAGCTATTACATTTCAATATTGCTTCTGTTGTGTTTCAGTTACATATCAAAAAGGAGTGGGAAGAAATACAGACTTATTTAATCCCACCCCTCTGCCATAAGCTATCAGTCAATATTTAGTCAGTTTCCTTACTGATATTATCTGTAGTAAAAACAGCAAACAGGTTTCTAAAGTAATATATACATCACATCATGAAATGTTCTAAACAGAGACATTGACTTAATTTCAACATTTTCCCTGTCTTTATAATGAAAGAAGATCATGTCTTTATATTTATGTACAGGGTGTCAGGAGGGTGTTTCAATTATTTTACAGATTTAGTAGTCAGCCAGTGAGCAAAGTTAATCGTCATAGTCAAGTCACTGTTTTGTGTTGTGCTGAAAGACACAGGTCTGCTCAGGCTGCTGTACTCGCTCAAGCTTAAGTTGAATTTATCAGAGACATGAAGTGGATTTAATACTTAATCCTAAACAAAGCTGAAAATAAAAATGGTTTGACTATTCTCATCAAAGCGTGTGAATGTGCTGCCACAGGGGCTGTGGGGTGGAGTTTATAACCCACCACAATTTCCTTTTTCTGATTCGCTCTGATAAAAATATCTTAAAAGTCAGAATGCTGAACTAACTATTGAGTTGGAAGCTGCGCTGAAGAAAGTAAGGCTGATGTTTACTTGTATTCACTTGTATTATCTTAGAAGAGTGGATGAGACCAAGTCAGAATTTGAAGTTACAGGAGGCGGTTACTTTATTCTTTTGTGCTTCCTTGTAAACAGCATGAAAGCTGCTTACATGAAAACCAAATGAAAACATATTTATTGATTATGCTTTATTTCTGCTTAATTTTGTACTCCGGTTAACTGGCTTGTCGACAGATCAAGCTTCCTTATAGGTAGTCGGGTACAAGTTTATTAAGTACAGCTTGCTAATGAAGTTAATTCAGTTAGGTTCAAAAGTTTAGCTTTTTTTCATCTGTAGAAAACAAAATCAAGGGAAAACTGATTCATTAGTCCAGATGGCTTTGACTCAATATCGGACACATTTTTAGATGTTTTAATACCAGATTTTGTTAAATTTTGTTTAAATGTTCAATAACAAAACAAAGGGTGTTTTTCTTTCCCACTGTTGCCAAAGCGCTTGCTCGACGAGGGTCAGATGATTGTTGGGGATTCTTTGTTTTCTCTGTTATTGTTATTGTAGGATCTTTATGGTACAATATAAAGAGCCTTGAGGCAACTGTTATTGTGATTTGGCATTATGTAAAGAAAACTGAATAGAATTTAAAGAACTTTATTAGATTCAATTTAATTCAACCACTATTTTGTTTTTTCCCCTTTTGTTTTATTTCAGCATAATTTTCTCTAATATCTTTAGCTATAATTTCATATCAAAATAACAACAATGTTGATCTGCTCACTATTTTAACACCTCCTGTTGCACTCAGGCAGATCCTTTGGTAAAGAGAAGAGAGTGGGTAGAGCTTTTATAGCGGATCCATCATACAGAAAGTCAGCTGGAGATGGATATCTTGGATATAATGTTCCTGATAAGCGTCTGTTTCTGCCTTCCTTTAACTATGGCAGTGAGCTGTTGGGTGTTTTTTGTGGTACGTAAATGAGAGACTTTCATTACTTTCTATGTCTCACTCCTGCTGAACTAATTCACTTTTACAAACAGTCTAGTTTTATAAGATTTTTCCACTTTGGTCACGTTAAATGTTCATTTTCTGAGTTAATAGTTCATAAAGTTTAGTTCTGAATTCATCCGTCCATTTTTTTTCTGCTTCTGAAGTGGAATTTTATCCCAGCTGTCACAGTGTGAGAGGTGGAGTGAAACCTGCACTGGTCACCAGTCTGTCACTCTTTTTAATTCCATCAGACCATTTTGCAGCGTTTACACATTTTTCAGTTGTCCGTTATTCTATATCACACTAAAGATATTTTCTGGACACTCCACATTATTTGCAGTTAATATTTAAATGTTTAGTTCTGAATATCATGTTTATTACTGCATTGATATTTTCTGCAGGTACGAAGGGAGCAGGTCCCCATAACCTACTACACAAACCTCCTTATCTCCAATCTGATCCAGTTCAGCACGTTGATCTTCTTCTTGATTTTCCACTTAAACCATGCTCTCTATCATTATATTTCTTTTGGCATTTTTTGCTGTGCCGTGTTTGCTAATCTTGACTTCAAGATGTGCATTGCTACTGAAAGGTACCTGTCTGTCTTTCTCTGTGTGTATTGCATTCAATCAAATTCTCAAGCGTCCCTCTAAAGATAAATGTCCTCCTGTAATGATCAGTATGTCTGTCTTGTGTTGCAGGTGTTTGGTCATCACCCGTCCACAGTGGAACTGCATCAGACAAACTAAAGGTTCTGTGCTGCTCTCTGTTCTGGTCTGGATCCTGTCTATTATCTCTGGATTTCTTGTTGCATTCTTCGATATGATTTCACTCACTGTGTTAATTTTTTTTAACCTCGTCCCTTTTTTCCTGTTCGTCTTCACTTTGGTTTGGACCCTCAAAACTCTGCCTGCTGCCACCTCAGTGCTCACTGAAGAAAAACAGAGAATTGTAGGAATCTTAGTTCTGTTGTTAGTTAATCATTGTCTGATGTTCCTTCCTGTGATCATGTTTTATATTGTATCAATTTCACTTTATTTTCTCGCTTATTTTTCTTATTTTCCTGTCCTTCTAATCCACATGAATTTATTTCTGTTCAATCCTTTCATGGATGTGATTTTTGTTTTTCTGATGCGGAAAGACCCCATCGACAATCAGCTGTTGTCTCTGTGCTGCTACACTGGTGGAGAGGTAGCTGCAGATAAAATGCTACAGCTACAATATTGCAGTGACTGTAACAGCACAGTGCTGTACACAGCACTGCAGCAGATGTAGCTGCACATAATCAGACAGGTGGTTGATTGTAGATAAATTAAGCGAACTACTATTCTGCTCCTCTGTAATTTGTATTTCTTCACACATACTAAGAAAGAGCATGGTACATGAAAGCCTGGCTCACAGTCTCTGTTCTAGTTCATCCCAAAGGTTCTATCAGGTTGTCAGGACTGTGTGCAGGCCTGTCTAGCTCTTTCACACCCATATTTTTCTTCCATGTCTTTATGGACCTTTATGGACCTTGCTTTGTGCAGTGGTGAGCAGGGCTGCCACAAACGATTATTTTGATAGTCGACTAGTCACCAATTATTTTTCCAATTAGTCGGCTAATCAGATCATGCATCCATTGGCCGTAAAACATACAGCTTATTGCACCAGCAGCATCCGATCTTATATGACTATGATTAGCTTACAGCTTAAAGTGTTTAAGGTGTGTGCTAACTAAAAATAAAGACAAGAACATAGTTTATTAATCTTTTAATGAAATTTGCAGAATGTCTCAGTGGAGTTTAATAAACTCAGCCGTCTGCTCCTTGCTATCTAAAATATAACAGGACAGGGGTGGGTCTGAAATTGACATGCTGGGAGTTCGCTGTTCTCGCCGGCTCTAGTGAGCTTTGTCGTCGACAATTTTGATAGTCGACGTAATCGTGACAAGTTGCCTAGTGGTAAATGGACTGGTTCTTATATAGCGCTTTTCTACTCTTCTGAGCACTCAAAGCGCTTTACACAACTTGTGCATTCACCCCCATTCGCACAAGCACAGCTTTCTAAGTAGCATTCACACACATTCATACTCCGATGGATGCATCAGAGAGCAATTTGGGGTTAATATCTTGCCCAAGGATATTTGGCATGCAGACTGGGGGAAGCCAGGAATCGAACCACCAACCTTCCGATCAGTAGATGACCTGCTCTACCACCTGAGCTACAGCCACCCGCATGGTGGTGAGCAGTCTTCTGGACTTATGTTAGCAAAACTGAAAAGGCTATGCATTACTGTGACAGGGTCAGTCTTGAAAAACACCTGGTTTGTGTTGACAACCTGTAACTGTTTTATGTGTTGTTGTATGCAGTTTTTAATTAAAATTCCTAATAAACACCTTTTATCTTAAGATTGGCGTATTTTTGTCACAATATCACTCTGTTGCATTGTGTTCCAACACAAACAGTTATGTTGCTTTGGGAATTAAACGATCTTAATATAACCACTTCCTGCTTTCCATTGTGATCTTTGGTTGAGAGAGAGAGAGAGAGGGGGGAAGAGAGAAAGACTGATGGGGACATCAATCTACTGGAGAGTAAAACAGCTCAAAAATGTGAGATCATTAGAAACAAATGAACATGACTTATTGATGTGCAGAATTTAGAGGTATGGGTGGCGGTAAGATGGGTGGGCTCGTCTATGACACGTGCAGGAGATTTACATCATTAATAAATCTTATGCTTTTTTATTTATAAATATCAGCATTATTGTTATTAACATGATGCATATGAATACAGATTGTTTATAAACAAAGATAATTTATTCTGTGTTAGCCTGTTGATTTATTCAGTACGTGTGGGTTTTGAGGGATTTTATATTTCCTGTTTTTCTTTTACTGGTTCGTTTCAATTAATCTACTTATTTGTTTGTAACCAAGTTAAAACTGCCATTTATTAAAATGTGTTGAAATGTTAAAATGATGAAATAAATGTTAAAGTGTAAATTAAAAAAAGTTTAAAGTATTTAGAAAAAAAATGAATTTGCATTATCTATGATTCCTTTGTGTAAGTATTGTGTTTTATTGTGAAGAGAAGTGAATGTGGTTGTTGTCAGTAACCATACTGTGAGATGTTTCATATGCAAAAGGACACATTCTATAAATCAGACACAGGCATTAACTGATGACATGACAATTCACTCTACATGATCTCAATGATGTAAACTGGAGCAGAAAATCATTTTTTACCTTTTATGAATGTAATATTTTTATAAAAATGAAAAATAAGTCAATACAAACTCCATCACACAATCCAAAAAAAGCAATAAAAATAATTATCTTTCCGTGTGTACAAAACAAAGCTAAGTGAACAATAATTCACATACTGGCAGACTTTTACACAGTACAACATTACTATTTATGCATAACACTTAAAACTTAATTCACCTTTCCTCAGCAGATTAGCAGAAAAGAGAATATTGTGAAGGCACACAAAGAAGAAAAGGACATCACTGAAAATATTATCTAAATATAAAAGGTAAAATTGAAAAAAAAAACTGAATCTATTGTCAGCTGACACTTATAACAATATTTAAAAACAAATTTCTCTTTTTAATTTATCAGCAATCTCACAAACCATTTTCTCTATTTTCCTCTCTCCAATGAACTCTGACTACATCAGTCCACCTCTCTGTGCTGCCATCAGTCACACTGATGTGGTGCTGACAGCTGCTGCAGTGCTGTCCATCCTGCAGCAGCACAGACATGCCAGCAGCTTGTCAATGCAAATTTTCTACATGAAAACAAACAGAATCAAGTCCAGAAAAGGATGTAGCAGAAACAAACTAAACACCACAATTTCTATGAAACAGTGAAAGGGAGGTGTCCTACAGGCGTGAGAAAGGGAACACAAAACAATCCATATTTGAACCATCATCAGACAGTAGTTAAACAGCAACAGAACAAGAGTTCCTACGGTTCTCCGTTTTTCCTCTGTGGGCACTGAGGTGGCAGCACGCAGGGCTTTGATGGTTCCAGCTAAGCAGACGTTGATCAGAGGAGCAGGGAGCAGAGCAAAAATAGGGGGGATTATAAACTCTTCAAAGACTGTGGCAGGAACTACAGTGATAATGCAAAAGGCCCAGACCAGAGCAGAGACCAGCAGAGAACGCTTTATTTGTCTGATGCAGGCCAGCAGTGGGCAGCCGATGAGGGAATATCTGCAACAGAAAACAGATGATTTCTCTAAATATCACAGAATATGCAGCCAGATATATGCAAGTACACAAAAACACAGTAATAAACACTGTTACCTTTCAGCAGCAAGGCACATTTGGAAGTAAACATTGGCCATCACACTGATGAAGTAAAAAGCAACGGTGATGTCATGATGCCATCTTCCTGTTGTTACAATCCAAACAATCTTTGCACAGAACTGGATTACGTTGGAGATGAGGAGGTTTGTGTAATAAATGGTCTGGGCCCGATCTCTTCGCACCTGCAGAAATATTTATAAAAGTCACAAAATGCAAGAGAAGCATCTCATATTATCTCAAACAAGTTTTGAACAAAAAAACAGTGATGGTAATATCAGAGGTTTAAGTGATCAAGTACATTTGACTTGCTGTTGATCTCATGGTTCCCACGTCGCTGACTCAGTGCTTTTAGCTTTTTAGTCTATTTTTCTTTATTTTTCCAGGTCTGGTATCTTAGTTTAATCTTTTCCTGGTTTCATTTTGTTGCTTGAGGGCCTTTATTATTCTAACCTCCCTTGTGTTTCCCTGTCTGTCCTTTAGTTTCATCTGTATTTGGTCTCTCTTTGTTCCCCTTCATGGGTTCCTCAGTCCGTCGTGTCTCCATGTTTGTTTTCCTTTTATCCTTATCAGGTTCGTCTCAGTGTTAGTTTCCTGTCTCGGTCTTTCTTTGTCTCATCCCCCCTCATTACAAGCTGTGCATCCAGTGAGTGAAAGTGAGTTCTTAGCCTACTTTCATTGTTGCTTGATTCTCAGTTAACCAGCTATGAAGCTGTTTCTGAGTTTACTCGTCCTGCATTTCGGGTCTCAACCTGCCTGCTGCACAGCTACATACTCTGTTTGTCTGTGTCTGTATTTATTGTGACTTATAGAGCAAAACAAATGTCATATATAAATGAATCAAAGTCAAAATAATGATGAAATGTTTTCATCTCTGCAGCACTACAAATGTTTTTGGATGATTCTTCATATCATTCACAGTCAGACTGATATAAAAGTGATTAATAAAATTCAACATTTACATACCACACAACAGGCGAAGACTATGGTCAAAGGCAGGCACACAAAGATGCTACTCAGAAACACCAAAATGAAAAACTCCATCTCTGGTTTCTCTCTGTGTGACGGAGCTGCTGAAATAAATTCGTTCACTTTTTCTGCAGTAAAGAAAAACAGTTGTTGAATATGCAGCATGTTAACATTGCTCTTATATCAGTTTGAAATTAAAGATGAAACCAAGGCTGAAGATGAAACTTCGGCTGAACTGAATTATTTAACAATATTGTGGCATCAGAAATGTAACCTAAAAATGCATCACAGCGCATTTCAAAGCCAGCATGGTTTTTCAGAAAAAGATGATTTTCTTGAAATCTTCGTTCTTTTCTCAAAAGTAGTAAAAAAAAAAAAACCTTCTGACTCACAAACTTCAACTTAGTTTTATCTGAACTCAAAACCAGCGGATAAAATGGGATTCATCAAGAGAAGGTTGGGTGTAAGAGTGAAGTGTGGGGAACAGAATTATTATGAAATAAGTCACAAAATAATTTAAGATTTTTCTTTGTGTGCAGGCCGTGATCAGCCCGACAGCTGAATTCAACAAGATATTAGCACATGTTAAACCAGAAATCAAGGCTGATTTTAATCTGCCAGATAATCTAAAATTTGTATCAAATGTAAAATGTGGTGAGTAAAACTGATCAGCATCTAAACACAGCCTTGTGTGGGCCATTATCACCACAGTCTGCTCTGTGCCAGCCGTACCTGCAAACTTCACCACACTACACAGTTTAAACTGGACTAAACATTTTATTCAACTTTCGAATGACATATAAGTATATTTCAATATGTTTGGGTGGTAAGGCAGAGTTAGAAGTTGGTGTCATGCTCTACACACACACACACACACACACACACACACACACACACACACACACACACACACACACACACACAGAGAGAGAGAGATCTTTGGTAGTTTTGAAACGATAACAGAAAAGCATTTCTGTAATTTCAGCAATAATATGATTTTAGTGAAAAAGGGGTTTAATTTAATTACTGATGTTTACCTGATAAAAAGCTAACTGTATGTCCATATACACTGTTACATATATTAGATTCAACACTGGAATCTATCATCATCATCAGGGTCTTTCAGTTAATTAAAGTTAATGCAGACATTTCCATTGGGTTTTCAGTTATACAACATCCATGTCATTCATATAAAAGCACCTCAAACATTAAAAAAATTTAAAAAAAACACAACAAAGAAATCAGTAAAACACCTTTGTGTAACTTCCTGTCTCATAATTCTGATTTGTGCACATGAACATGCAGTTTCCTTAAAACTGTTCTCCTCCTAAAGATAATGTGAATGTGACTCACCTCAGGACGGCTTCCTGTTGAGATAGTTTGTAAAATCAGCAGTCTAACGTTTCGACAGAATCTGAACGGGGAAATTGTGGTACTTTATATACCCCACCCCTCACGCATGGGCACACAAACACACTATAAACAGAATAGTCAGTAGATTTCAGTGGAGCTCTATTTAGTTGTAGTTTTAAAAATGAACAGTTCACTTCTCTGGAAAATTGTCTTTTTATTTTAGAGAATTGTGAAGTGTTGAGTGGGCCTCTGTCTGCTGGACAACACAAACTGCTGTCCTGCTGCTAAAATCTGTCAAATAATATCATAACTCAGTGTTTTTGCATAAGACACTAACATTTTTCCAACACTTCAGGAGATGCTAATGCATAAATGACTTTCTTTGCCCTCTGAAGAACTTCCCTGTGCAGCTGAGGAGCTTTATGTGGTGAGAGGCAGATAGAAAATCTATCATGTGAAGCTGGGTCTGGTTAACATGTTGAGATTGTGAGCTGAAGAATTTCAAAGTATTAGCACAGCTCAATAAGTACAGCTCAACATTTCACATCATCTGCTGTTCACACATGATCTTTCAGGACTGTGATCAATAGTCATGCTGACAATAAGCAGGTTAACAGTTCACAGGGGCGCAGTCGCAAATGTCAAAGAAACCAGAAGCAGAGTCCAGGTCCTGATAATATATGTGGCCGGGTGCTTAGAACATGCGCTGAGCAATTATGCAATATTTTTTATTACATCTTTCTTTTATCTCTTCAGCAACAGAAGGTTCCAGAGGTATGGAAAAAATCAATTATTTCTCCAGTTGCTAAGACCACAAAACCTACATCATTAAATGATTTTAGGCCTGTCGCTCTAACATCCTTAGTGATGAAGTCCTTTGAAAAACTTGTGAGGAAGGAGATCCTGCAGCAAGTAGAGAAGCTTATCGACCCACTGCATACAGGCCTCGTAGAGGTGTTGATGATGCAGTGGTCACTCTGTTGAACTTCCTCTATCGCCATCTTGATGGCGCCAAAGCTCATGCTCGGCTCTTATTTATTGATTTTTCTTCAGCTTTTAATGGTAAATGGTAAATGGCCTGTATTTATATAGCGCTTTACTAGTCCCTAAGGACCCCAAAGCGCTTTACATATCCAGTCATCCACCCATTCACGCACACATTCACACACTGGTGATGGCAAGCTACATTGTAGCCACAGCCACCCTGGGCCGCACTGACAGAGGCGAGGCTGCCGGACACTGGCGCCACCGGGCCCTCTGACCACCACCAGTAGGCAACGGGTGAAGTGTCTCGCCCAAGGACACAACGACCGAGACTGTCCAAGCCGGGGCTCGAACCGGCAACCTTCCGATTACAAGGCGAACTCCCAACTCTTGAGCCACGATCGCCCTATCCAGCCACATGTTTTAGCTGATAAACTTCTTAACCAGTTTAAACTTGATTTTAATCTCGTTGCTTGGATTTTAGACTTTTTAACTGACAGATCTCAGTGTGTGAGAGTGAACGGCTGTTTCTCCAAACAGCTGAACTCTTCTACTGGCTCACCACAAGGTTGTTTCTTTGCAAATTTGCATCATAAGATTGTTTTTCGTTTTTTCTGCAGTATATAAAAATTGGTGTATCTAAAAAAGAAAACTATGAAGACACTCAAAATAAATTTCCTGTTGTTGTAAACTATTTTTTGCAACTTTTTTGTATCTAAAGTTTTGAGGGAATAACCTTTTAAATTTCTCCAAGTAGAAATATGTAAAGAAAAAAAAAAGATTTTCAATTTTTTGTAGTTTATTGCACTTTTTTGCAATTTATGTCGTTACTATGGACTTAATGCATACATATTATTAAAATGTGGGCTATAACGGTTGTATTGATGTATAGCAACTTGAAATGCTCCCTAAAATGGCACTACAGCATGTAAAAATATAAAGTAAGCTCTGGCGGCCTTGGTTCTATGGTACTGTATATCCAGTCATATATAATTTGGTACATTTTGATATATTTTTGTTGGTGCTGATTTCAAATCGTTTTACTCCCCTTAAAGTTGCCGTTTTACTGTTTGTAGGAAGTGAGGAGCTCTGTGTGTGTTCTCATGCTCTCATTAATCAGGCATTTCAAACATGAGTTGTAGCTCAAGCTGTGCTGTTCATTGTCTCTGCACCTCCAGATGGTACCAGGTGATTGTAACATATTCAAAATACATTATGAACAAACATAATAATGCATTTGATGGTTTATTGAAACATGTTTGACATTATTATGACATCATGGTGCATCAACTTATTAGGGGGATGAAACAAAACTCTGTTGAATGAACTTGATGTTCTTCTTCATGTAAAATGAATGTGACAAACTGAAAACCAGTTTGTGGATAATGAGTCATAGATAATGAGTGAGAAGTCACAGCAGCTTATCTCAAGTTGTCTTTTATGCTCAGGTTCAATAAAACTCTGTCCTAATGCTGTGCATTCTTCTTTTAAAACGTGCTTCAGCTAAAATGACAACCCAATATTCTCTATTGTTAGCTGGCTGCCCACCTACTATGGAGGTCAAACGTTATTAGAAAGAAAATCTGATCAGGGAGCTGTTAACAAGTCTGAATCATAATCTGCAGCGTTTGCTGTAGTTTTTTTTTTTTTTAAACTTGGTAAAATAGAAATTTGCATTGAAGTAGCAAATAACCTCATCTTTGTGGTTTCTGTCAGAGCTTATGATACTAAAACAAAACAGTTTCACTTCACACACACACACGCATGCACGCACACACACACACACACACACACACACACACACACACACACACACACACACACACACACACACACACACACACACACACACCTTTTCTGGGTCATCAAATTTTGCAGTTTTGTCTGATGCTCCTGACTCCTCCCTGTCATACAGGACGCGTGATTTTCCCTCATAGAAGCACAAACTACTGATGCTGACTGATGATAGATAACCATCTACTTTTAGATATTTATAGGGACTCTCTAACAGGACAGTAGAGTGTACCACTGCCATTGTTCACTTAACCATGACACCACAGTTTGCTCCACATTCTGATGAGCAGCAGCAATGTTGTAGGAGCCAAAGATGATTATGTATAAGATGGTTTCAGTGTCTAATATTACTTTGTTTGAGTCTGCTTCATCTAGTGGCTGAGTGTGAAGTGTAGAAGTAAATTTAGTAAGAGGTACTTACAAGGGTTATGGAGCTAGTTATGTACCCATTTGGTGGTTACATAATTTGATATTTACATGTTTACACATCCAAACCACACATCAAACCATCGCGTTATACAGGTGATGCTACCTGAAAGATGTGACTGGAGCAAGAAAGATGATTATGTATAAGAAGGTTTCAGTGTCTTTGACCTCATGGCCTCCAATCTAGGCCTCTATGGGCTCGTGTAGGACAGGTGCAGGAGATTTACACCATAATAAATGTTGTATTTTTTTTATTTACAAATATCAACATTTTTGTTATTAACATGACACATACAAATACAGATTGTTTATAATCAAACACAATTTATTCTGTGCCTATTGATTTATTCAGTACATGTGGGTTTTGGGGGATTTTACATTTCCTGTTTTTCTTTAACTGGTTCATTTATTTTGACTAATCAACTTATTTGTTTGTAACCAAGTTAAAACTGTTATTTATTAAAATGTGTTGAAATATTAAAATGTGTTGAAATCCATGCTAAAATGTAAAACAATAATCCATATTTAGAAAACAAAAGGCATTCCTTTTAAAAGCAGCACAATGTGTTTAATAAGTCTGAAAGAGCACTTGCATTAAATATGGTTCATTTTTACAAGCATCCTGTTTTATTGGGAAGAGAAGTGAATGTGATTGTGATCAGTAGCCAGACTGTAAGCAGTTTTTGTGTATGTTTCTTTCATTTCTGCTCCACCGAGCAGCTGCTCACTTTGTTTTAGCTCAAGAGCCCGCGCCATCTTGGTGATGTCCGCTGATCACTCCGCATTCCTTCACACATTGCTGTTATGATCTAGTCCCATTTCAGAAGATGGCATTTTGTTCAAGATCATTTTAAAATAACTTCATTTGATCGGCTCAGCCACAGATGATAATTAGAGACGCATACTAAGCTGTAAATAAAGCTAAAGAAAATTGTACTTTTGGTATGCAGAAAACATGTCCTGCACCCTCTGGAGTAACACTGTTGTTGACTCTGGTGAGTAAGACTGTTAAATCTCAGGAAACAGAGGTTTCCTCCGAGGACAGTGTATTACAAGCTTCAAGTCGAGCGTCTGACTCTAGATCTTTCTCCGTTTCATCTCCAAGAAAACATGCAGAGGCAGAAAGCAGCCATCATGATCAGTATGGTAAAATATTAATTATGCTGTTCTAGCTACAATCCACAATTTAGGATTTTGTGACATCATATTTGACATCAATTTGTAATTGAAATACTCAAATGTATAAAACTAAAACATCTCTCTGATACAAACTATGCATAACTTCAATAATTTTCAAAACACTTTTCCAAATACAATATGAAACCTACTAATCAAAGTAAGTAAAGTTATTGCAAATACAACAATTATTAATCATTAATTCACGTGAATTCAGTTTTTCAACTATAAAGTGCAAAACAGACTAAAACTAACTGAGACATACAACATGAGCTCACCAATCTTAGTGCATCACGGCCGAAGACAATGGTATGGCGTCTCTCGGTCGGAACATGCGGGGCTCTAAATAACGTAACGGGGCTTTTTTTTTCCCTCTTTAATGAGAGTAATATGATGTATCAACATGAACAAAAAAAAACATAAGTTGTGCTTCAAGTGTAACCTTACTTCTGGAAGATAGCTAATAACCAGCAAACTTATGTGCAGCAGCCTCTCGTGAAGTAAATGTAGCAGCACATCACTCTTTTCCTCATGCCAACACACAACTACACACACAGGTAGCAGGAACACAGAGCAGGTAGGTGGGACATACAGCTGCAGGCTGCATTCCCATTAATCAAAACATACTGGAACCTTTGTTTTCTGATTGGTTGGGCTGGCCGTCCATCTTTCCTCATTTCTATGACTTCTTAAAGCTTTTATGTGGATTACAAAAGCAAAAGTGTGAACACACCACCATAAAGGTATACGTTCTATAAATGAGACACTATGGCATTAACTGATGACATGACAATTCACTCCACATGATCTTAATGATGTAAACTGGAACAGAAAATCTTTTTTTTTTACCTTTTATTGATTTATTACTTTTGTAAAAATGACAAACGAGTCAACACAAACGATATCAAATAATCATAACAAAACGAAACCAAAGCAATAATTTCTCTTGCTGTGAGAACACAAGAAAGCTAAATGAAATTCACATACTGGTAGACTTTTATGCAGTACAATATTACTATTTATGCATAACAATTAAAACTTTATTCACCCTTCCTCAGCAGATTAGCAGAAAAGAAAATATTGTGAGGGCACACAAACATGTCCAGAAATAAAAACTGAATATCACTGACAATATTATCTGAATATAAAAGCAAAGTAATATTGATATAAAGAAATTAATATTATAAACAATTTTAAAAACCAGAAGCTAAATCTACTGTCAGCTGACACTTATAACAATTTTCTCTTTTTAATTTATCAGCAATCTCACAAACGATTTTCTCTATTTTCCTCTCTCCGATTGTCAGGGTTCCTGGGTCGTTGACCCAGTGATTTCAGTTTGTTCATGTTCAGTTTGGTTCGCCACATTAATGTTCTCACTTCCTGTCTTTTCCCGTGTCAGCTTGTCTCCCGTGTCATTAGTCAGATTATGTTCAGCCCTGTACTCACCTGTTTCCAATCATTGTCATCATTCAACCTGTGTATTTAAGTTCCTCGGTTTCACCAGTTCTCTGTCGTGTCATTGATGTTAATGATGTATGTCTGATGTCGTCTGTATGTCCAGTCAGTCAGTCAGTCCTTTGTTCATTCATTCAGTCAGCCAGCCATTTCCTCCCTCTGTACTGTTTGCTCACTCCTTCGGCAATAAACATCCACCTTCACCTACCTGCCTGTGAGTCCAGCGTTTGGGTCCTCCTTCTCTCATCCACGACACTACCCTTGACAGAATGACACGACCACGCGTTGTGGACCCAGCGGACCCTGAACTTTTCGAGCGGCAGGAGGCAGCGCTCCTTCGCTGGACGGAGGGGCTTCGGGGAAAACAGCGGCTCTTCGCGGAGAGAGAGCACGTCTTCGAGGGGACTCGCCTGGCTCTGGGCGGGCCTCGGAGACGCCACGTTCCCCCACCTGCTGCCTCAGCTGCACCGGAGCATTCGCCGCGGAGAGTGGGCGTCACAGCCCAAGCTTCGGCCGCTCGCTCTCCCGCCGCTTCGCTCCTCGCTCGCCCGCCAGCCTATTCACTCTCCAGCCTTTCCGCCTCGCCACGGCACAGCGGCTACACCTCCCATCTCGGCTCAGCGGAGGCTACCGCGCCAGAGGCTCAGCCGTTTACCCGGCCCGCTTCCTCTTCCCGGGGAAAGCGGCGCACACGCCGCCATAAAACGGACTCTGTTCAGCAACTCCCGGTGGTGAGTTCCAGTGACTGTTTTCCACACCCCTCATCTGATTATCCACTTAAAACACACAACAGACTCTTTTCTGATTCATGGGGAGTTTCCCTCCTTGAGGATGATGTGGACTGGGAAGATCTTTTCTGCTCTGGCTCCCCAAAGACTGTTCAGTCAAAAACTGTAAATAGTGATGGCAGAAAGACCAGAATACAACCCGATAGACCTGTCAGTGTCACTCACCCGGTCGTTATTTCCACTCCTATCAGTCAGCCTACACCCACTCCAGTGCCAGCTCCCAGGAGGAGGGCAGCTGCGACCCAGTCCACCTCCACACCCGCTCCTGTTTCTCGGGTGGGGGTGACTAGTGTCCAGCCACCTTCTGTGCCTGTCCCAGCGCCCAGGCTGAGGGCAGCCAGAACCCAGCCTGACCTCCCTGGAGGCTTGGAAGAGCTAACCGGTCCACCTACTACTTCACCCTTTCATCCACCTCCTGATCCAGCTTTTCACGCCCTCGCAGTATCACTGGTTAGACTAGCTGAACTGTCCCCTGCCCAGGCACCAGCCTTACGAGCCCAAGCTGTAATTTTATCTCCGTCACTAGCTCACTCTTTAGCTCAGCCATTAGCCTCACCGGCCTCTGTTTATCCGTCAGTCTCCTTAGTCCAATCAGTTCCCTCACCTGCTGTCCAGTCTCCTGCTGCCCTCCAGTCAGTTCAGCCACCTGTAGCTCAGTCTCCACCTGTCCTCCAGTCACCTGTAGCTCAGTCTCCACCTGTCCTCCAGTCACCTGTAGCCCAGTCTCCACCTGTCCTCCAGTCACCTGTAGTCCAGTCTCCACCTGTCCTCCACTCTTCTGTAGTCCAGTCTGCCGCCCAGTGCCCTGTAGTCCAGTCGCCTCCTGTTTCCCAGTCACCTGTCCACCATCCCGTCCAGTTCCCGGACCTGCAGCCACAGCACCCAGAGCCAGCTGTGAGCCTTCCTGCTTCTCAGCCAGGGGTTTCCGCACCCGCTGGCCCGGCCGCTCCTCAGCCAGGGGTTTCCGCACCCGCTGGCCCGGCCGCTCCTCAGCCAGGGGCCTCCGCGCCTACTGGCCCTGCCTGTCTCCGGCCAGAGGCCTCCGCGCCTGCATCGCCCGGCCCGGCCTCTGCCTCAGCTGCACCCACGCCCGGCCCGGCCTCTGCCTCAGCTGCACCCACGCCCGGCCCGGCCTCTGCCTCAGCTGCACCCACGCCCGGCCCGGCCTCTGCCTCAGCTGCACCCACGCCCGGCCCGGCCTCTGCCTCAGCTGCACCCACGCCCGGCCCGGCCTCTGCCTCAGCTGCACCCACGCCCGGCCCGGCCTCTGCCTCAGCTGCACCCACGCCCGGCCCGGCCTCTGCCTCAGCTGCACCCACGCCCGGCCCGGCCTCTGCCTCAGCTGCACCCACGCCCGGCCCGGCCTCTGCCTCAGCTGCACCCACGCCCGGCCCGGCCTCTGCCTCAGCTGCACCCACGCCCGGCCCGGCCTCTGCCTCAGCTGCACCCACGCCCGGCCCGGCCTCTGCCTCAGCTGCACCCACGCCCGGCCCGGCCTCTGCCTCAGCTGCACCCACGCCCGGCCCGGCCTCTGCCTCAGCTGCACCCACGCCCGGCCCGGCCTCTGCCTCAGCTGCACCCACGCCCGGCCCGGCCTCTGCCTCAGAGCCTTCGTCCGCTGCAGCCTCAGAGCCTTCGTCCGCTGCAGCCTCAGAGCCTTCGTCCGCTGCAGCCTCAGAGCCTTCGTCCGCTGCAGCCTCAGAGCCTTCGTCCGCTGCAGCCTCAGAGCCTTCGTCCGCTGCAGCCTCAGAGCCTTCGTCCGCTGCAGCCTCAGAGCCTTCGTCCGCTGCAGCCTCAGAGCCTTCGTCCGCTGCAGCCTCAGAGCCTTCGTCCGCTGCAGCCTCAGAGCCTTCGTCCGCTGCAGCCTCAGAGCCTTCGTCCGCTGCAGCCTCAGAGCCTTCGTCCGCTGCAGCCTCAGAGCCTTCAGCCTCGCCTGGCCCAGGAGCTAAACGGCCATTTTCTAGACCGCTGGCTAGGCCTCTGGCCGGGCGCCATCGCCGTCGTGGGCGGCCCACAGACCCTCTTCGCCTGAGTGGCCGCCGTCGCCTTCCGCACGGCCGGCCCCCCGAACTGTGCCCACGTCGCCGCCGTTGCTTTCCACGCGGTCGGCCCCCGGACCAGTGCTGTCGCCGTTGCCGTCCGCACGGTCGGCCCCCTGAACTGTCTCGTCTCGGCCACGGGCCGCGTGGACGCCCACCTGAACTGTCTCGTCTCGGCCACGGGCCACGGGGGCGCCCACCTGAACTGTCTTGGTGTGGACTCCGTCCCTCCGTCCTGGGCCCCCTCCGCCCACCCTGTTCTGGTTTTTTTTCTTTCTCTTTTGGCCGTCGGGTGCCGGCCTTTGAAGGGGGGGGTACTGTCAGGGTTCCTGGGTCGTTGACCCAGTGATTTCAGTTTGTTCATGTTCAGTTTGGTTCGCCACATTAATGTTCTCACTTCCTGTCTTTTCCCGTGTCAGCTTGTCTCCCGTGTCATTAGTCAGATTATGTTCAGCCCTGTACTCACCTGTTTCCAATCATTGTCATCATTCAACCTGTGTATTTAAGTTCCTCGGTTTCACCAGTTCTCTGTCGTGTCATTGATGTTAATGATGTATGTCTGATGTCGTCTGTATGTCCAGTCAGTCAGTCAGTCCTTTGTTCATTCATTCAGTCAGCCAGCCATTTCCTCCCTCTGTACTGTTTGCTCACTCCTTCGGCAATAAACATCCACCTTCACCTACCTGCCTGTGAGTCCAGCGTTTGGGTCCTCCTTCTCTCATCCACGACACTACCCTTGACACCGATGAACTCTGACTACATCAGTCCACCTCTCTGTGCTACCATCAGTCACACTGATGTGGTGCTGACAGCTGCTGCAGTGCTGTCCATCCTGCAGCAGCACAGACATGCCAGCAGCTTGTCAATGCAACCTCTCTGCATGAAAACAGACAGAATCAAGTCCAGAAAAGGATGTAGCAGAAACAAACTAAACACCACAGTTTCTATGAAACAGCAGTGAAAGGGAGGTGTCCTACAGGCGTGAGAAAGGGAACACCAAACAATCCATATTTGAATCACAATCAGACAGTAGTTAAACAGCAACAGAACAAGAGTTCCTACAGTTCTCCGTTTTTCCTCTGTGGGCACTGAGGTAGCAGCACGCAGGGCTTTGATGGTTCCAGCTAAGCAGACGATGAACAGAGGAGCAGGGAGCAGAGCAAAAATAGGGGGGATTATAAACTGCTCAAAGACTGTGGCAGGAACTACAGTGATAATGCAAAAGGCCCAGACCAGAGCAGAGACCAGCAGAGAACGCTTTATTTGTCTGATGCAGGCCAGCAGTGGGCAGCCGATGAGGGAATATCTGCAACAGAAAACAGACGATTTCTCTAAATATCACAGAATATGCAGCCAGATATATGCAAGTACACAAAAACACAGTAATAAACACTGTTACCTTTCAGCAGCAAGGCACATTTGGAGGAAACATTGGCCATCACACTGATGAAGTAAAAAGCAATGGCGATGTCATAATAGCATATTTCTGGTCTGGGCATCAAATAGACTCTTGCACAGAACTGGATTACGTTGGAGATGAGGAGGTTTGTGTAATAAATGATCTGGGCCCGATCTCTTCGCACCTGCAGAAATATTTATAAAAGTCAGAAAATACAAGAGAAGCATCTCATATTATCTCAAAGAAGTTTTGAACAAATACACAGTGATGTTAATAATAATAATGGATTGGATTTATATAGCGCTTTTCAAGGCACCCAAAGCGCTTTACAATGCCACTATTCATTCACTCTCGCATTCACACACTGGTGGAGGCAGCTACGGTTGTAGCCACAGCTGCCCTGGGGCAGACTGACAGAAGCGAGGCTGCCATATCGCACCATCGGCCCCTCTGGCCAACAACAGTAGACGGTAGTGTAAAGTGTCTTGCCCAAGGACACAACGACCAGGACAGAGAGCCCGGGGATCGAACCGGCGACCTTCCGGTTACAGATACGCTTCCCAACCCCCTGAGCCACGGTCGCCCCATAATATCAAAGGTATCAAAGGTTTTAGTGATTAAGTACATTTGACTTGCTGTTTATTTTCAATTCAATTCAATTTTATTTATATGGCGCCAAATTACAACAGCAGTCGCTTCAACGTGCTTTATATTGTACAGCGACAGTGGGAAGGAAAAGCTCCCTTTTAACAGGAAAGGCTCAGGCTCAGGGAGGGGCGGCCATCTGCTGCGACCGGTTGGGGTGAGAGAAGGAAAACAGGATAAAGACATGCTGTGGAAGAGAGACAGAGGTTAATAACAGATATGGTCCAATGCATCATGGGAATCCCCTGGCAGCCTACGTCTATTGCAGCATAACTAAGGGAGGATTCAGGGTCACCTGGTCCAGCCCTAACTATATGCTTTAGCAAAAAGGAAAGTTTGAGGCCTAATCTTGAAAGTAGAGATGGTGTCTGTCTCCTGAATCCAAACTGGAAGCTGGTTCCACAGAAGAGGGGCCTGAAAACTGAAGGCTCTGCCTCCCATTCTACTTTTAAATACTCTAGGAACAACAAGTAGGCCTGCAGAGCGAGAGCTAAGTGCTCTAATAGGGTGATATGGTACTACAAGGTCATTAAGATAAGATGGGGCCTGATTATTTAAGACCATGTATGTGAGGAGCAGGATTTTGAATTCAATTCTGGATTTAACAGGAAGCCAATGAAGGGAAGCCAAAACAGGAGAAATCTGCTCTCTCTTTCTAGTCCCTGTCAGTACTCTTGCTGCAGCATTTTGGATTAGCTGAAGGCTTTTCAGCGAGTTTTTAGGACTTCCTGATAATAATGAATTACAGTCGTCCAGCCTGGAAGTAATAAATGCATGAACTAGTTTTTCAGCATCACTAAGAGACAGGATATTTCTAACTTTAGAGATGTTGCACAAATGGAAGAAAGCAGTCTTACATATTTGTTTAATATGTGCATTGAAGGACATGACCTGGTCAAAAATTACTCCATATTTCTAAGATTTTCAGGGCCGAGTACAATAACCCCAGTTTGATCTGAATTAAGAAGCAGAAAGTTAGTGGCCATCCAGGTCTTTATGTCTTTAAGACATTCCTGCAGTTTAACTCATTGGTGTGTGTTATCTGGCTTCATGGACAGATAGAGCTGGGTGTCATTTGCATAGCACTGAAAATGTATGCTATGTCTTCTAATGATGCTGCCTAAGGGAAGCATGTATAATGTAAACAGAATTGATCCTAGCACTGAACCCTGTGGAACTCCATAATTAACCTCAGTGTGTGAAGAGGACTCTCCATTTACATGAACAAATTGTAGTCTATTAGATAGATATGATACAAACCACTGCAGTGCAGTACCTGTAATACCTACAGCATGTTCTAGTCCCTCTAATAGGATATTATGGTCGACAGTATTGAACGCTGCACATTCGACAAGGCTAAGCATCAGGCTTTCAAATGAATGAAAGCCCCCCCCCCCCATGAATCGCTACCATATCGTGGTGGAGGGGTTTGTGTGTCCCAGGGATCCCAGGGGCTATGTTGTCTGGGGGCTTTTGCCCCCTGGTAGGGTCTCCCATAGCAAATTGGTCCTGGGTGAGGGACCAGATAAAGAGCTATTCCCATGACCCCCATGAAAAGACCATCAAGAGAACAGTTCACCCTGCCCTGGATAGGGTTACCGGGGCCCTGCCCTGGAGCCAGGCCTGGGGAGGGTGCCCGAGGGCGAGCGTCTGGTGGCTGGGCCTTAGTCCATGGGGCCCGGCCGGGCACAGCCCAAAAAAGGGACATGGGCCCATCTTCCTGCAGGCCCACCACCCACAGGAGCCACCGTAGGGGTCAGGTGCAGTGTGAGTAGGGCCTGGCGGAGTAATTTCCGGCTACCAAGACTGGCAATTGGGATATGGAATTTCTCCTCTCTGGTGGGGAAGGACCCTGAGCTAGTGCGTGAGGTCGATAGGTACCGGCTAGATATAGTCGGGCTCACCTCAACGCATGGCCTGGGCTCTGGAACCAGTCTCCTGGAGAGGGGCTGGACTCTGTCTCAGTCTGGAGTTGCCCCTAGTGAGAGGCATTGGGCTGGGGTAGGTATCTTGGTATCCCCTCGGCTTGCTGCTGGGATGTTGGGGTTTCCCAGTGGACGAGAGAGTTTGTTCCCTTTGCCTTTGGGTCAGTGAACGGGTCCTGACTGTCATCTGTACTTATACACCGAGTGGCAGTTCAGAGTACCCAGCCTTCTTGGAGTCCCTGGGTGGGGCACTGAAGGGTGCTCCCCCTGGGGACTCTGTTGTCCTACTAGGAGACTTCAATGCTCATGTGGGCAACAACAGTGAGACCTGGAAGGGTGTGATTGGGAGGAATGACCACCCGGATCTGATAGGTACCGACAGGCCAAGCGAAATGCGGCACGGGCGGTGGCGGAAGCAAAAACTCGGGTGTGGGAAGAGTTCGGAGAGGCCATGGAAAAAGACTTTTGGACTGCCTCGAAGAGACTGTCAGGCAACTCAGGAGGGGAAAGCGGTGTTCTACCTGAACTGTGTATAGTGCCGGTGGAGTGCTGCTGACTTTGACTGAGAAAATTGTCAGGCGGTGGAAGGAATACTTCGAGGATCTCCTCAATCCCACTGGCACGTCTTGTTGTTGTTGTTGCCTGGAGACCAGCGGCAGTACCCCTGGACTGGCAGACCGGGGTGGTGGTTCCCATTTTTAAGAAAGGGGACCGGATGGTGTGTTCCAACTACAGGGGAATCACACTCCCCAGCCTCCCTGGGAAAGTCTATGCCAGGGTGCTGGAGAGGAGTCAAGTTAGTCAAACCTTGGATACAGGAGGGACAATGCAGTTTTTGTCCTGGTCGTGGAACATTGGACCAGCTCTTTATCCTCTCGAGGATACTCGGGGGTGCATGGGAGTTTGCCCAACCAGGCTACATGTGCTTTGTGGACTTGGAGAAGGCATTCGACTGTGTCCCTCCTGTGGGGGTTGCTCCGGGAGTAAGGGGTGTCTGGCCCATTGCTACGGGCCATTCAGTCTGTCACGGTTCTGGGTCAGTTTGACCCAGTATTTTGAGTTGTCATGTTTTTGCAGGTTTAGTTTAGTTCCATGTGTCATTCTCTCTATGTCGAGTCTGCGTCTTAGTGTGATGGTTTCTTGTTCCTGTTTTATTGTGAAGGTCTGCGTCTCATGTGAGTGTGTTCAGTTTTACCTCTGTCTCGTCTTGTTGATTATTCCCAGCTGTGTCCACCACCTGTGTGTAATTCCCCTGTGTTTCTCTGTGTATTTAAGTCTGGATAGTCATATTTTGGGGGGTTTAATAAATTTTCTAGAAATGAGAGCTGCTCCATCCAAATTGGGATGGATGCCTTCTCCCCTTAACAAGACCAGGTTTCCCTCAGAAGGTTTGCCAATTATCTATGAACACCACATCGTTTATCCCAGGTCGTTGACTCAGTGTTTTTAAGTTTCAAGTCTTTTTACTCTATTTTCCTTTATTTTTCCAGGTCTGGTATCTTAGTTTAATCTTTTCCTGGTTTCATTTTGTTCCTTGAGACCCTTTATTATTCTAACATCCCTTGTGTTTCCCTGTCTGTCATTTAGTCTCATCTGTATTTGGTCTCTCTTTGTTCCCCTATGTGGTTCCTCAGGTCAGTCGTGTCTCCATGTTTTATTTTCCCTTTTGTCCTTATCAGGTTTGTCTCAGTGTTAATTTCCTGTCTCAGTCTCTCTTTGTCTCATCCCCCCTCATTCCTTCGAGCTGTGCATCCAGTGAGTTCTGTGTTATTTACCAGTGAAAGAGTTTTTAGTTTATGTCCAGCCTACTTTCCTTGTTCTGCACCTTGATTCTCATTAAACCAGCTATTAAGCTGTTTCTGAGTTTACTAGTCCTGCATGTTGGGTCTTAACCTGCCTGCTACACGGCTGCATACTGTGTTTGTTCACCTCTTTATTTATTGTAAGTTATAGAGCAACAGGAATGTCATATCTAAAATCAAAATAATGATCAAAATCATCAAAATAGTCAAAATAATGATTAAATGTCTGCAGCACTCCAAATGTGTTCAGATGACTCTTCATATCATTCACAGTCAGACTGATATAAAAGTGATTAATGATAGTCAAAATTTACATACCACACAACAGATGACAATTATGGTCAAAAGCGGGAAGACGAAGATGTTACTGAAAATCACAAAAGTGAAAAACTCCATCTCTGGTTTCTCTCTGTGTGACGGAGCTGCTGAAATAAATTCGTTCACTTTTTCTGCAGTAAAGAAAAACAGTTGTTGAATATGCAGCATGTTAACATTGCTCTCATATCAGTTTGAAATTAAAGATGAAAACAAGGCTGAAGATAAAACGTTTGCTGAACTGAATTATTTAACAATATTGTGGCATCAGAAATGTAACCTAAAAATGCATCACAGCGCATTTCAAAGCCAACTCGGTAGAACTCAAATACATTTTTTCAGAAAAAGGATGATTTTATTGAAATGCACATGTTCATTTCCATCTCCCAGACAATATAAAATTATTTTTGAATGCAGAATTTGGTACTTAAAACAATCAGCATTGCTGCTACGAAAACCTCTCACTGCGTATCGCCAATACACAAACTGTTTTTGGTATAAATAAATGATGTAAATAAACACTGATTTTTGCATATAAATATCTTGTATTTTGACTACCTTAAAATTGAAAACATTCAAATGATGGGTGGAGAGCAAAGGACTGCAGTACTTTATTTACAATTTGTCATTGATGTAAATTATATTAACTTTTTGTAAAGTCAACAAGAGTTTGAACAGCAGCACAATCACATGAAATATTGAGTACTGACCTGAATGAAACACACCAGTATCTGGTTCTTATTCTAACATGATATAAGCTAACCAATGTAACCTTTTGTATTTACACACACACACACACACACACACACACACACACACACACACACACACACACACACACACACACACACACAGATCTTTGGTAGTTTTGAAACGATAACAGAAAAGCATTTCTGTAATTTCAGCAATAATATGATTTTAGTGAAAAAGGGGTTTAATTTAATTACTGATGTTTACCTGATAAAAAGCTAACTGTATGTCCATATACACTGTTGCATATATTAGATTCAACACTGGAATCTATCATCATCATCAGGGTCTTTCAGTTAATTAAAGTTAATGCAGACATTTCCATTGGGTTTTCAGTTATACAACATCCATGTCATTCATATAAAAGCACCTCAAACATTAAAAAAAACAAACCCAAAGAAATCAGTAAAACTTCTTTGTGTAACTTCCTGTCTCATAATTCTGATTTGTGCACATGAGCATGCAGTTTCCTTAAAACTGTTCTCCTCCTAAAGATAATGTGAATGTGACTCACCTCAGGACGGCTTCCTGTTGAGATAGTTTGTAAAATCAGCAGTCTAACGTTTCGACAGAATCTGAACGGGGAAATCGTGGTACTTTATATACCCCACCCCTCACGCATGGGCACACAAACACACTATAAACAGAATAGTCAGTAGATTTCAGTGGAGCTCTATTTAGTTGTAGTTTTAAAAATCAACACTTCTCTGGAAAATTGTCTTTTTATTTTAGAGAATTGTGAAGTGTTGAGTGGGCCTCTGTCTGCTGGACAACACAAACTGCTGTCCTGCTGCTAAAATCTGTCAAATAATATCATAACTCAGTGTTTTTGCATAAGACACTAACATTTTTCCAACACTTCAGGAGATGCTAATGCATAAATGACTTTCTTTGCCCTCTGAAGAACTTCCCTGTGCAGCTGAGGAGCTTTATGTGGTGAGAGGCAGATAGAAAATCTATCATGTGAAGCTGGGTCTGGTTAACATGTTGAGATTGTGAGCTGAAGAATTTCAAAGTATTAGCACAGCTCAATAAGTACAGCTCAACATTTCACATCATCTGCTGTTCACACATGATCTTTCAAGACTGTGATCAATAGTCATGCTGACAATAAGCAGGTTAACAGTTCACAGGGGCGCAGTCGCAAATGTCAAAGAAACCAGAAGCAGGCAGAAATCCACCATTCAAATCAATAACAAGCCTGAAAACCAGTCAGAGAGGCAAACAGAGCTGGTAACAAAATATATAAATAAATAACTGAATGAATGAAGTTTATCAATCTAAAATCTGTTTATTGAGAATGTTATTCAATGTTTATCCCAACTTTAATTAAAAAATACAGAAATCAGACAGTGTGAAAACAATAACTAGGACTTGAATATAAATACTGTATATCCAGTCATATATAATTTGGTACATTTTGATATATTTTTGTTGGTGCTGATTTCAAATCGTTTTACTCCCCTTAAAGTTGCCGTTTTACTGTTTGTAGGAAGTGAGGAGCTCTGTGTGTGTTCTCATGCTCTCATTAATCAGGCATTTCAAACATGAGTTGTAGCTCAAGCTGTGCTGTTCATTGTCTCTGCACCTCCAGATGGTACCAGGTGATTGTAACATATTAGAAATACATTATGAACAAACACAATAATGCATTTGATGGTTTATTGAAATATGTTTGACATTATTATGACACCATGGTGCATAAACTTATTAGGAGGATGAAACAAAACTCTGTTGAATTAACTTGATGTTCTTCTTCTTCATGTAAAATAAATGTGACAAACTGAAAACCAGTTTGTGGATAATGAATCATAGATAATGAGTGAGAACTAACAGTAACTCATCTCTGTCCAGCAGATCTGCCTGAGAATTATTCTGCTCCAAGTGGGCTTAAGTATTGTTTTTCCCTCCCTCTGTCTCTCTTTCTCTCCCTCTGTCACCTGGGCGGAGTTCATTGTGGGTTCCCGCCTTTGCCAAACACACCTGAGAGATGGTGAACACCTGCGTCTCATTAACCAGCTTCTGCTTAAGGGAAGAAGCAAGACCGCTCTTTGCTGGATTGTTGCTTTAGTCGTGTCAGTGAAATCCTGGCTAGGACACTATAATTTCCTTGGTTTTTGCTTCTTGTGCTAACACGTTGTTTCCCTGTGTACAGACACCCTGGACCTGCTCTTGTTCCTTACGAAAAGTCCAGTGTGAGAGAGGCGTGAGACACTAATGAGACAGAAGAAAAGAGAGTGTTCACCCTCCTTTTCCCTGTGGATTCCCTGGAGACCTGATCCCTGCACCCTTGTTTATAGCACTTTTCCACTGTCACACATTTCACTTGTTGTTTTTGAATAAACCCCCATTCTTTCTTTGAGCGAAAGAGTCCTGCGCTTGAGTCCTCCAGTTACCATAGCAAATTAACTTTATGTTCTTCTTCTTCATGTAAAATAAATGTGACAAACTGAAAACCAGTTTGTGGATAATCATAATCATAAATAATGAATGAGAAGTGACAGCAGCTCATCTCAGGTTTTCTTTTATTACTTTTAAATTACTTTTAAAGACCCAAAACGTGCAAAGTTAACGAGTGCTTGATATACATGTCCAGGGCCAGGACTGTTCGCTCGCCCTTTTTTTCTCTGCACTGACAACACATAGTTTGGAGTAACTATGAATGGCCAAAACAGCTACTGCTATTGCTGTTATAGTTATCGGTGCCTTGCTTTTCTATGTTCATAACCCCCCCCCCCCCACCCCAACACATCTCCCCTCTTCCCATTTTCTTCCTTTATGGGCTACATTTTCTCAACACCGCATTCTTTGCTAAACTCTTACTATGCCCTCAGTAAACGGACCACTGACCAGCACCACTTTGGTTAGCTAAATCTCTGGGGACTAAACCATCCAGTTAAACGCAACAAAATAGTCTCTCATCTCAATACATTGAAAAGTCGCATTGCTTATTTACAGGAAACCATCCTGATGAATAAGGATCAGTCTAGACTTCTTAGAGTCTAGACAATATTTTCACTCAGATTTCAATAGTAAAAGCAGAGGAGTGGTTATTCTAATACATAAAGATGTGCAGTATGGGGAGTCTAAAACTCTTAGGGATAAGAATGGCCGCTGTATCATTACACAAGCCAGTCATTCTTGCTAATGTTTATGGTCCCAATTGGGATAATGTAGATTTCTATAGCAATCTTTTTTCCCTTCTACCAGATCTTGAGTCACACAATTTAATACTGTACATAACAGTGAAAAATATCAAGTCCATATGCCAGCCCAAGACATTCTTTCTCAATCTGAGCTTATTTGGTTTCAGCCTTAGTCATGGATCTAGAAGCATAAGCAACTGGTTTCCAGCTCCCCTCTTCAGCTTGAAGTAAAACAGCTCCAAGCCCATCCTTTGAGGCATCTGTTGAGATTTTCAGACTCTTATTTGGATCATAATATGCAAGCACTGGGCGCGTTGTCAGTGTGGTCTTTAAATCATTCCATTCTTATTCATGCTTCGCAGTCCATTTAAATTCCATGGAATCACAAAGTAACTCCCGTAGTGCTGATGTTCTCACTGACAAGTTAGGTATGAATTTTCCAACAAAGTTGATCATTCCCATCACTCTGAGCACACCTCTCTTATCTGTCAGCCGTGGCATGGTTGCAATTGCTTTTATTTTTCTTTCATCTGGCTCAATACCTCCAGCAGAGAATGTGTCTCCCAAAAATGTTATTTCCTTTACACCAAAGTGACACTTGTCACGACTGAGCTTTAATCCATTCTCACTCACCCGTTGCAGCACCTTTAACGGTTTTTCATTATGTTCTTGTAGGGTGGAGCCCCAAATAACCACATCATCAACATAACAGCGAACACCTTGTAATCCCTCTAACGAAAAATCTCAGATGCTGAGATTATGCCAAATGGCATTCTGAGGAATCTGTACCTACCAAAAGGTGTATTGAAAGTACAGTATTTTGAACTTTTCTCATCCAGCTTTACTTGCCAAAAACCCTGTGCTGCATCTAGCTTTGAGAAGTATTTGGCACCTGCCATTTCTCTTGCAATCTCTTCACACTTTGGTATCTGGTAGTGCTCACGTTTTATGGCTTGATTTAAATCGCCAGGGTCCATGCATATTTATATTTGTCTCTGTATTTATATATGTGTGTGTGTGTGTGTGTGTGTGTGTGTGTATATATATATATATAACAATTCTGTAACTGTAACTTCGGTCGTTGCTGTGCTTTTTGGAAGTCGAATTTCCCAGAGGAACCCACCCGAGGGATTAATAAAGTTCTATCTTATCTTATCTTATCTTATCTTATATTCTCAAATCATTGTCTTTATTCCTTTTATCCATGCACACCATTGAGTTTACCCACTCAGTTGGTTCTTCCACTTTTGTAATGACCTGCAACTGTGACATCCTGTCCAGTTCTTTCTTTAAATGGTCCTTCAGTGGAGCTGGGACTCTACGTGATGAATGGATCACTTGCTTTCCATCATCTTTCAGCTGGATGCTATAAGTGCATGGTAGACATCAAACCTTTGAAGACATCCTCATAATGATGTACAATGGAGTCACCTGCTCCTCGTTGTCCAGTTGCTGCTTCTGCACAGCTGATGTGGTACACTCTTTCTACTAGATTTAATCTTTTGGATGTCACGCCACCCAGCAGCGATTCACGACCCTCTGGTACAACATTAAACAATACATCATAATCTTTGTGTTTTATTGACACTTTAAGTCTGCATTGACCACTGCTTTCAATATTCTTCCCATTGTAGTCTTTTAGAGGTACTCTTTTCTTTATTATTTTGGGCTTTGGTTTCATAGCATTGATCTCTGTCATGCTGATTAGGTTTACATGTATCAATCCTTAGTGTCACCAAAGTTTCTTGTATTGGGAGTGAAATACTCCACATGTCTTCATAATCTGAGCGTCTCTTGCTGTCTTCTGCTTCATTATGCTCAGTTTTTACATCCCCAAGTGACACTATGCCCACAAAGAAAGTCTCACTTAAGTCAGTCACTAAATGCACCGATTTGGGTTTGGTTTCAGACAGACATTGTATGGCAAAATGATTTTTTCCATTGCATTTTAAACATCTTTTGCCATAAGCAGGACACTGTCTAGGTTCATGTCTGGCACCACATCGCTTACAGGAGTACAGTGTATCCTCTTTGCTGGACTTTTGTGACATATTCTTCCTTAATTTCTTTTAACCACAGCTGTTTTTGCACTATCATGTACTGCAGTGACACTTGTCTCATTAAATGTCTTTGCATGCTGCAGGGCTAACTCACTTGCATGACACAGTCTTTCTGCTTCATCCAGAGTTAGTTGGGAATCTCTGAGCAGCCGTTCTCTAGTACCTTTATTATGGATCCCATACACAATTTGATCACAAACCATAGACTCTTTCAGCTCTCCAAACTCACACGACTGTGACTTTAGCTTCAAATCAGTCACAAAGCAATCAAAAGTCTCTTCTGGTTGCTGCATCCGAGATCAGAAAACATACCTTTCATATACTGTGTTCTTCTGTGGTGAACAGTGTGCATCAAACTTTTTAACCACTTTGTCGTACTTATTCCTGTCACCAATTTCCTCAAACTCAAACATGTTGAAGACTTCAATGGCTTGAGGAACAGCTACCGTGAGCAGCAATGCAATTTTCCTGGCATCGGGTTTAGAGTCCAGTCCCATGGCAGCCATATATACATATAAACTGCTGCTTAAAACACCGCCAGTTGCTGGCCACATTCCCCACCAGTTTCAGTCCTTCCGGTGGCTTCAAACTTTCCATCTCAAACAGAATTTTGAACGGCTATCACTTCCACTCTTTCACTTTTACTCCTGATACCATGTGTTGTCTTCGTAGCGCTTGACACAGCATCCACTTATGGTTCCACTTCTTGTGGCCGTGTCTTGATTTTCTCTACATGCATGGTTCCCACAGTAAAGCATAAAGGTGGAGGTGTGATGGTGTGGGGGTGTTTTGCAGGTGACACTGTTGGGGATTTACTCAAAACTGAAGGCACACTGAATCAGCATGACCACCAAAGCATCCTGCAGCGACGTCCCATCCCAACCAGTTTGCATTTAGTTGGACCATCATTTACTTTTCAACAGGACAATGACCCCAAACACACCTCCAGGCTGTGAAAGGGCTAAAGAAGACCAAGAAGGAGAGTGATGATGGAGTGCTGCACAAGGTGGCCTGGCCTCCACAGTCACCTGACCTAAACCCAATGGAGATGGTTTGGGATGAAATGGACCACAGAGTGAAGGCAAAAGAGCTCAGGTGGTAGAGCAGGTCATCTACTGATGGGAAGGTTGGTGATTCAATTCCTGGCTTCCTCTAGTTTGCATGCCAAATATTCTTGGGAAAGATACTAACCCCAAGTTGCTCTCCAGTGCATCCATCGGAGTATGTGTGTGAATGTTACTTAGAAAACACCTAGAAAAATGTGCATGGGTGAATGCACAAGTTGTGTAAAGTGCTTGGAGTGCTCAGACGAGTAGAAAAGCGCTGTACAAGAACCAGTCCATTTACCAAAAAAAATCAATTAAAATAAAAAAACATGCTGTATTTTAGCCTTACTGATTGATTAATGAATTGATTTTTCAGAGTGAAAACAAGGAACTTGTCTGTGGTACACTACATGCTCCACCCTATTTACACACACACACACATACACACGTTTTAACATCATAGTGAGAACATCTGATTGACACAGTTTTTCCCCGAGCTCCTTAACGTAACTAACTTTAAACCTAAATCTGCATTTTGAGCTGCAAAAGTCCCTTCAGATTTGTGCAGACTATGGTAAATACTTTGGTTGATCTGTTAGCCAGTGCCTATTTTAAAATTCTACTCAATGCTAGTTATTAATGTATTAATTTCACTTCATATCTCTGATAAGTGGCACTTTTATTTTAGGGATTCCTGCAGCCAGTCCTTAGCAGTGCCATGTCTTCCAGCACAACAGGAAACAATGACCCTGCGTAATTGCCATTTTTATTTTAACAGACTTTATTCAATTCAGTTCTGTGTAAAAACTTGATAATAGGGCTTTGGAGCGTGATGTCACGGGGGTGGGCGTGGAAAGGATTTTGGCCCGATCCGCCATTTTGGGGGTCTAAGTAAGGAGCGAAAGCATAGCCATGGTTCGTACTTGCTGTGTGGTCGGCTGCAATCTTACGACCGGCACGGGAATAAGTTTCGATTGTCTTTTTATGCTTTCCCAACCTGGAAGCAACATGAAGGAGCTCATGTATCGGATATTACCAAACGAAGGCGTCTAGCCTGGATAGCAGCCGTGAGACGAGCTGATATCAAGTTCTGTTACGTCTCCAGATATCAGCTGGTGTGCTCAAGACATTTTCATTCCGGTAAGTTCTAAATATGTTCACATCACACTTTATAGCTGAATAATATCATCGTTGGTGGTCTCGGAAGTTATAGAAATTGCGATCAAACATAGAATGGAGTGACTTGATTGGTTGATGTAAAGACAATAAATGAAATGAGACAGGAAGGACACAAATTGGCGTTAATAATTTACCCGATTATCAATGTGTTAATTTACATGTACTTTACAATTATGGGCATATAATATGATAACGATATTTTAGCAGTTCAATGATAAATGTGTAACATTAATTATGGTGGGGGGTGGGAAATGGCTATTTCACTCGATGCACTCCAGCTGACTTACTTTGGTATGAATGACGACGTACTCAGAGTTTGGCGGCTTGAAAATAGCCAAATCTTGCACCCAGCCATTTGTAAATTGGATGTGCGCCTCCAGTGACTTGTAATTACGAAACTGGTTCGCTGTGTAAGCGCTTACTCCACAAACAAGATACGTGAAGATATCGGGGTAGGACAGTGGCGGTAAGTCGTCTGGGTCTTTACTCCACTGACGTATTTCATTTGGGTCCATATTTGCGATGCACTCTATTTTTTTTCAAGTACCGCTGCTTCGCCTCTGGACGCAATCGGTCTCTATACCGTCCGTTTTCTTTTGAGCTGCTTTTAAGCATCTTTCTTGTCGTCGTCGTTCCAACACAGTGTGTTTGTTTTGATTCGTAGACCCCGAAAATGGAGCTGCGCTCCCACAATGCATTGCGGCGTGACGTCAACTCCAAAGCCCTATTACACACAAACCTTGAATAATTTCCTTTACCCTTTTCAGAACTTGTCCCTGTAGTGCAGGTGTTTCAGACAGGAAGTTGGTTTAGTGTGTGAACAAAGATCTCTCATATTAGGTTTATTTACCCTGTGAAAAATTAGATGCAAACGTCAGTACAGACTATAGCTGCAATGTAATGTACATATGATATGTAATCAACATGTTGCATGAGCATTTAATGATTGTGTCTCTCAAGGAAAAATAGTGGGACATGTGTCTGGACAAGTTGATGACAAGAGTTAAGTTCAAATAGTCACATTTCCTTAGAATGTCCTCACTGACATAGATCATCACAGTACAATAAGTGAAAATAAGTCAGTTTGTCAGTTAACATATTCCATAAACCCATAGTTGAAGTCTCCATGAAAATAATTACTGACCCCTGAATTCTTGTGTAATGGTCATATTTGTTTAGCACACACACAGTAGACTGTGATGGTGAAGGTTTAAATGTAAGTAGTTTACTCTAACAGGTCCTGCATGCTGAGAAACAAGCAGCAGTAACCACACGGGGAAACATCTGTGGCTGAAACAAGAATCAGTATATTAACTGTGGTGACTTTCAGGTTGCACATGGTAAGAAGACATCTTTACCATCATGTACATCCCCAACATTGACATCTGAGTGTAGGTAAGATAGAGGTTTTTTTTGTTTGTTTTTTGTTTTGTTTTGTTTTGTTTTGTTTTGTTTTGTTTTGTTTTTTTTTTGGGGGGGGGGGGGGGGGGGTAATCCACAATGGGTTATTACTTTTTTACTTCACCAAGCTGTTCACATTTGCATGAATGCCAAAAAACAACAGAATGAGAAGAACAATGCAAAGTGTCTGAGATCAACTGCTTGTTGCCCATCTTCAGGATAGTGATGCTGCAGACTCATGTCAGCAGCATCAGCTGTCATAGCCGTCTGCATCTCTTTGTCCTTTGAATTTGTAATACTATCTATCAGAATAAAGCCACAATCAAAGTCCAGGATAAGTGTTTGAGGAAAGACAGGTGGGATTTGGGGGGTTATTAAATTAGGATTGATTATCGCACTGCAACAATACAATAATATCTTCTGCTCTGGAGAAAAAACAGTCTGGGATATAATTTATTCATGTTTTTAATCATAATTCATTATGCTTATGTAAAATACTTGCATTTGAACCTTTACCATTGTTTCCCAGTAAAGTGTGTCTTTGCTTGACAACAGTGAGCTTTACCCACAAGCTGAAAGGTGTCACAGTAACCACGGTGACCCATATTTCAACCACAAATGTTTTCCTGTGATGTTACTGTTGATCATTTCTCCTCATACAGGAAATGGTTGAGCAATTTTTCTTTGTCTTCATTTTGGATTTATAAATTCAGTTTCCACACACTGCAGTAGACTGGTGATCCTGTCCAGGGTTTAAAATTGATGTAAAATTTAAACACACACACATTTTGCTACAACTACACATGTTTCTTTTCCAAATATTTATTTATAAGTGACTTATGTATGTATGTATGTATATATATGTATATATTGTACTATTCTTAGTTAGCGTATTGTCTGTCTTGTCTTAATGTTGGTTTAAAATGGAGCACTGTAACAAAAAATAATTTCCCCCAGGGATCAATAAAGCATTCTGATTCTGATTCTGATTTTGAGGCTAATATAGAAAACGGAAAAATAAGTAATAACTGTGGTTCGTTCTTCATTCACACGATGACCTTCAACCTTCCTGTCATGTTCGGGTCAAATCAGTGGGGCACCATTTGTAAACTGAATCATGCTGAAATTAACGCCAATATTTTTCCACATTTAACTTAAAACCTTACAAAAACATGTTTTTTTGAGTCATTTTTTACAACATTTAGTAAAATATTTATAACTTTTTATATTTAAAACACAATGTTAAATATTAAACGTTAAATGTTAAATCTAAATATTATATTTAAATCTAAATGTTAAATCCATTTAGCTAAAAACATGAGAAGAGCCGTTTTGTCGGCTAATCAACTGTTCAGCAGTAGAGCACCCTCAGCAGCTGCAGTCTCCACGTCGCAATTCCCGCAGCACAGCTGGCAGGCAAGAAGTGAAGCAGCTCATGGCGGCGGAAGTGACCATCAGGGAAGAGCAGACACAATCTGACCACTATCGGCACACATTAGCACCGGAGGGTTTCGTAAACCTTTTATTTTGGTATTTCTGTTGACCTGTACAATAAAAAATACATTTGCATGTTAGCTACATTTTTATTTTCCTGTAACATTTAGATTTAACATTTAACATTTACATTTAAATATAACATTTACATTTAACATTTACATTTAAATATAATATTTAGATTTAACATTTAACATTTACATTTAAATATAATATTTAGATTTAACATTTAAAATTGTGTTTTAAATATAAAAAGTTACAAATATTTTACTAAATGTTGTAAAGAATGACTCAAAAAAACATGTTTTTGTAAGGTTTTGAGTTAAATATGGAAAAATGTTGCCGTTAATTTCAGCATGATTCAGTTTACAAATGGCACCCCGTACAAATCTGACTGATTTACAACTTAAAAGAGTCATAAATATTGAGTTTTACATCTGTTTGCTTCAACACCTTATGATATCCTCCACACTATGCACACATATAAAAGTGATGAGCACCACCTTTCACTGAATTTTGAGTGTTTTTATCAACCTTATGTGGTGTTCCTGGTCAGACTGCCATGGGAAATGAATGGGAATCAATATTAATATTAATAATAGTCCATATTAAACAGGTCAGATTAAGACTTCATCTTTAATTTGATGTCATTATGTCATGTTAATAGTTAAAATGTTGAAATTTAATCATTCTTATTAATAAGATGTATAAAGACCTGGAGAATTGTACATCTGTAGAAAGTCTTTAGAAGCAGAACAAGCTTGTTTTGTGCAAACATTGCAGCAGTTAAAGTTTTACAGTCAAACTCCAGCATTCATTAATGTGAGATGAGTATCTTCCCGTCCACTTAGGCTTGCAAAAAAATGACTTCAATTTTGAATGATAAAAACTGATAAAGACTTCTTTACGTCAGATATGAGGAAGTCTCTGATTAGTTTTTGACTTCCTATCTTTAAAATGTGTTGCCATTTCAAACCCTATGTCTCCATCTAGTGACCAAAAAACTTTCTTTACATGGTGATACTCAATGAATAAGTGGCTGTAGCTTCACTAACATATCATTTGGATAACATGTGCATTTTAATTTGGTTTTTTAATTAAAAAACTAAATGTATGATATGATGATGGTACTTGGTCTTCGACCCAGCAGTCTGAGTTTGTGTTGACTTTATTGTTTATTTTTTTGGATTTAAGAGAAGATTTATAATCTGTCTCTATTTTTAGTGTCGAGTATATTATTTTTTCATGCATCTGAGTTTATTTTTTCTGAATTCTAATATTGATCCTTTGTTCCTCATGATGTTAGTTTCAATGTCAATGTCCTGTTTCCCAATAATGTCCCTGATCATGTCTGTCTGTGTTCTGTCTCCATGGCTCTCTGCATTTGTAGTGCTATGTGTTTTTCTCAAATTATGTTCCCATGTTTATGTCTCTATGTTTTGCACCTTTGCTTTATCAGGTTGTCATGTCTCAATGTCTGTTTATCCCCAGTCCCAGTGTCAAGCCCTCATGTCTTAGTCTGAGTCTCAGTGAGTGTGTGTTACTTCCTGTTTTATGTTGATAGTCTGCCAAAGCTTTAATTTTTGCTTCCCTTGTCTCGTCAGTCAGATTGTGTTCAGCTGTGTCCCCCAAGTGTGTCCCCTCTCCCCTAATCTCCTGTGTATATATTGTCTGAGTCCCTCTGTGTCACATTGTCCCCACAACCTGTGTGTTCCCATGTAGTTTCTCAGTTTGTAGTTTCATTCTTTCTTAAATATTTGTGTGTTTGTGTCATCATATACAGCAATAAACCTGCCTCCTTTTTTTATTCATCACATCTGCTGCAGCATCATAGCTGCAATGTTGTATCTGCAGCTACCTCTCCTGCAGTCTTCTCCAAACTGCAGCAACACAGAGATAACAGCAGCTTGTCGATGGAGCCTTTCCACATTAGAAATAAAACAGAATCAAATCCATGAAAGGACCGAGATCCAAATTGAAGATTTGAAGGTCAGGAAAATTAATGGGGTAATGAAGTGAAATTGTTACAATATAAAAGAAAATTATGGGAAGGAACATCAACCATTAAACAACAAGAGAACTAAGGTTTCTAAAATTGTGTTTTTCTTCAGTGGGCACTGAGATGGCAGCAGGTGATATCAAAGTGTGCTCGTAAATCTGCACAAACTGGTGTGTTTAGTCACCAGATGGTGGCATAAAGCTGCAAATGGCACTCTGTATTAAATATATATGCTAGAGGGTGTGTTAAGCAGCTGCGCTGGTTTTAGTCTTCAGTCATGTAATAAGTACATGGCTATGTACCTAAGTATTCACCATCACTGTCTGCGTGACATGTATTCATTAATGGCTTTCACTGATATTGATTTTTATTTTTCACTGATGCTGGAATTCATCTCTTTAGGCTTCAGTCACACAGTCCTAGAAACCGGTCAGTGACCAGAGATGGGCAGTAATGCATTACTGTAATCCGATTACTTTTTTCAACAAGTAAAGTAAGGGATTACTATTGCAAAAACGGTAATTAGATTCCCGTTACTTTCCTGTAGGAACGCTGCATTACTGCGTTACTCAAACCGTGATTTTTTTTTTGCGAGAATGTCTCACGACAGTGACGTAAGCGAGTGCGACGTTCGTGACAACAGCTGTGTGCAGATCAACAATGGATCATATATCGAGTGCGGGAGAGAGTATGAGCGTGCAGCGTTTAAAGCATGGAAGTACTGACCTTACTTTGAGTTTGATTCCATACAAAGTGACAAAAACATTAGTGTCCGCTGTGCGTGGGAAGAAAACTTGTTTTTACAGCGAAAAAAAACCCTAAACTTCCAAGGAAGCACCGGGTGCGCTACCACATAATGGGAAATTCACAGAGAAACTCGCTGATTCTTCAACTGACCGCTGCGGTACACCTGCACCAGGGTAAACCTCCGCCTGCCCCACTCCTGCTTTACAGGTGAAAATAGAGCAACAGGACCGCTGAGTCTTTGACTTTATTTATTTTCTGCTGTGTTTTACTTGCATCTATTTGAAAGACTGAGTGTAAACACAAAAACTATTTTATTTTATGTGCTGGAATGTGCAGAAAATAGGTTTAAATGTTAAACTAATTTCTTTCAGTCAGAGAATGTTGCATATAATTTAATTTTGCTTGATGTATAAAGTTAAAAGATTAAAACTAATAAAACAAATTTTAAAAAGAGACTTTTCCATTTGATTACATTTTATATGATGGATTATGCAGAAAGTAGAATTGGGCTGAAAAATCTATTTCTTTATCACCTATTCAGGTTGTAAATCATCTTTTTAAAAAGTAACAAAGTAATTAATTACTTTTGAAAATAAGTAATCAGTAAAGTAACGGAATTACTGTTTGGGGGAAGTAATCAGTAATTAGTTACTGATTACTTTTTTCAAGTAACTTGACCAACACTGCTGCTCAGTAGACCATTTTACACTTTTAATTTCTCACAAAATTACTTCTAGAAGGGAGCTGCGTCCTGCATGACACACTGCCGCGAATCTTGAAATGGCGGTATGCGCTAACAGTTTTATCACCTACCCCATTCTAGGCTAAACAATAGTTACACAAGCATTCAGTAGTCGCGCTGCGTAGCGTACTCAGGGGTTATTGTCTATTAGCTGCAACACACCTTTTCTCAGTTCCAGCGAGGCTGCGACCTTGTCTTACTTCTCCTCTGGTCTTTTCCCGTTATCTCGACTTTTTGCAGCCAAGTGTGGGCGAGAGTCTCCTGCAAACTTACTTCTAAGAGAGTGATACGCTGTAAGAGCCTTTATTATTCAGGGCCGAGTCCATTTAATACTGCACTATACAATTAGAGGGCACTTTAGTTAATATAAAGCATATATTTAAATAATTTCATCTCAACAGTTATTCCTTTTTATTTCAACCTGAGTGATGGAGTGATTTTTTTCACCAAGCTGTCCACATTTGCATAAATGCCAAAAAACAACAGAATAAGAAGAAACAATGCAAAGTGTCTGAGATCAACTGCTAGTTGCCCATCTTCAGGATAGTGATGCTGCAGACTCATGTCAGCAGCATCAGCTGTCATAGCCGTCTGCATCTCTTTGTCCTCTGACCTCGTAATACCATCTATCAGAATAAAGTCCAGGATAAGTGAAGACAGGTGTGATTTTTGGGGTTATTAAATTAGGATTGATTATCGCACTGCAACAATACAATAATATCTTCTGCTCTGGAGAAAAAACAGTCTGGGATATAATTTATTCATGTTTTTAATCATAATTCATTATGCTTATGTAAAATACTTCCATTTAAACCTTTACCATTGTTTCCCAGTAAAGTGTGTCTTTGCAGTGAGCTTTAACCACAAGCTGAAAGGTGTCACAGTAACCACGGTGACCCTGTCCAGGGTTTAAAATTAATGTATAATTTAAACACACACATTTTCAGGCTTTTATAGAAAATGAAAAAACGTGTAATAATCGTGGTTCTTTCATTCACATGATGATCTTAAATATTCAACAGGTCAGATTAAGACTTCATCTTTCATTTGATGTCATTATGTCATGTTTATAGTTAACATGTTAAAATGTAATCATTCTTATCAATAAGATCTATAAAGGCCTGGAGAATTGTACATATGTAGAAAGTCTTTAGAAGCAGAACAAGCTTGTTTTGTGCAAACTTACCAACAATTAAGGTATTAGAGTTGAACTCCAGCATTCATTAATGTGACATGTGCATCTACCAGCCTCTGAGGGTGTGTTATAGTTGTCCTGTTGTTATAGTTTAGTAGTTTTTATGTTCCCTTAACATAAACAAACATAAACAAATATAAATCCATCCAAGTAAACACTGACAAAAAATGTCAGTGTTATAAAACAAAGTACAGCTCTGCAATGTCCATCAATGGAACACTTTTTGTGCAACCTGAAAAAGGGAATTTACTCATCTAAATAAAAGTGCTTATGGGATTCAACCAAAATATCAAATCTGAGATTTTACATGTTATCGTGTTTTCTCAGTGTTTATTTTTAACTTCCAAATTTTTGTGCAGGAATACAAACTGGTCGACATGCTCAGCTCTCAGGACACTTCTCTGTGCATTTACTGTCTCCTGCAAAGGAGAAAACTCTCTTTGCAGAGACACTTGTTCCAGGAATGCAAAGGAAACTCCTTGCTACTTTGGATAGCTGTTCATAGTCCTTCCACCAACGTAGAGGATTTCCTGTGAGATGCAAAGGGGCCTCATCTCTATACCTCTTGATCTGCAGCAACATCATGTTCTGATTTTGATACAGTATCATCACCAGTAGAGGTAAACGTAGCTCCATCCAAGTCCACCAATGCACATGAGATCCTTGGTCTCCTTAGGGGTGGCTGAGGGATGGAGGCAAAGCTGTCTTTGATATGTGGATGATGAGCCTCCTCTTTGGCATTCTCCTCCTCCACCCGTTTGTCAGTCTTATTCTTTTGCTGCTGAAAAACATTAAATCCAACTAGTATTAATGTCACAAAGTCAAAATTCAAATCCAAGATTTACCCTGTTCTGCACTAATATTTACTACAAATGTCTTCAATACAATTTTTTTTTTACTTTATTCACTTGCTTATAACTTCAATTGAATTTTTCCAATTAAATTAATTCATTTATTTATTTACATTTTTTTCCTTCTTTATCACAGTCACCACAGTGTCCAACAGTCTGGAATAGATGTAACTGGTCTCTGCTTCAGACAGGAAGGTCCTTAAACCGAGGATCAACAGTTGACGCCATCAATAGTGTCGCCCTCTCATTGACATATCTCTTTCCCAGATCTTCTGTTATAGCGGTCTTAAGGTCCCTTACTGTTGGGGTATCATCATTTCTTGTGCACCCATTACAAGCACAGCATGATGAGGAGCAATGATGGACAGGGTTGGCATGCTCTCCTCTGACATCACCAGGGTGGCGTCCTTTACAGGCTTCAGCGCAATGACAACTTCTGCACATATGATGTCAGACTCACTTAATGTAAAATTTCTTTTTCACTCTTCCTAACTTCAGCAGAAAGCAGAGCCGCACAGATGGCTGGTTGCTGTTCTAAAAATCGTTCTATCACATCATAGGAGCTGTTCCATCTTGTAATTATGTCCATGATCAATCTGTGAGCTGGTACCTGAAGGAGGCGCTGTTTCTGCTTCAACTGATTGCTGGCTGTGGTGCTGCGCCTGAAAAAGGCTGTTACATGTCGGATCCTCCCGAGAAGTTGCGCCACGGATTGTATTTCCAGTGCTTTCTGTGAGGCAAGATTCAGACTGTCTGCACAACATTGTATGTGCATCATGCCTGCAAGTCTAGCAGCGACAGCCACGTTTGGTGCATTATCGGTAACAACAACAAGGTCCTTTGCGTTTAATTCCTATTCAGCCACGGCGTCAGTTAGTAACGCTGCAATGTGTTCACCTGTGTGACTGCCATGCATGGCTCAGGTTTGTAGTACATGAGACTGAAGGTTCCACTGTTCAGTAATGTGATGTGCTGTAACAGTTACGTACGATTCAGTGGCTCTCGAAGTCCAAGCGTCGCATATCAAAGCAACTGTCTCTGCCGAGCTGAGAGAGTCCGGCACTGTCGCTTTGGCATCTTGGGTCAACTTTGTCAGAGCAATGTCCGTGATGTGTTGTCAGAAGAGAACAGTGTAACGCGGCTCCAGCATTTTAATCCTATTAACAAATGCTTTATTCTCCACAACACTTAAAGGGCGCATGTCATTGCAAATAAAAACAAGTACTGACTGCGTTATTTTTGTTGCACGAGTTGAAGTTGCTCATCGTTTCGAACTTCTTCAATTGGCCATTAAGCGGGATCACCTCGTTTCGCTTTAAAATTAGCATTGGAAGCTACGTTGCTATAGTGTCTAGACACATGTGTTCATACATTTGTGTTACTTGAATATTTGACTCTGGCAGTGCAGATTTTATAGACTGCATTGCTCTTGTCATAGTCTTTACTAACTTCTTTTGTCCTGAATCCAAAATAAGTCCACACATCAGCTTTGTAAGCTGCTCAGTCAGCAGTTAGCTGGCACCATTTGCCACACATCCACTGTTATACTAGTATACACTATATTTTCACAAGTATTCACTCACTCATCCAAATCACTGAATTCAAGAGTTCCAATAACTTACACAGGAACATAAGATCAAGCCCCGGGTCAGGCACACTGCTTCTACAAATATTTCTGAAAGAATAATTACAGTCCTCCAAAACTTCAAGTGGCCATCAGATTAGCTGAAGAACGGTGCGTAGAGAGCTTCATGGAATGAGGCAAAGCAGCTGCACACAAGCGTTACACCAAGTGAAATGTAATGCTTCTGATACATTACTGTGAAACACGACACCACTGAGCAGTGCAGACGCGTTCTCTGGAGAGACAAATTACGCTCCTCCGTCTGGTAATTCATGCTCTCAACTTTGTGGGAACAGTTTGCGGAAGACCCTTTCCTGTTCCAACATGACTGCGCACCAGTGCACAAAGCCAGGTCCATAAAGACATGGATGAGCAAGACTGATGTGGAAGATCTTGACTGGCCTGCACTCCTAAACCTTGTGGAAAGCCTTCTCAGAATAGTTGAAGCTCTTATACCAGCAAAGGGGATCAGACAGTGTGAATTAAGAATGGGATGTCAATCAAGTTCATTTGAAGTCGAGTGGCTTTATTGACATTTCAACCATGTGTAGTGGTACAGTACACAGTGAAATGAGACAACGCTCCTCCAAGACCATGGTGCTACATATTGTCAGGGCTGCCGAGGCGAGCCGTGTGGAATAAATGAGGATCCAAGCGCAGGCAGTCGTAGAGGAGTGAAGGTGATTTATTGAACACAAAGGAATGTGGACAAACAGCAAACGGGGCTCGAACTAAACTAAACTGGGAAACAACTAAACTACAGAGCACAAACCTGAATGAAAACGAGCAGAGGAGGATGACGATGAACAGCAGGGAGAAGACACGGTGGATACACAGACTGACACTGAGTAATACAGACGAACCGGCAACAGGCAGGAGAACACACAGGGCTTAAATACACACACCAGTAATCAGGGGATGAGAGACAGGAGGGCAACACAGCTGGGAGGAATCTGGGCTGACGGGACAGGGGAAACGTAAACTGATCACACTCACATACGACACAGACCTTCACAATAAAACAGGAAACTCAGATACATGGAACCAGACAAGACATTGAACTAAACAGACAGATTCACAAACAGATGGGGAGACACCATAGACAGACAGGTACAGACGCAGACTTAGAGGCAGATCGAAAATAACACAGAACTTAAACAATCATCATCTAGAAAATGATAACAAACTAAAAGCGCTGGGTCACCGACCCAGGACCATGACAGTACCCCCCCCTCAAGGGCTGGCACCAGACAGCCCAGCAGAAACGAAAAAACGGACCAAAACAAAACAGAAAACAACCCGACCAGGGCGGGCGGAGGGGGCCCAGGACGGAGGGACAGAGTCCAAAAAGGCCCAGATGGTCAAGTTCAGGAGGCCGACCATGCGAACGGCAACGGGGCAGGTCCGGATGCCGGCCGCGCAGTAGGCAGTGGCGTGGAAACAGTTCCGGGGGCCGACCGTGCGGACGGCAACGGCGGCGCGGAAACAGTTCCGGGGGCCGACCGTGCGGACGGCAACGGCGGCGCGGAAACAGTTCCGGGGGCCGACCGTGCGGACGGCAACGGCGGCGCGGAAACAAGTCCGGGGGCCGACCGTGCGGGCGGCAACGGCGGCGTGGAAACAAGTCCGGGGGCCGACCGTGCGGAAGGCAATGGCGGCGTTCAGGAGGGCGTCCATGGTGGCGGAGATGCCCAACAAGCGGCCTGGCAGATGACCGACGATGAGGAGGTGGTAGTAGAGGACCTGAAGGCTGCGTGGCCCCTGCAGCCCCAGGCGAAGCGGAGGCTGGACCAGGCGAGGCTGAAGCAGAAGCGAAGGCTGGACCAGGCGAGGCTGATGAGTATGCTGGAGCCGGACCAGGCGAGGCTGATGAGTATGCTGGAGCCGGACCAGGCGAGGCTGATGAGTATGCTGGAGCCGGACCAGGCGAGGCTGATGAGTATGCTGGCGCCGGACCAGACGAAGCAGCTGATGAGGATGAAGCAGTGGCTGGACCAGGCGAAGCAGCTGATGAGGACGCAGAAGCTGGACCAGGCGAAGCAGCTGATGAGGACGCTGAAGCTGGACCAGGCAAAGCAGCTGATGAGGACGCTGAAGCTGGACCAGGCAAAGCAGCTGATGAGGACGCTGAAGCTGGACCAGGCAAAGCAGCTGATGAGGACGCTGAAGCTGGACCAGGCAAAGCAGCTGATGAGGACGCTGAAGCTGGACCAGGCAAAGCAGCTGATGAGGACGCTGAAGCTGGACCAGGCAAAGCAGCTGATGAGGACGCTGAAGCTGGACCAGGCAAAGCAGCTGATGAGGACGCTGAAGCTGGACCAGGCAAAGCAGCTGATGAGGACGCTGAAGCTGGACCAGGCAAAGCAGCTGATGAGGACGCTGAAGCTGGACCAGGCAAAGCAGCTGATGAGGACGCTGAAGCTGGACCAGGCAAAGCAGCTGATGAGGACGCTGAAGCTGGACCAGGCAAAGCAGCTGATGAGGACGCTGAAGCTGGACCAGGCAAAGCAGCTGATGAGGACGCTGAAGCTGGACCAGGCAAAGCAGCTGATGAGGACGCTGAAGCTGGACCAGGCAAAGCAGCTGATGAGGACGCTGAAGCTGGACCAGGCAAAGCAGCTGATGAGGATGCTGAACCCGGACCAGGCGACGGCGTGGAGGATGCAGCAGAGGCCGGGCCAGGCAACGGCGTGGGGGATGCAGACGGAGGCGCTGCAGCAGGTGGCGGCATGGATGAAACTGCTGCTGCAAGCGTGGATGAGGCTGCTGGTGGAGCGGCTGGTGGTTGGACAGGCTCCTCGGGCCCCCCAGCTGACGAGGAAGAAGGCTGGATGGGCTCCTCGGGCCCCCCAGCAAAAACAGTCTCAGAACCAGTGGGCACTGGAGCCCCTGGCACACACAGAACAGAACCAGCAGGTGCGGAGACCTCTGGCAGGAACGCAACAGAACCAGCAGGCACACGGGCCTCTGGCAGGAACGCAACAGGACCAGCAGGCACACGGGCCTCTGGCAGGAACGCAACAGGACCAGCAGGCACACGGGCCTCTGGCAGGAACGCAACAGGACCAGCAGGCACACGGGCCTCTGGCAGGAACGCAACAGGACCAGCAGGCACACGGGCCTCTGGCAGGAACGCAACAGGACCAGCAGGCACACGGGCCTCTGGCAGGGACAGAACAGGACCAGCAGGCACAGTGGCCCCTGGCAAACACATAGCAGACTTCAGCTGCCCAGAGCGTTGACTCTGCTCAGGCAGTGACAGCTGGGTGCAGTCCTCAGCTGGTTTCTTGACCTCCAGGGATCCAGAGTCAGCTGGGGACTGAACCCCGGCCTCTGGGGAGGCCCTGGAGTGTGTCGCAGTCTCAGAACTGGCCAGCTTTTGAGGACTGTTGACAGTATTGTTAGATTTGTCTCTCTGCTTGGAGTGGATGGGCGAGGAGCAGTGTCTTTCGGGTTGAATTGACTTGTATGGTTTTACAGGTGGAACAACTGACACAGGATGCAGGGCTGGTGGCTGCTGAACAGGAGGCTGAACTGAGGGCGACTGACATAGTGGTTGTGATGACAACGGTGGTGGAATTAGAGACTGAGCTTGAGGCCGTGCGGCTAACTGAGCTTGAGGCCGTGCGGCTAACTGAGCTTGAGGCCGTGCGGCTAACTGAGCTTGAGGCCGTGCGGCTAACTGAGCTTGAGGCCGTGCGGCTAACTGAGCTTGAGGCCGTGCGGCTAACTGAGCTTGAGGCCGTGCGGCTAACTGAGCTTGAGGCCGCGGTTCAAATGAATAAACAGTCCTAGTATTATCAGAGCTGGTGTTAATGGTCTCTGGGTTATATGTCACAGTTTTAGCAGACCCTAGGTTGGCTGACACGGGTTTAACAGTTTCAGAAGAACAACAGCCCTTTGCTTTCGCTGAAGTCTTAAAAATGCCAACCTGGGAGAGATCGGTTATCACGAAGGTAGGTAAGCTTTGTGAATTAGCTCCCACTGACACACCCCGAACAACCCCAGAAGAAAAAGTCTTACAGTTCAGATTGGAGCCGTTATCCTTTTTACTCACCACAGTCGGCCGCTCTGATATCCTGGGGTCCGACTGTGGCGAGGGGCGTCGACGGCGTGAGTGCCGTTTCCCAATTGACGGCTGGACCGACGGGCCGGGCAGGACACTCTCCGTCGGGTCAGGGAGTGAAGCATGAGTTGCAGAGTGGGTGGTAGCAGGGGGGAGAAGATGAAGCTCGTTCAGAACGAAATTCTGTGTGAGCGGGTGAAGTGAGCTGAGCAACCAGGGGAGACCAGAAACTAAGCGCTGTAGCCGAACAGCTATGCCTTGGCGGAGTTCTCTCCCCTCATGCTCGAGCCATAAGTTAATTAATCTGTCCACCGAGTAAATAATGTCCTCCCGGAGCTCCTCGGGCGGGTTGACTGCTGCTGGGTCCATAGTGGCCGGTTCGTACTGTCAGGGCTGCCGAGGCGAGCCGTGTGGAATAAATGAGGATCCAAGCGCAGGCAGTCGTAGAGGAGTGAAGGTGATTTATTGAACACAAAGGAATGTGGACAAACAGCAAACGGGGCTCGAACTAAACTAAACTGGGAAACAACTAAACTACAGAGCACAAACCTGAATGAAAACGAGCAGAGGAGGATGACGATGAACAGCAGGGAGAAGACACGGTGGATACACAGACTGACACTGAGTAATACAGACGAACCGGCAACAGGCAGGAGAACACACAGGGCTTAAATACACACACCAGTAATCAGGGGATGAGAGACAGGAGGGCAACACAGCTGGGAGGAATCTGGGCTGACGGGACAGGGGAAACGTAAACTGATCACACTCACATACGACACAGACCTTCACAATAAAACAGGAAACTCAGATACATGGAACCAGACAAGACATTGAACTAAACAGACAGATTCACAAACAGATGGGGAGACACCATAGACAGACAGGTACAGACGCAGACTTAGAGGCAGATCGAAAATAACACAGAACTTAAACAATCATCATCTAGAAAATGATAACAAACTAAAAGCGCTGGGTCACCGACCCAGGACCATGACACATATGACATATAACAGACAAGCAACCCAAGACTACATAAAGTTGCAAAACAAAAACAAAACAAAGACAGTGCAACACCAGACGGAACAGACACAGTGCAATAGAAAAGTGCAACGTAACAGTCAAATCAAATCAAATCAAATCACTTTTATTGTCACATCACATGTGCAGGTATATTGTTACAGCACATGTGAGTGAAATTCTTGTGTGCGAGCTTCACAAGCAACAGAGTTGTGCAAAATACAATAATGTAAACAAGCAAAATACAAGAATGGCTACATCTGAAACTAATAAATATATGTACAATATATAATAGTATATGCATTTCTGGATGTGTATACTAAATATTTTTCTACACGTGTGTGTGTGTGTGTGTGTGTGTGTGTGTGTGTGTGTGTGTGTGTGTGTGTGTGTGTGTGTGTGTGTACATATTTTACAAATTAAATAGAGTAAACAATAAATAAAATATATAAAAATATACAGAGTTGAGACATGTGCAAAACAGTGGCGTTACTGTACAGTATGTAGTGCATAATGTTAAAGTTCCAGTAGTGAAGGTGAGGTGTCTATGACGTGTTCAGCAGTCTGATGGCCTGGTGGAAGAAGCTGTCTCTCAGTCTGCTGGTACGGGACCGGATGCTGCAGAACCTCCTTCCTGATGGAAGCAGTCTGAACAGTTTATGGCTGGGGTGACTGGAGTCCTTGATGATCCTCCCCGCTTTCCTCAGGCAGCGCTTCCTGTAGATGTCTTGGAGGGAGGGAAGCTCACCTCCAATTATCCGTTCAGAGCACCACACTACTCGCTGGAGAGCTTTGCAGTTGTAGGCGGTGCCGTTGCCATACCAGGTGGTGATGCATCCAGTGAGGATGCTCTCAATGGCACAGTGATAGAAGGTCCTGAGGATGCGGGGGCTCATGCCGAATCTTTTCAGTCTCCTGAGAAAGAAGAGGCACTGCTGCGCCTTCTTCACTGTTTTGTTTGTGTGTACTGACCACGTAAGATCCTCAGCCAGATGTACACCAAGGAACCGGAAGCTGCTCACTCTCTCCACAGCAGCGCCGTTGATGGTGATGGGGGTGTGTACTTCTCTGCACCTCCGGAAGTCCACTATCAACTCCTTTGTCTTTGCGACGTTGAGGGTGAGATGGTTGTCTTGACACCAGTGGGTCAGGGCGCTGACCTCCTCCCTGTAAGCCGTCTCATCACCATTGGTGATAAGACCCACCACTGTAGTGTCGTCCGCAAACTTCACAATGATGTTGGAGTTGTTAGTGGCTGTGCAGTCGTAGGTGTGGAGTGAGTACAGGAGAGGGCTCAGTACACACCCCTGTGGAGCACCAGTGTTCAGTGTGATGGGGGATGAGGTGATGCTGCCCAGTCTGACCACTTGGCGTCTGTCAGACAGGAAGCTAAGGATCCAGCTGCAGAGGGAGCTGCTCAGTCCTAGATCCTGCAGTTTCCTGTCCAGCTTCGAGGGAACGATGGTATTGAATGCTGAGCTGTAATCTACAAACAGCATTCTCACATACGTGTCTCTCTTCTCCAGGTGTGACAGGGCAGTGTGTAGTGTCAGGGCTATGGCATCATCAGTGGACCTGTTGTGGCGGTATGCGAACTGTAGAGGGTCCAGTGAGTCGGGTAGTGCAGAGCAGATGAAGTCTCTGACCAGCTTCTCGAAGCATTTGCTTACGATGGGGGTCAGGGCTACAGGTCGCCAGTCGTTCAATGAGGAGATGGTGGAGGATTTGGGTACAGGGACGATGGTGGCCATTTTGAAGCAGGCTGGGACTACAGACAGAGAGAGGGAAAGGTTGAAGATGTGCGTGAACACTCCAGCCAGCTGAGCCGCGCATGACTTGAGGACGCGGCCGGGAATCCCGTCCGGACCAGTAGCTTTGCGTGCGTTCACCTTCCTGAAGCACTTCCGCACATCCTCCTCAGACACAGTGTGCGCACTGACGTCATCCGCGGTGCGCACACTGTCCGGTCTCATGGTGTTCGCTGTGTCGAATCTAGCGTAGAATACGTTTAGATCCTCACACAGAGAGGCCGTGGTCTGCGGTGTGCTGGTTTTCCCTCTAAAGTCTGCGATCGTGTTTAGTCCCTGCCACATCCTCCGAGGGTTGTCAAACTGTTGCTCCACCCTGTCCCTGTACTCACGTTTGGCTGCTTTGATCGTCTTCCGGAGTTGGTAATGTGCGTGTTTGTAGTCCAATGTGTTCGCGGAGGCAAAGGCGGTGCTCCGTGCCGCGCGAACATCTCCGTTAATCCAGGGTTTTTGATTTGGGAAGGATTTAACTGTTCTGGATGGGACGACATCTTCCACGCATTTCCTGATAAATCCGCAGACTGAGTCTGTGTACTCGTCAATGTCCCTAGCAGCCACGTGAAACATTTCCCAGTCTGCGTGATCAAAACAGTCCCGCAGCGCAGACTCCGATTGGTCCGTCCAACAGTGCACCGCCCACAGTGAGTTATGCAATATGCGTGTGAAGACAGACGAATATGTAACCCAACTTACGATTTATTATCAAGAATAACCCACTAGCCAGTATCAGAAAATCTAGGATCGGCAGGAGCCCAAGGTATAAACACCAATAAGGAGGGACCACACCAGAGAGACTGTTAGCTTAGCTGCTAGCGGACTTTCCGTCCCGTTATGTCTGCCCTTTTCTCCTTATCAAATTAGGTTTTCCCCACTTTTCTTACTCACCGATGACATGATGAAATTTGCTTGCAACTCTTAGCAATTCGACTTTGGTAACATTAGTTTCTCAGGCACATCGCTTTGTATGAACAGGAACGAAATGGCAACTACAGAAAGTCATGTGATCAAGGTCAACAGCAAGGGTAGTTGGGAGCTCATTGCTGATTGGCCAAGTAATACAACAACAGATAATCTTATTTGTCCACATCTTCCTTTAAACAAAAGAAGAAAGAAATAACTAAATTGTTTACATCATACACTGAAAAATTACTTTCCACTGCTCTTTTTTTCTAGCTGGGCTACAAATACTTTTGGGATTATATAGTGGTTTTCCGTTCCTGGTTTATTTGAAGACTTCTCTCCAAAGCCACCGTGAAAACTATGCAGCATTAACATAATAAAACTCAACGTAAGGCACACATGTTTGGCTTGCAGCCTGGAGCAGACTGGGATCAAACCACCGACGTTCTGGTTAGAGGCTGACCTGAGCTACAGCCACCCCGTGCAGCTACGTCTGGTGCGGTGCCATAGCAAACCAGCTGTTCGTAACACTTCCCACATTGAAACAGACGTCAGCGCGAACTATCGCATGTCCGCCATTTCCTGTCCGAAACCGGAAGTGACGCCATATTCGCGGAAAATGTAGTTTTTTTACTTGTAGGCCTTAAAAGCCTATACTGGTGTTTTTATAAGTCATGTTTGACTTTTCTGAATAGTTTCTGGGATGCTTAGAACTCGAATTGCACAGCTGGAAATAGTTTATTTTGATGCTGTTTTCTTTGCAAATTTGCATCATAGGATTGTTTTTTTGTTTTTCCTGCTGTATATAAAAATTGCTGTATCACCAAAATAAAACTATGAAGACACTCAAAATAAATTTCCTGTTGTTGTAAACTATTTTTTGCAACTTTTTTGCATTTAAAGTTTTGAAGGATAAACCTCTTAAATTTCTCCAAGTACGCCACTACGGAGCACTGGCGGACTCTGGGCATTAAAACTGCAAGGGCGGCAGACAGCGCCGTCTGCACCGCTGTGGCTCATCGCCACAGCAAAAATTAAAATGTACAACTCCGCTATCAATATCGACATAAATGACGACAGAAAACTAAACAGCAGTGGCATGTGTAGGGTTACTGAAGTTGGGCTAGCTGGTATATAATTATGTGCTGTGTGGTGGCAAGTGACACAGCTATGGTTAGCATAAAATAAACACAGTGAAGCTGGAGGATGAACACTAACTTTTTTTCACTCGATAAATTTAACGTGACGGTTCCCGATAGTTAGGGACAATGCAATTGCATGGCATGATGCTGTAAATGGACCAAACTTCAGTCAGGAGAACAACTGTAATATAAGGTTAGTCATTAATATACTGATGCATGGGCTGGGCTGTAGTTACATCGTGAGGTTTTAAAAACCTCACCAGGAACACAGGGGAGGCACAGAAACTAGGAAATTTTAAATACAAGTTATAAAGAATATAGCTTAAACCAAAATTACAAACACTACCTCGAACTGTGACCTTAATAATGGATTGGATTTATATAGCGCTTTTCAAGGAACCCAAAGCGCTTTACAATGCCACTATTCATTCACTCTCACATTCACACACTGGTGGAGGCAGCTACAGTTGTAGCCACAGCTGCCCTGGGGCAGACTGACAGAAGCGAGGCTGCCATATCGCACCATCGGCCCCTCTGGCCAACACCAGTAGGTGGTAGGGTAAAGTGTCTTGCCCAAGGACACAACGACCAGGACAGAGAGCCCGGGGATCGAACCGGCGACCTTCCGGTTACAGATACGCTTCCCAACCCCCTGAGTCACGATCGCACCTTGTCAATACCTAAGTAGGTGCCTCTGGAGCATGTTATGTTATTGTCCTGGAAGATCATATGGAGCATTGAGCACACAGTGCAGATAGTATGAAGTGTTTAAAGACCATCTAAAGTCTTTGTCTTTCACAGATGAACATCAATATATGAATCATTTTATTCCTATATTGTGTTTTGTTAGGTGTAAGAAACCTTTACATTTTTTTGGTCTTATATAACTTATTATAGTGAAGGAATCCAAAAATAATGCACCACATTTTCTTTTTATTTGCAGGCCCTATATAAAATGATATAAAGTGGACTTAAAAAGTCTGCATACATCTAGCACTTCCCAGACACACACACACACACACCTCTTTCAGATGAACACACTCGTCCACGCTCAGCACAGCCACAGTGTGTCTGACACACTCTGCTACCTGTGATTGCTAAATGGAGATCTGCAGCAGCTGATGGAAGTTTGTTGCTTTCATTTTTGCTTCTAAGTAATCTAACTTTAGCTCATGCTTTTGTAATTGTTTGAGCTTTTTATATTTATGTTTCAGAGCACTAGCTTTATATTTGTGCTGGATTTGTTATATTACTATGTTTAAATAAACTGTAGTCAAAGGGAGGAAACAGCTGTGACAAACCTGATGGAACCAAGCACAAAACACTTGTGGCTGAAACACGAGTGAGTATTATCTGTACAAACTTCGAACAGCTGGCAAAAAGATCTGCATCATGTATGTTAGTGCAACAGGTTTCTGCTTCACTCTGCTGTAACAGGCCGGCCCAAATAAACTCCTCGACTTTGCCTTGTGTTGTATTTTTACTAATACAAAACTCTGGAGCGGAGGTGTCATCAAGTACACCCCCATTCCAATTGTAGAAGGAACGAGCTGCATTCTCGGGAAGTCCGGACTTCCGTGTGAACTTAAGAAGTCAGGACTAGCGAGAACACGAGTACCCAGGGGCGGTCCAACCCCCCCCAACACGAACACAGACACATATAACATATTAAGGATTGTACATTAACATATTTTATTGTAAACACTGTTGTCATAACCAAACTGAATTTAACCAGAGAAACACATAGATAGAGAGAGGGATACAGTACTGTCAGGGCTGTAGACTTTCTGCCACGGTTGCACTGGTGCTCCTAACTTTTGTGTGTGTGCGCCAAAGAAAAAAATTTAGGCGCACCTACAAAACACAACAAACGTTAGCCCGCAAAGCCACAGTGAACAAAGCAGCATAGCGCAACAAAATTCAATTCAAATCAATATAAGACTTATTTGTAACCTACATCAACAATCATGTTATGATAAATTACGTAATTACAACTACAACAGAAGACTCACCTTTGTGGAAATGCTTGGAGCAGACTAACATGTGAGCTGGAGTGTTCTGGAACGTTGTATTCGGTCTCCGTCGGCTCTTTGTTACTTTGGAAACATGGCTTGAACAATTTCTGTCATGCGACCGGCTAATGCAGTTAATAATACAACAGCTTCTTGCCATTTTTTGTGTTTCTTTTTATCGCTGTGTGACTGTTTTCATGTGAAAGCCTGCGTGCGCCAGTACCGCTTGCCACGCGTTCCCAGAATCCTTTGCGGTTTTACCTCGTAATGACGTCACATTATCAATCTCCTTTTGTTCCTGGAGAAAGTATTTAACTGAGAGCCATGTTAGGCTCAGGGAGACTCTCCACCAAGCTTGGTTTTCTGTTCTTTGTTTTTGATTAAACAATGTTAGCTACCGCTCACCACTTGTCTGCAGGTTTTATTTAATGGAAAACTTCCACAACATGAAGATCATACAACCCTCCAAAAATTGAAAACCACCAGACCAAATATTTAGTTATTTACATTGGTCTTGATTATTCAATACAACATAATATCATAGGGGCTTATCCCATCTGTCTATCCCCTCTGGCAGGCGGCAGGGGACACCCTGTCACCAGTTTATCACAGACCCAATATAATAAAGCATTATAATCTGATGAGACTTTAGGTTTTTTGCTATATTTTGTACATAACTTGGAGTATGATAAAATGGCCTTGCATACCGGAGCAGAAGGTGAACAACTTATGAAACAATTTATTTTCATGGTGTTGAAATCTCCCAATTCTTTGAATCTTTGGGCTGAAGGAGGGACAATACTCGGTGTATCAATGCTCAATCAACAATCATTTATTTCCATACAATTCAACAGTCAGAGCATTACAACGTCCGGACGGGAGAGATGCTACCAGAGGGTCAGGCACATGTCTCAAAATGGTGACGGGTTGCTCAGCTTTTTATAGTCTCTAGTGGCCCCCAGCTAGTCGTAAAAGCCAAAACCTCACACTTTTTCTCTGTTACAGCGCCTAAGTTATGACCTCGGCAGTTGTTTCTCTGCTTTCTGTAAGGTGGGGGTGTGGAATGTGGTCTATCTATCTCCCCTGTCTTTAGACACAGAGTCTCCTGCTTACAACCTTCTCTTCATGATTCAACAATTAAGCATGTCAAGAAAACAGTGTAACACATTCCCAGCAGATCAAGGATACAGAGTGATGCACATTTATCTAATGAACTAATATGTGAATATGTTCTGTTAACTCAAAAGTATAATGAGAACTACACTACATACAGCTCACACACTCTATATTAAAGGGTATAATGTGATCTACAGCAGTATTCTAATTCAACTACTTTGATTACATATATAAGGTAACATATAATAACAGAATAATCTAATAATGGCTAAAAATAAAGTTACTTTATTAAACCCCAAATCCTGCTTCACTGTACAGGCCTCTGGCAAATCTAATGAGGCTTTATCAAGCGCAGATAATTCTTAGTCAAACTACTGTTACAGAAGTTTTCCATTTAATAAAGCCTGCAAACAAACGGTGAGCAGTGGCCAACATCCTTTAATCAAAAAAGAACAAACACCCAAGCTTAGTGAGAGAAGCCATTATCGCGGGGCCTCGACCGGCAGGGTTTCACCTGAACCTGGCAGGTTTAAATACCTTCAGGAACACAGCTGTTGGCAAGGGAGGCTTAGCACTCCCTTGCTAACTCTTACAGTCCTTGAAAAGACAAAAGGCTCTTCTCCCCACTCTGGGTTCTTTGTGGGTTCTATGCTTAGCATCTGTTAACAGCATGAATGTGAGAGACATTGAGAGATATTAAAAACCCAGAGGCACCGAGGCATTTTACAATAAAATAATGTAAATAATACATAAATTCCTCTACACTACAGATGCAAATGAGCCTTTGTGCCATCTTCCATTATGTGAAGAAATATATAAATACTTTCCTATTTTTGAGCAACATTTGAGTCTAGTATTCATTATTATTCATTATGCTTTTGTATGTTGCTTGACAAAAGTGAGCTTTTACCCACAAGCTGAAAGGTGTCACAGTAACCACGGTGACTCATATTTCAGCCACAAATGTTTCCCTGTGATGTTGCTGTTGCTCATTTCTCATCTCATTTCATACAGGAAACGGGTGAACAATTCTTTGTCTCCATTTTGTTTTTATATTATCAAAAAATTAGTTTGTGTTATTATTAGGTTAAGTTGTAAGCTTTACCACAACAATTGTGAACACAAGCCACAATTGCTCTCCCTGGTATCTGACTGCAGTTGATGCCTGAATTAGTGAATAACATCAAATGTAAACTCTCATCAGTATCATAGTTCTAGAGAAGATCTAACATATTATCACATTTTGTACACTTTAACATAAATATGATGTGTAAGAGAAATTTAGCTGATTAAGGTAAAGACCCTACAACAATGCAAGAAAACAGAGAAAACGACAACAATCATATAACCCCCATATGAGCAAGCCTGGGAAAACTGTGAGAGCACGTACTCTCCTCTTTGAAATAGACTGAGGGTTTCAAAAGAAACAAAAAAAACTGAATATTAAATAGGAAACCCTTAAATATATAAAATGCACCTAGTAGTATAGACCAGCGGTCCCCAACCCCCGTCCATGAGCCGTTTGGTACCGGGCCGCAAGAGTTAAGGCTCGGGTGTGAAATCAATGGTTTTCAGGGTTTTTATCAGTTTTAATTGTTATCTTTTAATCGTTTTTATCGTTAACTCCGCTTCCCTGGGTCTTTTCCCATGTGCTATGAATAATCTTCTTTTTTTGGTATCGGTACTGGTTTTATTTTGTTGTATTTGTTGTATTTTAACCTTATAGGGCGGTCCGTGATAATACTGTTGGACATAAACCGGTCCGTGGTGCAAAAATGGTTGGGGACCACTGGTATATACTCCTTGTTGTGGGTAGTATTCTAATTTCACATTTTTAGGAAGACACTATAAGGTGACTTCTGCTGTTCAGCCTTGTCTCACATTTCCAGAGAAATCGTCCCAGCCACAAACACCTTAACACTGGCCTAATAGACTTTATTTGTATAGCTGCAAGGCTAAAATAGAGCTCGATAAAACACTGGCCTCTGAGGTTAAGAGGACAGGACTGGAAATGATTTTAAAATAACCCAGCAAACAATAGGCTAAATGAAAAACTGACTTTTCTTAACCTCCAGGTTAAGTTTACAATGAATATAAAATTTAAAAAGTTTTTGTGATATAAGCATATTTGCATCCACAACCAAATCATGCAGATATGATGAAGGAAAACGGAAGCTGTCCAGAAAATAAACATGTGACCTTTAAGGCAAGGAATTGTTTAATAAAAAAGGGCCAAATTTACAAAGGGACATCACATAATGCATATTGAATATAAAAATACTATATTATTTGCAGATAAAAAAACAATGTGGATATGAAGTATCAAACACTATTAACAAGAGCAGAGCTCCCACTGAGAGCACCACCACTAAAACCTAGACCTGAATTTCATTTCATGGATTATTAAAGGATGGTTTTTGTTTGTTTCTTCATCATTTCTAATCTCTCCCACTGTTTCCTGCACGTTTCTCTCCTTTTATGTCAGTCAGATTATCACACTGGTGTTGTCACTGTTGGTGTCACACTGAGATCTCCTGCAATGTTGTCCATACCGCAGAAACACAGACGTGCCAGCAATCTATCAATGGGCCCTTTACGCATGAAAACAAACAGAACCAAGTCCATAAAAGGACTGAGCAGAAATAAGCTGATAACACTATACGGAAAGTCCATGCGATATCTAAATGTTGAAGTACAACAAACGGCCATGGGAAAGATCATGAGAAAGTGGTTAAGCAGCAATACAACTAAAGTTCCTAAAACTCTTCGTTTTTCGTCTGTGGGCACTGAGGTGGCAGAAGGAAGAGCTCTGAGGGTCCAAGCAAAACTGAGGATAAACATAGGTGAGAGGTTGAAGACCAAAATAGTGATGGAAAATTGATGGTTCAAAACTATGCAAAGAGGTGCAGTGATAACACAAAGGATCCAGACCAGAACAGAGACCAGCAAAGAACCTTTAGTTTGTCTGATACAGTTCATCTGTGGGCAGGTGATGAGGAAACACCTGAAACACAAAACAGACAGACATGCATTCATATCACAGGGAACATTTCTCTGTTTAAGGACTCTTTAGAGTATAATGTAATGCTCAGAGACATGTAAATGCACAAAGAGACAGACAGATACCTTTCAGCAGCAATGCACATCTTGAACTCAAGATTAGCCATCAAACCAAAGAGGTAAATACCGATAAAAATAGTTTCAGTGGTGTAATATTCATGGCCTTTGTTTGACTTCCAGAAGATCATTGCACTGAACTGGATTAGATTGGAGAATAAGAGATTTGTGTAGTAGGTGACCAGAACCTGCTCCCTTCGTACCTGTAGGGAAAATTAAATTATTAATTAGTTTATTAGTTAATTAGTTAATAATTTAATTAATTAATTAATAAGTTAATAATTAATTATTAAGTCACTTTAACGCAATGAAACATAGAGTGAGGCACAGAAAGAAAGCAATCCCAATAATGTCTTACATACCACAAAACAAAGCCAAAGGATGAGCAATATAGTCAAAAAAAGGCAGACAGTAATGTCCATCCACATCACCACATCGAAACTCTCCATCTTTATCTAACTTTGTGTGTGGTGGAGTTGCTGTAAAAGAAATATCCGTCCTTTTCTTCAGAAAATAACCTGTTGAATGGAATAGCATGCTTGAAAAGTTGGAAGGTTAAAAATGTTCTTTTGTAGCCATTAAATTCTGGACAGAAGCATTGGAAAAGATGGAAAGTCTATATGCTTGACTGATAAAAACAAAAATAAGTGATAAAAATGTAATGGTCCTTCAAAACTTGTTTACTCAAATTAAACTGAATGGAAAGGCAGGCCTTAAAGAAGAAATTTACTGGCTCACGCGACGTCAAACCTCAATTTTACACCTATTTAAATTCACTGTCCAAAAATACTTCAGTAGTACATTCACAAGCAAAACATATATTATCCAAGTATTTTTTTCTGTAATGTAACTGTAATACTTAATAATGTAACATGAACATTTTATCCATTAGGTGCTAAAAAGTATAAACTTGTAAGTATAAATTTTTATCCTATTGTATATTTTATTCTATTTATTCTACTTTATATAGTATTTTATTCTTATTGTATTCTAATTTTGCTATATAACTTTTGCACTGTCCACTTCCTTTCCTTTCCCACGTGTGGGACTAATAAAGTTTATCTTATCTTATCTTATCTATTCGACTGGTAACTGAATATAGACAAATATATTGGAGTTACCACTATATAAAAAGCGCTTTGTGATAACATTATAAAAACAGAATATAAGGTTTGTATCTACTTACTTGCTTCAGGGCCACTTTCAGCTCAGCTAGTTGGTAAAATGAAGGCTATGAAGATTCGATTCACAGACTTAATTTTCCGAGTGAATCTGAACAAGGAAACTGCCTGGGGTGTATCATATGCTCCACCCCATTGACACCCCTACGCGCGCACACACACACACACACACACACACACACACACACACACACACACACACACACACACTCTCTCTCTCTCTCTCTCTCTCTCTCTCTCTCTATCTCTCTATAATCTGTTACCCAGTGCCTAGTTTGAAGTTTTACTTAATTCTAATTTTAAATATAATAATTCCACTTAATATGTCAAATAAACAACACTTGCACCCACCCCTGAGCAGGCTCCCTTTCTTCCAGCAAAATGGGAAACAAGACATGAATATGAGGACTCACTCAAACAACTAACTTACCATGAAGTTTTTTTTTAATTCAGTTTATTCAGTAGTTCAGCATGAATTCATGATTATATACAGACCTTGTTAGAGTTTGTATTGTTGATTGTCATTTATGCTTACAAATATTCAACCATGTATACTTAGAGGCATATAATTAATTGTGTGTGATCTTTAACAGGCTGCAAAGGCTTGGTGTGTATTCCACACTAGAATGCACACCCACATCCTGGGAGCACGAGAGAGGTCATACCTTCTCTTATTGTTTTATGGTAGGATTAACGTAGTTACGTCTGTTCTAGTCTAAGTGATTTTTGTGTATAAATGAACTGCTGGACTTCCTCACGGTGTTATCTAGGATGAGGGGGGGTCTACCCTCTTCCTGACCAAGGATGTTTGCTTGTGTGCTTTTATGATCCTTTGATCAGCAGTACCCACACACACACACACACACACACACACATCCAACACACACATCCACCACACACACACATCCACCACATACGCCAACACACACACAGGCAAGGTACTCTTTGTTTGTATGTAGACGTCATATGTTAATGAACCTATGCATATTCATGTAACCTCAATAAAAGGGCAGTGGTACGGGAGAACGGACGAGAGCAACTGGGGTCAAGCGAAGGAACGGCGCCTGTCCGGTTCTCTCCCGTGCATGAGAAACATGAAGAACTTTGCCTACTTGTGTCTTGCTTTGCAGTGTAATTATATTGCCTTCAACGTTCCAGCGGATGGGTTCAAGCTACAAACCTATCAGACCTAGATTCATTTCATTTGCTCTTTGAACTTATCCATGTTTCAGTGTGAGGATGTAAATGACAGACAGGAAGTTGGTTTAGTGTTTGAATAAAAACCTCACATATTTATATAATTTATGCTGTTGAACATTAGATGTAAAAGCCAGAATAAATTATAGGTTCAATGTTTAAATCAGTGTCTAATCAAAATGTGAAATGTTCACTCTTGATCAGCACATACACAGTAGACTGGGATGGTAAAGCATTTCATGATTATCGGCGTGACGGCCACGGGGCGGTAATCGTTCAGGCTGGTGACGGGAGACTTCTTCTGCACTGGGAAGATTGTGGCTGATTTTAGACAGGATGGGATCCAGTGAGAGGTTGAAGAGTCTGGTGTAGATGAGATAATAAGAAAAGATGAAAAAAACTATTAATTAACTACTAATAACTTTTTTTGTCAAGTTAAGGCCTGATCCGTCTGAAATCCATAGCCAGTGCTCTGACACGGTGCCATCAATCTTTGAATGCTGAAAAAGCACAGTGTATCCAGAAAACACATTATATGCTGCAATAAATGCACTGCCCAACTGTCCCCTCTAACACTGCCTTTCAGCAGCATGCAACAGCAAACAGGTCGTCAGAGGAGCCGAGATGATGATTAAGTTTAACATTTTCTAAAATATTGACAAAGCACTTTAAGCACAAGAGTGTTAGTTAATAATTTAAAAATGAATATTGTCTGTATGGACTGCAACTCCCCCCCCCCCCCCCCCCCCCAAAAAGGTGCACATGTAAAACTGCGGTGTTAAGCGATGCGGTTGAAAAATTTGAGTGCGCCTAACTTTTGTGCGCCCATGGCAAAAAGTTAGTCTAGAGTCCTGGATTGAATGAAGAATTATAAATGTCTCCTGAATCGGGATTTCTCTGTTCTATCATGGGGATCAAAGACTCGGGTTTAATAGTTGGCATTGAAGATGCCAAATCTCTGATAAATTCAACTTTAACTTCTGGTGGTCCTGCAGGCTGAGCAGACGTTTGTCTTCCAGCACAACACAAAACAGTGACTTGACTATGATGATTAACTCTGATGGTGCAAAACACTGCCTGACTACTGAATTTGTAAAATCACTGAAACACTTTGCAGAAACCCCAAAAATAATTACAGATATTTGAAATTATAGTTTATTTAACAGTTTACCGTGATCTGGATCATACAGAAACCTACTTTCACTTCCTTTGCTTTTTGCAGCTCTCTGCAGCTGCTTCAATGTGGGGAGGTGAGGGGCAGGAAGTTGGTGTAGCGTGCGAATAAGACCTGGGAGGGAGGGGGACCTGAAACTGTAATTGGAAGATTAAATGAAACACAATAAAGAGGAAATATCTTTAGTTTTGGTATTTATTAATTTGGCAACATTTGTTATCACAAAGGGCCTGACAGGCTTTTATGGATGTGTTTGTAGGGGCTTTTGGATGTCAGCTGCTTTCAAAATGTTGTGCTTATTTCGTAATATCTCTACTGATTTTGCTCAATGTCAATTTTGACAAAAAAATCAAAGTTACACTCGCATTAGCACAGGAACAGAGCGGGAGGGAGAGACAGAGAAAGAGCCAGGGACAACAACGTCACATTAGAAAGGTATAGTAATCATCCACAACTATTTTCAGTTGCAGATGATAAAGGATTCAGAAAGTTTATTCATGCAGGTCCATATGACAGAGAATATGCATGTTCTTTTCGTTTTCATATTTTAATTTATATTTAATTGTGTTGTGGTTTGCAGTGTTTTGTGTTGTTTCATTTTAAATTTGTTTAAAAGGAAAATCTGAAAATTTAAATAGTTCAAAGTTGAACTGTGACTAGTTGGTTTTTGTATTATATGATTTATTTATTACATTTTATGTGGAGTGAATAAATAAAAGTATATTTACGGTGGTCCCTACAGACAAAACACGTACAAAACACAACAGAAGTGCTCCAGGATGCTGGGCGCAGTGTTGAGCTTTTGTTCATAGAGGCTACACTAGCCAGCAAGTACCAACGACCGATTTGGTGTGTGGTAGTAATAGGTAAACAAAGATTTTTTTAATTATTTGAATATATATGAGTGCTTGTGTATAAATACACAAACAATACACATATGCTTTCATGCTTTCAGTTGTGTAATTTAAGTGATCTAGGTAGCTCTGTTTAGGAAGTTCAGTTAACGCTAGAAATGTGTTTTGGAGTTTGTACGTATTTTGTCTCTAGGGGCCACCACGTGTATTTATATATAAGCATATATAAATAAAACCACTTTTTTTTACATTAATAATTCCTTTTGTGTATAATTTTATATTATTGTTTATAATAAATTAATTAAAGCAACAAAACAACCTGAAGAGCCGGTTCGGAGCCGAAAGAGCCGGAAATCCCATCACTACTATACTAAGTACAGGCCATTGACCATTTTACATTTGAATCCAAGGACTGGAAAGAAAGTCAACATACCTGACAACTGACACAGTTATCATATGTGTATATCTGTACACATATGATAACTGTGGTGAGTACATATTACTGGTTAATACATACATTTTAACTGTCAGGGTCCTGGGTCAGTGACCTAGTGTTTTGAGTTTTGCATTTTGCATTATTTTTGTCAGTATTTATCATTGCTAGTCTTTTGGTTTCAATGTTAGCGTTCGTAGTATTCTGGTTTCTGTCTCTGTGTTCCATGGTTGCTCTGTCTCCCCTGTCAGCCGTATTCCCTTGTCAAGTCCGCGACTATGTGTTATGTTTCCTGTTTTACTTTGTAAGTCTGTGTCTCAGTGTGTCTTTTGCTTCCCCAGGTCTTGTTGCGCTTGATTACTCCCAGGTGTACTCTCCTCCTGTGTCCCATTCTCTCGTTATCCCTCCGTGTATTTTAGCCCTGTGTTTTCCTTGCTCTGTGTCACATCGTGTGTGAAAGGCTCTCCGTGGTCCCTGTCCCAGGTTTCCTTGAGTTTTTAGTTTTAGTTTCTCAGTAATCTTTTGCTAGTTTTCAATTAAAGGATTTTGAGTTCACTTTTTGTGTGTGAGTCCTGCATTTGGGTCCGCCTGCTGCCTACCACGGCCTCACATGACATTAACTAACGTCAAAGTCAAATGCTTAGTGCGAACCACTCATGTACTCCAAGGCCAATCAGTTGTTACGATCCATGAAAAGTTGTTGGTAATATTAAGTTTGGGGGTGGCGTCATATTTGGTGTGAACTTGAGCCAAGCTTGAGCTTCTTTTTTTTTTTTAAACTTGAGCTGTTATTAATATCTACTATGATTCAAAACTTTAAAACTATATCCTCATAACTATGGACAGCTAATAAACAGACAGACAGAACAGATTACATTCTCCCTCTGAACAAAACATAAACATGATTATATAAATACAAAATGGAGGCGATGAGGAATTGAAAAACCATCTCCTGTAGGAGCAAAAGTAACCACACATCACTGTGACAGTGTTCATCTTGTTAATAAAAGTTTGTGTTTGTCCAGCGTGGACACACAGTTGAAACTCGGATTGTGCAGAAATGTTTGATGATGATGATGCCATACATGTGAAAGTACACATTGTCCTCCTGTCTGAAAGTGTTTGTGTCTTTCTGCAAAGCAAAAGGTGTAACTGTGTGCCCCCAGTGTTGTAAAGCAGCGGTCCCCAACCCCCGGGCCTCGGACCGGTACCGGTCCGTGAGTCGTTTGGTACCGGGCCGCGAGAGTTGAGGCTCAGGTGTGAAATGTCTGGTTTTCAGGGTTTTTATCGGTTTTCAGCGTTATTTTGTTATCGTTTTTATCATTAACTCGGTTTTCCTGGGTCTTTTCACGTGTGTTATGAATAAATCTTTTTTTCGGTACCGATACTAGTTTTATTTTGTTGTATTTATCCGCGACACCTTAAAGGCCGGTCCGTGAAAATATTGTCGGGCATAAACTGGTCCGTGGCGCAAAAAGGTTGGAGACCGCTGTTGTAAAGCATCGTAATTCTAAGAGAATGACTTGTTCTACATTTACGGTGTATGTGATGAAAATATCCATACATATTTTGTTTTTAAAAAGCAAATCCAATTTTCAGTATAAGATAACATATGAGGGCTCTTTTTCATTAATGTATTTTCATTGAGGTTTGTCAGTCCTTAAGTAGGCGCCTCTGGAGCATGTCACGTTATTGTCCTGGAAGATCATATGGAACGTTAAGCACACCGTGCACATAGTGTTTAAAGACCATCTAAAGTCTTTGTCTTTTCCTGATGAACATCTATGGAGTCATTTTATTCCTACATTTTGTCTCATTAGGTGTAAGAAACATTAAAATGTTTTGTCTTATATAACGTATTATAGTGAAGGAATCCTAAAATAAGGCACCTCATTTTTTTATTTGATAGTCTTATATACAATGTTTTAAAGTTGACTTTAAAAGTCTGCATTCATTTAGCACTTACTGTAAAATGTCTGTATGCTTAAAGTACTGCCTGATATTTCACTTCCAGATGTGGATAATCTTAGCTGTCTGATTGTAATTCTAGAATTGACATTGATGGCAGCAAAAGTTGGGAAAGAGTCACGTTTACTTTGGTGAACAGAGGAGACGATTTAAAATATACAGTCAAGAAACAAAATAGTAAAAACATTGCAGCTGTTTTAAAAAGATAATTGACAACAGGTGCAAAACATATAAACGTAAGTGACACCTCATTCTTAATAAGTAGTGTTTAATATGATCCCCCGTCCCTGCTACTATAGGAGCTTCAACTCTTCTTGGAAGACTTTCTACAAGGTTTAGGAGTGTTTATGGAAATTTATGGCCATTCTTCCAGAAGCACATTTTTTTAATACAGTTAATATTTGTGAGGGTTGATTTGCTGGATTTCTCTGTGTTTCTAACAGTGTGCTTGTAATTTGTTTTCCCCCTTTTGTCTGTGTTACATAAGTCATCACATCAACAACCAGCATTTTATCTGCAGCTCTTTCTGCTGCAGTGTTCTCCGCAGCACAGAGATGACAGCAGCTTGTGAATGGAGCCTTTCCACGTGAGAAAAAGAAAATTCATGAAAGGACCAAACAGAAACAAACTCAGGTAGAGTTGATGGAAAGGAAAATAAATGGCATAATCAGGTGAAATTCTTCCAATTGTTACAGTGATGAATATAGCAATATAGCAGAAAGCTGCATATATGCACCTCAGTATATGATTTTATTTGGCGTACCACTTCATGACTAAGCTGTTGTCGTTCCCAATCGCTTCCACTTTGTTATAACACCACTAATAGTCCTTTTCCACTAGTGCCTACTCAGCGCGACTCGGTTTTTTGGTTTCCATTAGCTAGTACTATTAGGTACCAGGTACTTTTTTTAGTACTCGCTCCGTGATATGAAGTAAGCTGAGCCGATCTGAAAACCTGAGCCTGCATGCCACCAAGCATTTAGTCGTGAAGAAGTTTCGTGGCTGGACTTGTTGCATAGGTGGCATCCTATCATGGTACCATGCTGGAATTCATTGAGCACCTCAGAGCGACCTATTCTTTCACAGATGTTTGTAGAAGCGGTCTGCAGGCAGAGGTGTTTGATTTTGCACACCTGCGGCCATGGAGGTAATTGGAACACCTGAATGCAATGATTTGAATGTGTGAGTGAATATGTTTAGAACTGTACTGTACATCGTGTGATGAGAGCTCTTCTACGCATTTTGTTTGGGCTAAGGTGCTTAGCCCACATTAAATTTAGCTGTAGGCCTTTTACAGTGACTCAAGAATTGAGGATTAGTAAGTAAACTTCCAGCAACTCTGGATTTTCAGCATTACAAAGAGGTTCATTTCCTGTTGGGGTACACAATCATGTGAAACTTAGACTGATCAGGCCTAACATTATGACCACTAACAGGTCTCTTAAAACTAGGTCCCTTTTGTGACATAGAGTTTTTGTTTACAGATTACGAACATCGTGAATCCCGTATTTCACTAAGCCCAAGCACAACAGATGGTTAAATTCACTTTTGTCCTCTTATTTTACCATCTACCAAAAATTAACTCTTCATCACGTCATTTAATCCTGAACTAGCGAGATTTTGATGTATTTTGGTTTTAATGACTCTAAATTAAATGTTTTGTTTAGATAAGCTAATTTAACAATTTAATTGTTTACTTTGTATTATAACAACTCATGTGATAACTGGTTGATAACAGCCTGATAACAGACGCTTTGTAGAGATCTCCGCTGGTTTATTTACGAGTTCTAATATCCGCCTGTACGCCTTACATGTGAACGCAACACAAAGCACGCATGTGCAGTTTCTTGTCGAAGCCGATTGGTTCGTTTCAAACTCAGAGCGCCGTCCTGTTATTTTGTTTAGCTCTACGTTGGTTAGCATAGAAAAGAATATTCTTCTGTTTTAGCGCCCGATGTTCCAGATATAACAGCAACGTGAGTATGTTTGTCGAGTAGTATCCCAATGTAACGGTTACTGTCCGACTCCTGTTTCGGAAAAGATACCGGACATTTGTTAAAAAGTGTTGTGATTGTTAACTGACAGGTGCGGCTCCTTGTCAAGTGAAGAGTGGCACTAATCAGAAATTTGTGATACATCAATGAAAAGTGCACGAGTGTCTGGAATAGACGTCGATGATACATTGATGACGTTTGGCTGTGACTTGGCAAAAACGCTCACAAATCTATTGTTACGGTGTTTTCCCCTGCAGTGCTAACCATTGTTGTTAGCTGGCTAACTTAGCAGTTAAATCGTAGCAATGAGCTAATCAGTCGTTGGCTAACGAAGCTGACTCACTTCTTTTGTTTATTTATTTGTTTGCCGAATTCACAGCGACCCTCTGAAACGCCTGCTTTTTGAAGGGCGGGATTTGCACCAACTTGATGACCATACTAAATTGATAAATGTCATGTTTTTGTACAGCGAGGTGTGTATGTGTGATCATTTAGCCCTGTGGGCTGTTTTGACAGTTAATTTTTAAATCTACAGTTGCTTTCTCATTTTGTTGTTGTTGTTGCAGGATGATGGAATCATGCCCTGACAAGGCTGATAAGCAGGAACAGGTAGCAGCTGACGTTTTGAAAGGGGCGCACTTATCAGAAGTTGGCACCTTACCAGACTCACAGGTAAACCAGGTCTTTTATACAGTGCTGACATAAACGCTTGTGTTGACCATACGGGTGACTGTGTGACAGAAATAACGTGATACGGGGTACCTACTATGTTTAAAACATTATGAAGTGTTTACAGCAGCATGCGCACACTTGGCTGTACACCTGGGGGTTTCGTGCCTAAGAATCGGTCCAAGCACACTCTATTAAACAGAAATGTGTACAGATTCAGCCTATTTTGGGCCATTTTCTAAACATTTCTATCCACAATTCTTCAATAACTGCACCCCAAATGTCTCCATGCAGTCAAAACCTTGTACATAAAAAAACATAAATCACAATCACAGTCAGAAAGACTGTCCCCAAGGGGCAATTAAGATACAACAGAGCAGCATGATGTTGAAGATAAAGACGGGGCATAAACAGGCAATAAGAGTGAGATAATAAATACACAGAATGTACATCATATACACAGTTTTAAAATTAAAGTGACTGAATATAACTGACTGAAAATAGATAATTTATTAAATATGTTACAAATAAAACTAGGATTTCATTGATGTAACTTTTCCTGGACTGATACTGACTTGTTATTAGTAGTAATAAAGGAGCTGATATATATTTGCTGTCAAATAAATAATAATTTAATGTTGGTGTCCAAATTTAGACTAAAACAGTTCACCAGTCATTCAGTGTGTTATTTGTTAACACAGGGAACACTGCTATTCAGAAGCAATGTTAAACGGGACTAATAACCAAAACAAGTAAGTATGTCAGGGGATTTGAATGGCCAGCTAAAGTTTGCCTGTGAAACAAAGTGGTGGATTGTTTTCACAGTAACCGAAGCGTATGAGGTAACTGAAGGAAAGTCTGCTCAGAGGTGTGGAAAGTTCAGCAGGAGGACAATGCTGGTGGTGAAGGACTCAACGGGGCAAATACATCAATTAGTTTTTCAGCTATAAATAGATGACTCTAGCACTTTAAAAAAAAAAAAGTATTCGCAGATTTAGTCCCAGCTGTCTCCATTTTTGATTTCACAACAGCAGTGAAAGTTACTGCTGTAGATTATGTTGAAGCCACAGTCTTGGTTGTTAGAGACCCGCAGGGAGTGACGGAGATGTTGAGTAGATGAAGCCGGGTGGAGTTTGAGAATAAAGGTTTCTAAAGTGGACGAGAGCAGCGCTTTTTACTGTGATTGCAATTAAAAAGCCATCAAGAGTCTTTTATCAAACCACCTGATCAACAAGCATCCTTTCACTGGTCCCATCCCCCGGCTCTTGGTTCCACATGTGCCCGAAGAAAGACAACGTTAAAACCAAAGCTGTCAGAATGCAGACGAACTAGTTTAGTTTAGTTGAGCCATCTTTCAATTTGGCTGAATTCCTTTTAAACTTTGCTGCAGACTGATGGGAGACATCCGCTCTCTCCTCTTTCAGAGGTATTTGTACAGATACCAGAAAAGTGTCTAAAATATTGGTAAAAATGGCAGCGCTGCTGTCACTGTTTCCTAGAAAGCAAGAAATGTTGTCCCAGTGTTGCATTTAATGACATTAAATGCATCATTTGATTGGCAGCATATTTGAGATAAATGGTTTTTATCTGACAGCCAAACAACTTGCATTACATGTGAACAGACTGATATAACTGGACACAAACACTAATAACATGTTTCAGCCTGGTTAGTATTATTTATGTGTAAATAATCTTGTTTGCACTGTCACAGCTCTGCCTTTCTGCTGCTTCCTAATTTCAGTTCATTCTTATATATGTCGCATAAATTCACAGCAAGTCGCCTCAACATGCTTAATGTGGTTAAGGTAAAGAGCAAATCACATGACCCCATATAAGCCAGCGTTTATCACAGCATTGCAGCATTTACCTAGTGGTTTACTTATCTTCATGTGTGCAGTCTGAGGCTGTCATTGTTCTCCAGTTTAGCCATGCAAATGCCCCTTTGTGTGCTTTCTTGTTCTTTTATGTTGTTTTAAGTCTATCTTTCCTGTTTCTATTTATTTATTTATTTATTTATTTATTTTTATATAAAGGCTGTACCTTCCAGGAACAATAAGGGCAAAAAACATGCCACTTTTATATGATGCACTCACATGTACATGTTAAACATTGTTCACTGGCCCTTCTTAAATGAAACAAATAATAGAAATGATGTGTTTTTCTGTCGGCCACAGAGCAGCCAGTGCAGAAAGGGGAAGAAATAATGCTGAATATTGTTAAATAATCGGATGGATTCTAAATCAGATCCAAGAGTTCAAGTTCTTATGGCTTCATACTTTTAGTGTGAAAGGGAGGAAAAAACCACTCGGTGGCAGATGGAACCAATAAAAGACAAAAAAATATTCAATTAAGGATACAAAAAAGTGGAAATTATAATACTAAATGAATAACATAGTAACAGTAAATTATATTAAGACTAAGACATTAAACTGAATGGATTGAAACTTTATAAGTAACATAGTCCACTGTTCCACAGACGATTGTTCAGCGACTGTTGGTGGGAGGCTGGGAGACCTGGAGGCAGAATGTGGTGTTAATATGCAACAAAATTATGTCAGGATGTTTCAAGAAAGTTTACTGAACAGTGATTTGTTGACGTTTGCAGACAGTAGGAAACGTAAATGATGTAAACGTTCTATCCTTACACACTCCCAAATTTGACGTGTCAGTTTACTGAATATGTAACCCCACTTGTTTACTTTTCCTGTCATATGAAGTGTAACTAGTGTGATTTGTTTACATCTGGGTCTCACATCACCAGCTTCTTCAGCGTGTTTGAAGTAGCTCCTTTTTAGGTACAAAATCATCATCCGAGGCTGACGCGTGGCTCTCAGACATCCGGGCTTGTCTCATTGCACCAAGGAATATAAATGCATGACGTTTGTAATATAATGTATTGTGGAGCTGATGCATGGAATGCGATGTTTTCCCGTTGGCTTTGTACAAGAGAGCTGGTGTGTTTAAAACAAAAAACAAAAAAAAACAACATTTTAATGTGCAGCCCAGCTCTGCTGCGACATTTGTGTCGGTGCCTCTGACCAGTGTCTGGGAAGGTTTGGGACTGCAGTGCATGTGGAAATGGGATTAGGTGTTTTAGTCTGGCAGGGACCGCTAGAACCTTCAACCTGCCAGGCTGCCACATTTTTGTAATGTTTTTACATTTTAGGTAAGATTAAAACATTAAACTGGAAACAGTGGAGCTTTTTTGCACCCAAGTCAAATTCAAGCTTTCATTTACTCTGTTTCTTCAGTGTGTTGAGTTGGGTAAGATGCATATATTTGACTATTAAGATATTTAGGTACTTGGTTATACATTTTGGGATTTGGCAAGCAGCAAACTCCCGATGTGAAGAATTAAGCCAAAAACTGCAGTTCCTCTAAGAGCCACTAGAGGCTCCAGAAGTGGTCCGGTCCCTGTAGGCTCCCATGTTGAAAACTTTACAGCACAAATGAACATGTTAACCTTTCAGCCTTGGTGTTGGTGCAGGCCTCAGGTTCAGACTTGGAGGTAATGAAACTGTTTTGCTGATGTTAAAAACATGTGCAGGCCCCCAATTTCCCACAGAGGAAACTGATTATGAACCAATAATGAAGTGTTAATGGAACCTTATGTATAAACACCGACATATCCATCCATGGCCTGTTGTGCAAACTGAACGTAACACCAAAAATCTCATCGTTCACTTTGTGATTTTTCACTGAAATCCGATGTTTCCTGCAGGATTCCTGCACTGAGGAGAAAGAACACCTTCAGGTCTACCTCCGAGTCCGACCTTTCACCTCAGCAGAGACAAACAGTGGAGAGTCTCAGGTAAAAAAAGAATGAAGTCATGGACGTGAGAGTAATTAATATGCTGGATATTGATTGGAACTGAATTTGTGTTCAAAGTGCAGACACCGAATTCAAAGGCCATCGAATAAACAGAACAGGCTTTGTTTTGTGGTGGAGAACTTGTTCCACAGTGTCAGAATGAGGTTCTGCTGATGCTTCTGCAGATCATGTTAAGTGAATGTAAACTGAACCAGAATAACCCCCGTCTGTGTTCCTCCTGTTACTTATTCATTCACTAACAGGACTGTGTTACCATCAAGCTCCCTGACACAGTTCTGCTCAAGCCTCCCAGTTCGTCCCTCTCAGCAAGACTGAGCACCGACAAAGCTTTTCCACAGACTGGACAGCACTTCCAGTTCTCTCAGGTTGGTGTTTCCTGGTGTCACAAAGTGTTTTTATCATCAATGCCCACAGAAAGATTCTGATGTTCCTTATAAATGATCCATACCCTGTCTTTTTTGCTCAGTCTCAGGCCAGAATGTTGGAGAATTCCTCATATTTAAATATGAGACGATAAGTTTACCGTCAGTACAGATGTGCCTTTTTCCTTCCTTGGACAGGTGTATGGCCCTGAGACAACACAGAGGGAGCTGTTCGCAGGCACGGTGAAGGATTTGGTGAAAGATGTTCTCGAAGGCAGAAACTCTCTGGTTTTCACTTATGGAGTCACAAATGCTGGGAAGACCTTTACATTCCTCGGTATGTGGCAGTCCCTCATGTCCTGAAGTGCATCACTTTTTATGTCAAGGAAAGTTGCTTTGCAGTTTTGTATGAAAACCATCTGACTGATGCCATCTTGTGGTGGATCAGTGTAACAGCAACAAACACTCATGATTGTGAGTCCACTGTCTTCAACACTGGATCTCGTCCAGCTGCTGTCTTGAACCTGTTTTGATGAACTCTATACTCTAACATGGAAAGACATTTAAAAAAAAAGAAATAACAGTTGAGCTGTTTAACTCATCTAAAATTGATGTGCAAGTGTTAAAGCTTACTAGCTTTACCTATCAAGTCGCAATTCAAACTTTAGCTAGCTTCACTTTTATATACGACTGCCAGGACTGTTCGACAGAGTCGCTGAGTTTTCCTTTTAAAAAATAATTTCTTTTCTTTTCCTTTGGAGGTATTTGATCTCATTAAACAGCCTGTATGGCTTTCATGCTCAGGCTTGTGGAGCAGCCTGTAGAAGTGAGATCAGAATCAGTGTTTTGAGTTTTTATTGTAAAGGCTAACAAACGTGTGTGGGCTGGCTGGTTGATGATGATGGATTTGACTGTAAGAAATTAATTGTACATTCATTCCCTTGATTAGCGATGAGAATCGATAAGAATTTAGCTGGTTTCTGATTCATTATCGATTTTTGTTTTCACCATGTTAAAAGTCGCCACCGTCTCTCAGCAGGATTTCAAAGACATCGATGCTGTGTGGTCGCCTGTTTGTGCTCTTTGTTGTGATCAGTGTTGGAGTTGTTACTTAAAGTATTGCACAGGATACTTTTTGCTAAAGTGATGCAGCAAGTTACTTAATTACTCCCAGGCGAAAGTCATTCATTATACTACTCCAAGAAATCAGCCAATCACAGTGCAAGCAGATCGCCAGTTCCAAGGAATTGAACTACTGGGAACCAGTTCTTGATTCTCATCCCTTGATGTGTTTCTCACGTCACGATTTAACACTTCATACTTTTATGACTTTTATTCTATGTTAATAACTGACTGACTTTGAAAGTTAATAAAACTCGACTGCCTGTCGATGTGTCACAGTCCATCATCATGCTTGTGTCACTCAAGGTCCGGATTCTGACGCTGGCATCCTGCCCAGGTCTCTCGATGTCATCTTCAGCAGCATCAATGAAAAGGTTTTCCCTGGAATGAGCATCAAGCCGCATCGCTGCCGAGAGTTCATAAGGCTCACTGTGGAGCAGCAGACGGAGGAAGCATTGTTCAAGCGAAGCCTCCTCAGACAGCTAAAAGAGGTAGTGTGTGTGTGTGTGTGTGTGTGTGTGTGTGTGTGTGTGTGTGTGTGTGTGTGTGAGCAGACACACACACTGTGTTTTCATATCTTTGTGGGGACACCTAAGTAACATAATACTTTCCCTAACCTTAACCATCAAAAATGAACTAAACCTAACCACAACCTAACTGTGACCCTGACACCAAAACCACATTTTGAGTCCTTCACATGCGGCATGTTCGAGCGGCACAAAGTTCTGCTGTGTGTGTGTGTGTGTGTGTGACTGCAGTCATAAACATGTTGTAGGAAGTATTTCCTGACAGTGAAGAAAGACTCTGCTGTGGGAACACCCGACACCCACCCTGTGGGGCCAATCAGTGATAGTCTGTTCTGGAAGGTTTTGAACGTTGTTCTGTTGTGTTTTAAAGAATTGAAGCTGTGTTTTACCTTTGTTTGTTTGTTTTTGTTTTTTTGGAGCTTGTCGGCAATATTTTCATACACATATTTGCAGTCAAATATAGAAATGTATCAGCTACGCCTCACACAGCACATGATCATCAGAGGACCATTAAAAACCTTCTATAGAGCAGTGTCTGCTGCACAGTTTCATCACATTAGGGGGAAGTGAGGCCAGAATAACAAACAAACAAGGGACATTTTAAACAGTAGGATGTGAGGAAGAGCCAGGTGCTAGCAGAACCATTCAACATGCACACCAATGAGCCCTGCAGACGGACACTCAAAGATCCTCGTGAGCAGAGAGGGAGAAAACAAACAGGTGCACAAGAACGCAGGATTGCAATTAGACTCAAATATCAGCAGGGCTCTAACAGGGTGTTAATATACGGCTCAAAGAAAGCATTACACAGCACTGCAAGACTGAATATTTGCTCTGAACCCACAAAGTGGTTTTCAGAATTGCAGGAGTGGTTTTATTTTACTGTTGCATCCTGTAAACCATTTTAAAGCTTGTGATGAGTCTTTGGTGAATCTCAATCATGTGGTGGACTCTTCTCTAAAGGTTTTTGTCTGCTCTTGCTTATCAGCCACACATGGTTTTATGTATTTATAATATTTTATTATTTTTGCTTTAGAGTGCAAAGAGCAACATCAGTCTGAACTCGACCAGCAGGACTGTCATTGAAGGCAAGTTTTACATTTTAATGTAGCGCATGCAACACTGAACATGTCTGTGCTGTTAATATTAATGTTGTAGTTATGACAAACATTACAGATCAAGCTCCAAGACACGAATGTATTTTACAAAAGCAGTGGGGATGGTACAGTGTGTGTGTAAATGTGTGTGTCTGCTGCAGGCACCTCCATGCTGTGGACCAATGCAGAGGATGAAATCTCACTGGAGGTGGAAGCTAACACCAAGTTCTCTGTTTGGGTTTCTTTCTGTGAAATTTACAACGAGAACATTCACGACCTCCTGGAAGTGGCGCCTGGTGGGGCCCTGAGGAGGACCGCACTGCGCCTCTCGCAGGATGTCAAGGGAAACGCGTTCGTCAAAGGTCAAATCTAAAATTATAAGTAAAAGCAGAACTAAATGTCAGCTTTATCGTAAGTTTTCTTATGAGAATGTAGGAGAGCCTTCTCAGTGACTCGTACGCTGTGTTTGTGTATTTCCATCTAGATCTGCGCTGGGTTCAGGTCAACAGTGCCGAAGAGGCGTACATGGTGATGAAGTTGGGAAAGAAGAACCAGAGCTTCTCCTCCACTCGACTCAATCACCTGTCCAGCAGGAGGTGAGGACGACAGGCTGCAGCATTTAGACCCAGGCTGAGGCTGCGTCCACATGTACACGGGTGTTTTTTATAAACAGTGGATGTCAACAAATCCCGTCACACGTGCAGTTTTGGAAATATATTAGGGCTGAACGATTATGGAAAATAATCTAATTGCGATTTTTTTGCCCCAAACAAAGACAAGCAATACATCATATAGTATGGCCAATACTATATTACATTAATTTTAAACTGTTCTTTCCTGGAAGACAGACCTCTGTTATGATGACATGAGGTGATGCATGAATTGATGACTGACATTTTTATTTAACTTCTTCAATCACAACAGTATATTTGAACATACACAATAGTTTATTTTTAGCTTACAAACATCTGAGCATAAAGTGCTGACAAGGAACCCTGGTGTAAACATTAAAATGAAAGTCAGTACAATGTGCAGATTGCAGAAATATACATAAACAAAATCAGTGGCTTTACCACACTCAGTTTTTCGACATCTGTGAACTACTAGACAGTCATTCAATTAAAAAATAATATTAAATAAATAAAACTAATAAATAAAAAATACACACATCTTACTGATCTCTGCAGTCAGTAACATTACACATAAAGTGCAAACATAATAGCAATTGTATAAACACACACACAAACACGCCTTTAAAGTTTAAAGGCGTGAAATTGGACGGTCTAGTTCTGATTAGCGTCACCGCTGTCTCGGTGGAGTTTAATAAACTCGGCCGTCTGCTTCTTGCTATCTAAAATATAACCAGACACTGGTGTAAATTCTCGACTGTCTCATACTTCTGTTTAATAAGTTTTCTGTTTGACGTTTAGTCAGCTGTGTGAAAACCAAGGAGGAACCCACCCGGGGGATTAATAAAGTTTTATTTTATCTAATCTAATAACTTTAATCTCAGCCAAACCGATTTACTCACGAACAAACAAAACACTGAAAAAAGCCCAACAATAACATTTTTAGGTTGTCTAAGTGACTTATATATTACGTTTAACCCGAGCAGCGAAACTCCGCGGTGATCTGAAAATGATGTGCCGGGAGTTGTGCCGTTCTCGGCCGCATCAGTAACCCTCGAGCTCCCGGCTAGCTGTCGAGCTGGTGGGTAGCAGACGCCTCTGAAAACGTCGAAGCACTTTTGCAAATATGGGATATCTTGATAAACCGAGCAGATATTTGATGTTTACACAACTACTTTCTCGCCTGAAAATATGTTAAAAGTTTATTTTGTGACCCAGAAAGATTAGTATGAGTAATTTTAAAACTTAGTAGCGGCCGCCATTGCTGGAAACTGGAGTTTGGCTGGGCCGCGCTATGAATTCTGGGATATGGTAGTAATTTGGACAGCCTTCGGCGCGTCGCTGTGACGTAATCGGTCTACAAATGCGGCCTCAGGAGGATGCAGCCCATGAATTTGGACATGTCCAGAATATAATCGCAGCCTTTGCGGTTAGAAAATTGCACTTGATCATGTCGCGATATTATCGCAAATGCGATATATCGTTCAGCCCTAAAATATATCTCCATCTGCTTGTACACGAAGTCAAAGACTGTCAAGAACACGCCAAAGCAGCAGGTGACCAAATAATCCTGACTGTGTAGAAATGTTGGCCAATCAGAAGTGTAGAAGCCTGGGAGGGGAAGCGTAAACAAAGATGGCGCATAGAAGCAGTCTGTCTAAATACAGGCACAGTGACTGTGTGTGAAAACAGCATCATTGTAGAAATTCGTCTCATGTAAACAATAACATGGCGCACAGCTTTGACGTCGGGTGAATAAATCTGTTTTCTACACGTAAACGCAAAAACTACGTTTTAAAAAATCTCAGTTTTCAGTGATTTTAAACGGCGTTTATATGTGGACGAAAGGCCCAAACGCATGGAAAAAGCTGCGTTTTCAAAAACACCCGAGGACGTGTGAAATGAACTGTGGTTCGTTTGTGTGAACGCAGTGATCCCACTCAGGTGTGGACCAACCGCACTGAGACTCTTTGGAGTAGGTGCTCTAAGAATGTGAATGAATGTGTTATGGAGAAAGTCCTGGCAGCCCAGTGCTCAGACTTTGGGTTTAGGTGTGGACGAGGAAACGTCAAAGGTGTGCGTCGTTTTTGATGCCACGCTTTACGCCACATTATTGTTTAAATGACATAAATTTCTACAGTGGCAGAGACAAAATACTGATGCTGTTGATCTGACCATCTGCAGTTTTACACGCTTACATGTCCCTCCATTGAGAAAAGCAGAGGTGTCAGATTCTACGTTCAACACAGACACACTCACGACCCAAATCCCAACATCGGTTTTGAATAAATTAATTTTTTTAAAATTAAATTTATGTGTTTTATTCATTTCTAAGATGTGAGTCTACACCAACCAAAATACTGTCTTTAGTTATTAACATTTGAAATGATGAAGGCACTTGAAAAGTAACAAAGTTATCTGCCTGTTCAGAAAAAGGTTTTGTGAGGGTACAAAACCCTGTTTACTGTTTCCCTCCCAGGCTTCTAGGCTTCTGATTGGCCAGCATTTCGTTTTTAGCGTCTACATGTGGACGGAGATTTTTTTTTTTTTTTCAGAACTGCACGTGTGGACAGGTGTTTTTTTTTTTTTGTTTTTTTTTTTTGTTTTTTTTTTTTAAGGAAAAATCTTGTTTTCAAAAATACCCGTGCACGTGTGGATGTAGCCTAAAGGTTTCATCAGTGGTGAATAGTTGAGTCATTTAAGGAGGCAGCACTAATACTTTAGTCTGTCTGACATCATTTCAGCCCTTTGACCAACAAGGTTTTTCAAAAGTGACAGAACTGAATGCAAAGTTAAAATGAGGAATGATCAGTTTTGTCCAGTGAACTTGTGTTTGTACAGTGTTTTCCTGCATGCAACATGCAATGAACGTTTCTCGGTGTCATACGTGTTTGCAGCAGTGAATTTCCACAGTTTAAGACTCTGCACACTGAACTCCACGTTTGTTTTACTTCAGACTTTTAAACAGCACGAGATTGATCAGGTTCTGACATCATTAAACATGACAAAGTCAGTCATAGTGGTCAGTATCAGGCAATATATACTAGTGAGAAAGAGAAGAGCTTTTACAGACCTCACTACAATTATGTATTTAATATGAAGCAACGCCTGCTCTGGGCCGTCACCCCATGAACTGCACGAGAGGGCGGATCTGTTACCGAGAAATTGTTCTGCTTTTTTTCTTTTTTCATTGAAATGTGTGCTGTGATTCTTCTTCGTGCAGCCACAGCATTTTCTCCATTCGAATTTTGAGGATTGAGGACGTCGGGACACCGAGGGTCCAAACTGTCAGCGAGTGAGTAAAACCAGTGTTTGAGCACATAAACGAGTGTTTGATGTGTTCTCAGATAGTTAAAAATAACTGTGTGAGGTGGGATTTAAGCTTCTTCGTCAAATCTATATCATATGTATGTTGTAACAACAAATCCTTCTGGGAAGGGTAAGCCGTAAGCTGATATGCACTTTCCTAAAAATGTAACTGCGTGTCAGTACTGTCATTTCCTCCAATGCATTTGTGGTTACTACATATGAAACTGTTTTTTTGCAAAAGGCTGGCATAGAAAGAATCAACTGGAAGACAGAAACCCAGCAGAAATTCCAAAGCAACACAAGCCCACTGTGCACACGTGTAAATGCTGCTGTGGCTGCTAGCATAGACTACCTTATTGGCTTTATCTAGATTCAGCACAAAGTATGCTCTGTGTTGTTTGTGTCTTCAGGTTGTGTCTGTGTGACCTGGCTGGCTCTGAGCGTTGTGCGAAGACTCACAACAAAGGAGAGCGTCTGAAAGAAGCAGGAAACATCAACACGTCGCTGCTCATTCTGGGAAAATGCATCAATGCTCTGAGACACAATCAGCAGGCCAAGTGAGAGTTTTATCCATCCTTCGTTCCCTCTCTGTCTTTGGTTGATATTGAGTTTTATTTATATCATAAATCACAACACTTATCACCACACTTTGTCACGGGCTAAATATCCCTACAATATTAGAGGGGAAACCCCAACAATCATGCGAGGGAGCACTTGGTAACAGTGGGAAAGAAACGCTCCCTCTGAACAGGAAGAAAGCTCGATCAGAACTTTGCTCAGAGAGGAGCAGCTGCTGCTGAGGGTGAAGGGAGGAGCAGAGAGCAGAGTAAACTAATGTTTAAATGCAGATGGTGCATGAACGCTGTACGTAAAAGGTGGACTTTTGTTTTTATCTCAGGAAAGTGAAGCCAGGACACTGGCTGCTTTGGACCTGCATTTTTTTCAAAGTGTGACAAACAAAAGCATCAGATGCCTTTAAAGATCTTTTTCAAATGTTGCAGGATTAATGATCCAGTCTGCTGTACGGTTAAAAATGACAGAATTACTGCAGACATCCGCAACTCGTCTCGTTTTAGCCTGATTTTAAATCTTCTTGCAGTCTGGTTTAATGCTTACTATAGCTTCTCTGGAGAATGCTGGAGGCCACTGCTTAAAGGAGTGTGAACAATGCATTGGTAGTGGACACAAACACAAGTGCTAATGCTGATGCATGTGTTATAAAAATGCATTACTGTTTCACAGTGAAGCTGCTCTGTACTCTTTGCCCGTTCCCTCCAGGCTGCTGCAGCACGTTCCCTTCAGAGAAAGCAAGCTGACCCACTACCTGCAGAGCTTCTTCTGTGGTCGGGGTAAAGCCTGCATGATCATCAACATCAACCAGTGCGCCTCCATGTACGACGAGACGCTCAACGTCCTCAAGTTCTCTGCTGTGGCGCAGAAGGTTCATACATGTTTCATTGTGTTTGTTCGTGGGCTCCGGGCTGCATTAAGTCTGCAAGTCATCCCTCTGTTTGGAAACTGTGCCAACACACACCCACCCACCCACCCACCCAGAAGTGGAAAAGTACAGTCCACAGGCTGAACGGTTAAAAATCTTCCACGTGGCAATCTGTGACAATCTGTGCAGCAAGAGAACCATGCAGTCGTTGTATTCCTCTGTGTGTCACTGTAACCTATTCATATTACATTCATATCTAACCTACCATGTCAGATTATGGCACTTGGTAAAATTCCCAAATGTTCTCACATGTATTAAACATCATATATTTAGTTTACCTTTTTCTTCTTGTGTGTTTTCAGGTTGTAGTTCTGTCCTCCAAACCCGTTCCCTTCATGCCACAGAGGTCTGTCGGTGAGGTGTCCTTCATCATGAACAGCACGGAGAGTAAAGCTCTCCGGAGCAGCAGGACGAGCTCCCTGATGGGCTTTGAAAGCAGTCTGGAGGACGTACAGGTAGGACGAAGAGATCACTTCCTCACCGCGGTTTACAAAGTATTTCATGTCGTTTACATCTTTAATTGGCTTGACTTATTGTCAAATAAATCTCCATTAAATGTTTTTATCCAGGAGGATGAGGATGATGAGTGTGAGGAAGAGGAGAGCATGATGATGGACACCACGGATCAGGCCGAAGCCGACGGTGAAGATAAAATTCTCGTCTGTAAGAAGACGCATCAGGTGAGCACATTTTTATTTCATCAATGATCTGGAAGCATTCGCTGCCCTCAAGGTGTAGCTGTGCTGTGTGGGTGGAGCCAAACTGGTGGCAGAGAGTATCACCTTCCCTCACTGTGGAAAAACCCGGGGGGTGTGTCAAACGTCAAGCCCTGGGGCTAAAGTAGACCACTGAGCTCTGCATAGTTCGAATCACTGTGAGACTGTAGAGTCAGATGTTAGTGGTGTTATAGCAAAGTGGAAGCGACACAGAGCAGAGTCAGCAGTTGCTGAGCTACGTGATTCAATTCCATTTTATTTACACAGCGCCACATCACAGCAACAGTCGCCTCAAGGTGCTTTATACTGTAAGCTAGACCCTACAATAACACATGCAGAGAAAAACCCCCCTATGAGCAGCACTTTGGCGACAGTGGGAAGGAAAAACTCCCTTTTAACAGGAAGAAACCTCCAGCAGAACCAGGTTCAGGGAGGGGCGGGGCTATCTGCTGTGATTGGTTGGTGTGAGAGAAGGAAGACAGGATAAAGATATGCTGTGGAAGTGCGCATCTAGTGCTCAGATGTTGCCACCTTTTCTGCAGTCAGTGACTACAGCCCTCCAAACTTTACGTGGCCTTCAGATTAGCTCAATGCAGGTGCAATGCAGTGCTGTGAAGCACGCCGCCACTGGACAAATCGCCATTCTCCATCTAACAGTCCATTGGACGAGTCTGTGTTGGTGGTTGCCAGGAGAACAGTACTTGACTACATCGTGCCAAGTGGAAAGTTTGGTGGAGAGGGGATTGCAGTGTGGGGGTGGAAAGAACTCTTAATGCTTCAGCATACACAGACATTCTGGACATTTTCATGCTCCCAACTTTGTGGGAACAGTTTGGGGATGGCTCCTTCCTCTTCCAAAATGACTGCACCGGTGCTCAAAGCCAGAAAAGACATGGATGAGTGAGTTTTGCTGTGAAAGAACTTGACTGACCTGAGCAGAGTCCTGACCCCAACCCAACAGAACACCTTTGGGATGAGTTAGATCGGAGACTGCGAGCCAGGCCTTCTCGTCCAACATCAGTGTCTGACCTCACAAATGTGCTCCTGGGAGAATGCTCAAAACTTCCCATTAAAACTCCTAAACCTTGTGGAAAGGCTTCCCAGAAGAGCTGGAACTCTCATAGTGGCAAAGAGTGAGCCGACATCAAATTAAACGGTGTGGATTAAGAATGGGATGCGTCCCATATGTGTGTGAATATATTTGATACAGTTTATGTTCACACCCCCTACCTGAGTCCACAGCAGGGATGGACACCAGCCTTTTTTTTTCTCAGGGCCACAGTGATTTGGATGAAACATGTGAACGGGTGCTGAACAGTTGTATGAAGATTTTACACCCATAGCTTTGTAGACATAACCGATAAGAAAAGGTCCTGGAATTACCTGGTAGAAGATACCAACTTGTTTCTGTCAGTATGGATAACTGAGACATAAAACTTGATTTTTACCATCAGAGAAAAGAACAGCAGTGCAGCGCTCTGTTTAAACAGTTACTGTGCAGTGCAGATTTATCGGCCTGTTCTGCTCCTCATGTGGTGACTGAGCTGCAGGTGTTTTTCTAAAATGGAAAGGTAACGTGTGTGTGTGTGTGTGTGTGTGTGTGTGTGTGTGTGTGTGCGTGTGTGAGTGAAATTGTGAGAAACATGTGGGTAACAGAATGTTTGAACATTCATAGGATGCTTTATGTGTGTTGACAGATGTGGAAGTGTGAGTCAGTGTGAGTGCATGTGTGCGACTGTTTCATGGCAGTTTGGGGTACATGCTGTATGAGAAACGTGCTGACTTCAGTAGCTTTGCTCGTACTTGCTCTCGAACGTGACTCTGCAGCCTCAAATTAATTTGTCTATCACGTGCAGAAGGACACGGAACATTTTTGATATGAACGCTCTGCAAAAATGTTGCTTCATAATTTGACAAAGTTCTCATTTTTAATTTAACTGTGAAACTTGGGCAGTCTGTACCTAAACCTCATCAGACTCCTTTAAATGGTTTGTTGCAGAGGTCTAAAGGCAGAAAGCTCTGATCGCAGCTGTAGCCTTCTTCTGTCTGAGAGGGGCAGCCAATCACACCAAAGGGTGAATGAACGGAAGCCCAGTATGAGAGAAATAAGGGTTTTTTTGAACAGTGACTGGTTTATCCTATTACACCTCATGTGCATGTCTGCAGTGGACGACTGAATATAATTATGCTCTTCAGTCAAATGCAATAAGAAGTCATCAGCGTGTGTCCACAGAGGATTATCAAACTGTGTGAAAAGGTTTTGTCTAAAGAAGTAAAAAAGTACAAAAGCTCATGTTATGTTTTGCTGTTTTGTCCCTCAGAGGCAGGCGGTGCTGTTAAACCACCTGCAGGTGCAGCTGAAGAAAGCCAGAGCTGAAAGTCTGCTGATGGAGTCCCGAGTCCGAGAGGACATCGGCAGAGAGTTCTCGGAGCTTTTCTCCGAGATGCAGAACGATTACAAGTGAGACCCTTTTAGAGCTGTCCTAACAATGATCCAGGGGGGGATTTTATTTTGACATCTGAACTCAAAGTCACGCGAATGTGTTTGTGTTCGGCTCAGTGAGCGTCTGGCCAGGGAGAGAGAAATCCTGGAGGAGCGAGCTGAAAGGAGGCTGGAGATTTTCAAGAATCTCATCAACAAAATGGCTGCTGGACCCAGTGGAGAGGCAGAAGCCGTGGTAACACAAACCTTCATTTACGTTCTTCAAAGTCCTTCAGTTATTGTTGTCTTTACCAGTTTGTTCTGTGCCTGCTGATTCACTTTTGATTTAAACATAAATGAGATAAAAAGAAATCGCAGACTACAGGTGGGTAATCCTCTCCGACGTCACATCGTCCTCATGTGAAACAACAATAACAGATACATCGCTGCTGGATAAGATAAGATGACCTTTATTAGTCCCACAAGTGGGAAATTTGTTTTGTTACAGCAAAAGTACAAAGTTATGTAGCAGAAATTAGAAAATACTGAAATGCAATGCAATAAAATAAAATACTATATACAATAGAATAGAATAGAAATACAACTGCTATATACAACTGAGTAAGAAAATACAAAAGTACAACTTCGTCAGAAGAAGGATTGTACAAGAATTCCACATATAGCAGTCTTATTGCACATGTGTGGGTTTGATCAGTTGCAAAAGTCTTTGTTGTGGAGTCTGACAGCAGTGGGGAGGAAAGACCTGCGAAATCTGTCAGCTAAATACCTGAAATAATGCTACACAGTGCCATCTTTGTTTGCTTCCTGCCTGCAGCTGTTTGTTCAGTCTGTTTTCATCACCACGTGTACAGCTCAGTATTGTAATGAAAAACATGCACGCCCTGACGGGGTCGCTCAAAGCCCAAATTCATCACGTTTCAAGCACATTTGTGATGATCATATTTAGAATAAAAGATGAACATAAGGCAAATATAAGCACTGAAGTAGCCTCAGTGGTGGTCTGTTGTAAATGAGTGAAAATCTAACACAACTCGATAGTTTTTGTTTGTTTGTTTTTTCCTCGAGTGTTGAAAACGAGTTTGTGGTTTCCAGCTGCAGGGGGCGGCTTTCTTTCATGTTTTGATAAATGTTGTGCTCAGAGGTCCGACCTCGAGTTTCTTTAAATCTAAATCGTCACAAATTTCTGTGCAGTCGCCTGAAGTGTTTGGAGGATTCTCCCTGTTGGAGTTTAAATCAAAAAGCTGTGGACCTCACCCTGTTACTGCAGGCATAACATGCATAAGGGATGCTATATGTTGTTAGAGGTATATGTATACATGTGCATGTGTGGGGTTATTACCTCTACATTAAATAGGATTTCCAGGATGCGCCCACTAAACTGTTTCTTTCTTCCTGCAGGACAAATTTCTGAACTCCTGCTCCTCTGAACTGGTGGGAGGAAAGAAATCCACTGATGCCGCTCAGAGAAGTGCAGATCCAGGCCGAGCAGGGCCTCGGGCAGGTGCTGAGCTGGAACCGAATGAAGGGCAGCAGGAAGCCCCGGAACCGCTGGCTCACAAGTGCAATGGTAAAAACAAGACGGCGAACACAAATCTATTAGTTTATTCGTCTAATTAAGCAGATGGTTTGCAGATAAACACCCAACAGCGTGAGCACATGGCCTGCAGAAATATTTTCTGTTGGATGAAGAATGCATTTGTAGCTCTGTTCAGCCGTAGCATAAAAATGTTCTCTGATAAATTTGTGTTTGCAGATTTGAAATTAGTTTTGAGTGGCCAAAATGAAGTATTACTGGTGCCCTACTTTTGTTCCTTTTCTCTCTTACTTAAATGGTGTAGCCAGAGGAAATGAGAATGAGGAGAAGAGGACAGTCCTCTTCGAGCTCCAAGAAATGTCATCAGAGGTTTCCCGGCTGGAGAAACAAGTGGGAGACCTGCAGAGGATGGCAGAGCTGGCCCAAGAGAAGAGCTCACGTGAGAAAGAGCAGCTGCAGGTGGGGAGCACATGAACAGGAGGTGCTGTGTGGTCTCATCTGTTTCTTGTCTTCACAGCTGTAACCGTCCATGTACAGTTAAAAGTAGCTGTTCATCAGTATTTATTACCCAGCCTGGTTTGTCTTGGTGGCAGTACAGACACTATAAATTACACCTGTTTACTTTTGTCTGCATTACATGAATATCTCTTTTCACATTTCATTTCACGCCTGTTTATATGTTAAACTGGGAGTAATCCATCATTTCAATCACTCAGGGGGCTTTGACAGCTCTCCAGAAAGAGCTCCGAGCCAGAGAAGAGGCCCTTGCTGTGTTGGAGGGCCAGACTTTGGGAAAAGAGGAGGCACTAGCATCTTTAAAGGAGGAGAGGAAAAAAAGGGATGAGGCCGTTGCAGCAGTTGGAGATCTAAAGCAAAGTAACGAGAAGATGCTGGAGTCCCTTGAAGAAGAGAGAAAAGGCAAAGAGAAAGCAATGGCAGCCCTGGAAACTGAGAGGAGAGCCAAGGAGGAGGCCATGGCAGCGCTCGCTGCTCTTCATGAAGAGAAGAGTAGCAGGGAGGAGGAGGAGAGGAAGGAGATAAGCAGGCTGGCAGAGCAGAGGAGGCACGAGGAGGCGGACGCACTCCGACAAGAACTGGGAGAGCTGACTGTGAAACTGGAAACTGCAGAACACCAGGTATGAAATGTGACCAAAAATGTTAAATCGATCACCCCGAATACGGTGACGGCCCTGGAAACAGTTTACAGCGCTCTCACGCATCAGTCGAGATGTAGTGATTTTAATGTTTTTCTATGTATCAAACTTGTGTATAAAAGTGTGGCGTCAGGAAGAAGATCCAACTCAAATATCTGTAGAGTTAAAGTTGTGGGAGCTTCCAGCTGTGGTGGGAATAAGAGGGCAGCCAAGAGTTTGATGCTTTTGTTTGTTTAAACTCCAGAAAATGCCCAAATTGTTTGTGTGTGTGTGTGTGTGTGTGTGTGTGTGTGTGTGTGTGTGTGTGTGTGTGTGTGTGTGTGTTCAGCTACATGTCGTTTATATCATGTGGAATTTTGTCTCTTGTGTTTGATTAAAACTCCCTGTGCTTACCATGAAACTGCCACAGGTGACCAGCAACGCAGAGAGAGCTGAAAAAGCCTTTGTCCAACTACAAGCTGCTCAAGCACAAGTGGATGAACAAGCCAAGGCGATTCAGGAGAAGTGTTCCCAGATCCAAACTCTGACACAGGAAGCTGACAGGCTAAAGCAGGAAGTGCACACCTCTGCAGTGTCACAAGGTGCGAATGAGAAACTGCAAGAGGAAGTGTCTCAGTTTCAGAAGAGCCTGGCTGAGGAAAGACAGAAAACTGAGGCCAAGCACAAAGAAGTGCTGGATCTGGAGCACGAGCTGGCTGAGGTCAAACAACAGCTGGCACACAAACAGCTGGTCCTGGACCAGCAGCTGGAGCTGTCGAGTCAGAAGGAGGCATCTTCAAAACAGGAAGTTGAAGAACTGCAAAATAAACTTAAGCAGCAGGGAGAGATGTCACAGGCACCACTGGATGATCTCCAAACTCAGCTCGAGTGCCAAAAACAGGATTCCAGAGAAGAAGCAGAGGAGCTGAGAGGAAAACTCGAGCAGCAGACGGCGGCCTCAGAAAGGCAGGTCGAGCAGCTCAAAGAGAGGCTGCGAGAACAAGAAGCATCATCGCTGCAGCAGCTGGAAGAGTTGAAACGCAGACTGAGTGAACAAAAATCCAATTCCAGCAAGCTCGTGGATGACCTCAGACAGAAGCTCAGCGAGCAGGAGCGAGCTGCAGAGCGCCTCAAGACAGAGGTGGAAGACGCCAGGATTCACTCAGAGGCTAAAGAGCTCAAGAGGATGAACTCTGACCTCCAGGCTGAGGCTGCGTCACTCAGGGAAAAAGTTTCCAATATGGAGAAACAAAAGGAGTCCTGCAAAACCGAAGCTCAGCCGTCGTCCTCAGAGACCGAGAGGATGCTGGAGGAAAAGGACAGTCAGATGGAGGAGAAGCTAGCAGAGCTGCAGAAAGAGCTGCTGGAAAAGGATGCACAGGTGACATCCCTGAAGAAGAGTTTGCAGGAGGCTCAGGAGCAGCGTGAGGAGGATGAGTGCCAAGCTGTTCAGGAGGCCCGGCGCAAGGAGGTCGAAAGGAGACGGGAGCTGCTGGCGGTGGCGCACGAGGCCATCGCTCAGAAGGAAGTCGACCTGAAGAAGAGAGACGAGGACATCAGCAGGTAACTCGTCATTGTGTTTAGATCTGAGGCAAGTTGGAAAGTTGGGCCTGTAGCTGCTACATCATCGTTGTTAAGCCCAGTGAAACTGATCAAAGCCTTTTCATGTTACATTTAGCTCAGGATTACAGACGCGTCGGTTCCCGCTACAGCCGGAGTGTAAAATATCTCCGCTCTCAGCCCGGCTCTCTAAAATCCCGCCTCCGCCTCCCTCACGTATCTGCTCTTCCAAATCACTGTGAAACACATGCTTTCAATCATTCTGATGAGTTTTATCTACAAGAGTTGCTATTATGGGAAACTCATCAGCCCAGAGCTGAGCCTGCCTTTGTAATGACTGCATTAGTGCGCAGCTGCTCTCAGAGCCAGCGCAGAGCTCACAATGTTACTGATGGTAAATGAGAATTCTTGCTGTTTGAGTCTAATTATAACTTCTAAAGTAACAACAAAAAATCAGGAAAGATGAAGCCGGGTTCATACTGCAGGTCACAAACATTGTTCCTCTTCACCTGAACAAAACTATTAAATGTTTTTATTTACCTACATCTGTGATGATTTCATGACTGTATCAGGTGAACATCGAAGAATATTTATCTCTAATTAAAACCTTGACTCGATCAGGATGAAATTAATTGTTATAGACCGCCTGTATTGATAAAGGTGTTCGTTCATAAATTTCTGCCCCTCTCTTATAATCTGGGATTTAGAGATGGTTCCCTGGAACATAAAGGTGGTTGAGTTGCTAATTAACAATGAAAAATGACAGTAAAATGTTGTTCTTATATAAACGGTGTTAAAGGGAATACTAACTAATGAGAAATGTATCGCTGTAGAACAGACTGAATTCTCTCTGTAGGTGTGTCGCTCTCCCAAACTGCTGTTTATATCCTCTCAAGGAGAAAAGTAACAGAGAGTGGGAAGCACTGACTGTGTTGTTCATCATTTTTTTTTTAGCACTTATTAGGCTGCTTTGGTTTGTTCGTACCTTTGAGTCTGGTGGACGTTGTAAAAATCCAGCCATGAAAGAGTCTGAACATCGTGTCTTTCCCTCTCAGGCTAAAGGAAAACGCCAAGCAGGACTCAGAGAAGGTGAAGAGCCTCAGCGTGGACCTTCAGAGGAAGGAGGAGGACTCTTCAGACCTCAGAGAGAAGCTGGCTGACTACAAGAAGCAGATGCAGCAGGTCCAGAAGGAGGTGCACGCATTATTGGATGTTTCAGTCTGTCGCTCACACTCCTCACTGCTGATGCAGTTTACTGCAGCACATCAGCTGCTTCCAGCAGAGTTCTTACAGTTTTTTCCTAATTTGGTTTATTTTATTTAGATTTTTAAATTGAGTTTAGTTTTGGTTGGTTTCCAGTGTGAGTTTGACTGTTTCAGTTCGGTTTTATTTACTTTAAAATGTTTAGTGTCAGTTTAGTTTTGCGTGAATATTAGAACTCCAGTGCAAAGATGGCTTTAGTGCCAGTGAGAGGTCAGGATTGCTGCTAATTCTTAAATAAAGTAGATCCAGTGATCTACATCAGTGACAGCAGGTCCTTAAAAGAACAAACTTGGCTTAAATGGGCTTAAATTATGTTTCGATGTGTCTTAAATGTTTTTAGCCGTGTCCTCACAAACATTTCAGACATGCACCACATTTGTGCCTGTACACATTTATCCTCACGGTGCTATCAGGAGTGAGCTGGACCCCGTTCATGCTCCAGTTAGGCTGGTACAGCCCTGAGCAGCAGAGCTCTGAATCACAGTTAACCTGCAGAGCTGCATGCTGGGAAAAAGTCGAACCTTTTACTTTCAGAAACCTTTAATGCTGATTTGTGTTTGTAAAAATAGTAATGACTGCTCTGTGGTCTAGTAAGATAGATTACTGTGACTGAGTAAAGTCAGCTTCAGATCCTTACTTTTTGTCCTTTTTGTCCAGATTTCAGCCATGAGAGACGAGGAGAAGGTTCTGAAGCAGAAACTGTCCGACGCTGAGAAAGCAAAGAAGCAGCTTCAGTCTGACCTCGCCGGCAGAGACCGAACCATCCAGCAGCTCAAAGTGGTGAGGTCATCTGTTCCTCCACCAGACACTACTCACTGTGTGGGAGCAAGATCATCATGCTGCTGATAATAATATATTGTGTAATGTACATGTGATGATGATAACTAGTAAATGTGAGACAGTCGTTCTCTTTGTGGGGAGCGTCTCATGTTGTTGATGCCTTCTGCCTGCCTCTGTAGGAGCAGTCATCTCATGCAAAGTCTGACCAGACGCTGCAGCGCTACCAGCAGGCCTGTAAAGGTCAGAGTTTCTCTGTGCTTTATTCACTTATACATGTTGTTTTTTCCCCAAACACATTTATCTTAACGTTTAAGCCGTCCGTCCACTTTCTCCCACTTACCTTTATTGCAAAGGCAGCGCTAAGCTCCCCTTTCTCCGCCACCTACTCTTTCTTACTGAGTGAAGAAGGAAGAGTAAAAATCTGTCCTCACCAACTGTCTTTACCTGTGAAAGGTCCTTCAGTAAAGACGTTGGTGCTCTTCCCATGTTCATGTGTCCTGCTCTTAACTTCACACAATATGGACTCTTCAAATATCGCCAAACTGTTGAACAGGAAAAATGTTCACTCAAGCTTTCCCAGTAGTGTCTAACTGGTTTTTATGTTAGTAACCAGCAGAGGTTACTAACTTGTTCATCGTGGTGGATGTGAACCTGAACTTTTGCTGCGTGTGTTTTTGGTCGTTCGTAGAGCTGGAGGCCAAGGAGCGGGTGATGGAGGGCATGCGTTTGGCTCTGTCGGAGCAGGAGGATACTCAGGAGCAGATGGAGCAGGTCCTGGAGGAGAAACTTAACCTCATCCAGGAGCTCTCCAGTGGTAAGAAACAGGAGGTGAAAAGAAGGCAGGTTTTAGTAGTTAGAGGAAGTCGAAGGCTCTCGTACGGACACTGGCTCAGGTTCAGTCTTTTATAGTTCAAAGCAACAGTTGATCGACTTTGACCTTTGACATGCTCTACTTCTAGTTTTCATAGTTTTAATTATGCAGTAAATAGAGATGTTCTCTGCCCATTTTCTTTCTCTTTTTTTTACGGTACTTCTTGCACTCTCATGTCTTACTAGTTATTGTAAAGCTATACTTAAAGTTGCATTTAACTTTACATATGCTGTGTCGTCAGTCTTCGTTCTGTGCTGTAAACCTTTTCAGAGGTGGAAAAATTGAAAGAGATGCTGCTGCAGCAGCAGGGAAGTGGAAACAACACACACCAGCAGCTCAGCAACAGCCAATCAGATGACTTAAAAAGGGCCAAACAGGAAGCAGCTGAAGCTCAGGACAGCGTGAAGGTAAGGGAGCAGATTCATTATTAGCATTTGTGTTGATGTCCCAGAACAGAAATGTTACCAAACAGTGTGTCTGCAAGTGGACTTTGAGCCCAGGACTTAAGATTACATGTATATTATATTCTGTACGATCATGTGTTCAGTCTTTTCAGTCCTGATTACAGTTCACGTGTCTTTGGCTGGTCCGATATGCGTGTTAAACAGCTGTGTGCGTCATCGTCAGGATGATGGGGATCATTTTGTTATGCTGAGGTCTGACTGCACCAGATCTTCATCTGCGATTGTCGAGCCTGATCTCAACAAACCGAGAAATAGTCTAAAAAACAATCAGCTTGTCTTCATGGACGTTAGTTACGATTTTGTGGCAGTCAGCACAATATCGCGTCACCTTGGCAACCAAATAAATCAAGCTTTTTTTTTTCTTTTTTTTTTTAAAAAGAAAGAAAAGAAAAAAAAGAAGAAGAAACAGAAACTGTTGTTTTCAACCTAAACATTGATCTTTGTCTAAGTTTAACACCCAACTTCAACCTAATACTTTGTGTTCTGACTCTAACCAAGTACATTTTTGTTAAAAGAAAAAGTGTGACATATAAAACTCCGACCTGCTGCGTGGAGGAAGTGACTCGCTCGAAGAAGAATAAACCTTAATAATAGCCGGGGTCACATTGGTTCTTTTTAGGACTGAGGGAACTGCTGTAGGAGACCCGTGAGAGCGTCAGATTCCTCCACACATGCAGTCAGTGGGGTGAGGTTAGTTCAGGGGATTCTAAATGGCCCATAGATGTGACTGGTTGTGTGTGTCTCTCTGTGTTAGCACTGGGACAGCCCAGGGTGTACCCCCCCTCTCGCCCCATGTCAGCTGTGTGATATGTTTCATTCCCACGTGACCCTGATTGGATAAGTGGAAGAAAATAGACAAATTTATTAAATATGTTTTTTCTTTAGACAGAAGGTGTAATTCAGTCTGCCAACTACACATAAGGGTTCATGGTTGAGTTTGGAGGAATTCCTGTTAGCAGGCCTTTGATTTTGAGTCAGGTTTGCAATAACATAGTTCAGCACCTTTTTTTTTTTTTTTTTTTAGTTAATTTGAATACATGTTTGCAATTTTACCTTTTACTATTTTTAGTTTTATTACGTACTATTTTTGTTCCGTAGATTTCTGCAGAGAAGCACCAGGCGGACCGCAGGAAATGGCTGGAGGAAAAAGTCTCCCTGATCGGCCAAGCTAAAGAGGCCGAGGACAAGAGGAACCAAGAAATGAGGAAGTTTGCCGAAGACAGAGAGCGCTGCACTCGGCTGCAGAGCGAGCTGGTAAGAGGAGGACGATGCTAAAAACTGTCTGACACCCACCATCGACCAATGAGGGTTTGAACCGAGTTAGATTGTGATGGCCATTCAACCACTTTCTTATTATCAAAGGACCCACCTTACAATAAATTCAGCACAGACATACGTATTAATAACAAACCTGATTAGTTAAAATGTGGCTTTTGCTTTCAGATATGAGCTTCACAAAGTTGCTTGTGATGCTTACAGCGGAGGATGATTTTTACTGATGGAGTTACTTTTGGAGCGCAGCTTTAATTGGCGAGAATGTTGGTCGGGCATATACAGTATGATGCTGTTTCTCCTTTTCCGTCAGGAGTCCCAGCTGGCTGAAAAGGAGAAAACCATGGAGAATTGGAGGCAGGAGCGAGACACTCTGGTCGCAGCTTTGGAGGTCCAGCTAAAAAGGCTTCTTTCCAGCCAAGCAGAGAAAGACAAGCTCATCCAGCAGCTGCAGCAAAATAACACACAGCCGCCACAAGAGGTCAGTATAACATAACGAGGATCACAGGCCCCGGAGGCAGAGTCTTAAATCGGGCTCCTGTTATAAAAGAAAGATGGGAAAGGTTAAGCATGGTGGTTTAAGGCATGATCGTCTGTTTCTTGTGCAAGATACGGGGTGATATTTGCAATGTGTGTCTCAAACACCGTCAGGTAATGTCCTTCAGTATAAAGTATATTTAGTATATAATAAAATAAGCCTACAGCCCTGCTGTGTTTCACCTCAGTCTATTTACAGCCCATCAGTTTAAAACCTGCTGTGATGTGATGGATCACCGTTTAGTCAGAGGTGGACGTTTGAACTTCCTGCCATGTTTTATTTCTTTATTTAAATCTTTAAACAGGATTTATTGAAGAGGACTGAATAATGCCTCGTAGAGCGAACAGGTTATCTGTTCCACGTTTTCTGCATCCCTTTTTTGTTTTTTTTAAACCTCACATACACCTTTGTGAATGTGGAACTATATCTGTTTTAGCTTTTAGGCTTTTTATCATAGTATCATCACTCAATGTGACCGGGCAGTCCACCTAAAGCATAAAAGAGTCAGTTGGGGGAGGGGTGTTATAATTATGCACAAACCGTATTGATTTAAAAAAAAAATTGGTGGAGATCTGCAGCCAGTTTGCTGCAGGCGTCTCTGTATCGGAAAAGCCACTAAGTGACGTAAAGGAAAGTCAATAAGTGTGAATGTGGGAAAAACAGCTACAGCATTGAAATATTGACACTGCAGTGCTGATTGCACACAGATATATGAAGTCACTACAGGGAATCACTGGACTTGTATTATGAGTGGATACAGTTTCAAATAAAATAGCGTCGAGCCCTCAGATAGCACATCCTCTGGTCCTCTCCATGCCTCTCTAAGGATGACTTTATGGGTTGAAACCCTACGCTGTAACGTACGCCGGGACCTGCTGTGCATTTCTGCAGATATTTAAGTATGCGTCTTTTTTTTTTTTTTTTCCAAAAAAAAGAAAGAGGAAAAAAAAGTATCTGTCAAATTTCTGCCGCCGGTTTTCAAATTTATTTCAAGAAAATGGATCAAAACAAAAAGAGAAGCTCATCCAGTGCAGAAGGAGCTGCTACCAGCTGATGGTTAGTCACTAATGGACAGTCCACACTAGCGTTGTCTAGGTAACCGTCTAATACATAACCCTCCTCCCCCCCGTCATATGTCAGCCAGCAGTATCTTTTGGTCTTATTTATAGTTTAATTCAGTTTGAATTCTACCGAAATCGCTGAATGTCATTGGCTTTCTATGATATCGCTGCTGGTCACTTCCTGCGTGGCCGCCCTTTAGCCCCTCCCACCAGCTACGTGAGTGCAGGAGGTGAGGAAGAAAGGAGAGATGAGTCGAAGCGAGTAAAATGTGACACCCTTGTGTCTGGATCTCTTCAGATATGATGTTTGATAGAACTGCAGCGCGAGTTGTTCTGCCTTAAGTTGTTGAACAGCCACTGCTGTTTTTTGACCTCAGGTGTGACAGGACAGAAAGTTTGATCATGTTTGTTAAAAACTTGTTCTTCCAGTGTTGTTTTCATGCTCCTGCTGTTTGCCATGACTTTTGTGCAGTGAAGGTAAAAATGCTTCAGGAGGTTTGCAGCTTACCTCCTGTGCACGCTTCAACATGGAGTACTGAGATGGATGTCTGAGTTGCAGACAACTTGTTGGAGATTTTAAAGGGGAATGTAATAAAATGTTAGTCATATTTTTACACAACTCAATTTTATCATTTGGTATCGTCTGCATCAAATATATCTTTAATAAATAAAATAAGAGTTTCCTTCGCTGTGTCCATGTTTTGATCAAGTGCAGAAACCTCAATAACCTAATACTGAAATGTTGGCATCAATTTGGTGATGGAATGAAAAGAGTTCCTGCCTGTTGCCTCGGTCGTTTAAAAACGTCTCCGCACAGCAGTGATAATGAACGACGGGGATCCGCCGCACCGGCCTGCTTTTGATTGTTAGCTCATTTATGTTGCCGGTTCCTCTGCCGTTTGTCCAAACGTAGTTCTTCATTTTCCCACTTTGATGGAAGTCAAAGCGGCGTAAACGCTTCCAGGTTTTAATGGAGCCATAAATATAAAAAGTGTGTTTTATATCCATTTATTTTAGTCTCCAGAAAACAGTTATTGTTCTTTATCAGCTTGTTTCTGTTTGAATGGTTGCAAACTCGCCAGGAAATACTAAACTGTGCCCGCTGATCTGATTATTTTCCACAACAATAACAAATAAAAGGAAACCAAAGAGAAAACACTTCACAGCCATTCGTAACAAGGAAAACACGAAGCCTTTATATCTGAGCGATGCACAGAAAATGAGTTTCAATTATATTTTTTATTTTTTTGTGCTGTTTATCTTTCTAGTCATACAGAACTTTAAATTGAAGCCACTGTATATGTTCCAGGATGATTCAAAGTCAGAGACCTCAGTTCCGATGTATTGGAAGCAATTTTGTTGGTTTCTTAAGAGTTCAACCTTTTCAGAGTGTTCCTTTTATTCTGTGGTGAGGGGAATGGATTCTACATCTGCAGGCAAACAGGGCTCCCCCCCCCGTCTCTCCCTGTGTATAGGAGGTGTACCACTCTTAAGCTTTATGTAGTGCGAGCTATTGTGTTCAGTGCGACTTCCTTAGAAAGTATTAAACTTTCCACTTTGACCTTTCGAAGTTCTTCTTCTGGCATTGATTTAAAAAATGAAAAGCTCATCTCTGTTCGTCAACGTTGCATGCTGTTTTCCATAAAGTAATCCCTTCACGCCTCAGAGTGGCTCAGATCCAACTCGACACCTTTTGCTTCCTTCGGTCTCCTCCATCTATGAATATGCAAATTAGTCCCAGTTTCTATTTCCACCCACCGGCCTGCAGCTCAAACATACCTGCTCACCTTCGACTTCTGCTCAGATAGCATAAACTAGTCTAGGCTGGGCTAGTAGTTGTAGCGTTGGGGTAATTCAGGCGAAGACGTTCAAGCCAGAAACCAATTCTGATGGAGGGTGAATGGGTCGGCAGCAAGCTGATGAATCAGGAATGTGCCGGGAGGTGTGAGAGCGAACCGTATCGGTGTATCAATACAAAGGAAAATGAATTGATATGTGTTGAAAGTCTATATTGTCAGCCATCTCTGGCATGTTTCAAGGGTCTCTCAAAAGCATGAAATTGAAGGTGAGATGCAGAAAACATGCTCAGTGTCCATGAACTTCCTGTTTCAGGGCAGCGACGGTGGTCCCAGCGTGGCGACGCTGCAGGCTGCTCTGTCTGAAAAGGAGGCAGAGATCCTGAGGCTGACGGAGCAGCTCAAGGCCTCCACAGTGAAACAGGAGGACACAGTGACACAGGTCAGTGTTTTAAGCCTTACTCGAGTCAAACAAGAACTTTTCAAAATCAGATATCCACCCATGGTCGCATTTGAAAGGTGGCTTTAAAGATTTGTGGTTTTAATCCTCCACACTGGACGGCAGTGGTGCTTATCTTTGATTTATAGCCCCGTTCAGACGTGCACTCTTTTCATCGTAAGCCGACAACATCTGAACCTGTCGGCTTCATGTCTGGATGAACGTTCTGCTAACTTTTACTTAAAAGTTGTTCTGGTAAAACCTTTTATGCCCTTAATGACCACCAGGAGGAAACTCCTGTGGTTTCCAAAGCACTGCAGGTCCTGTAGAAGTCTATCAGGAAACAGCCCTTGGACGTGACCTCTGTAAAGCCTGAGACCATCCAAATCTGACTTTATCAGGCAGGGAGCAGAACGCATCCTGTGTCTGAGCAGGAACCGAGACGCTTAAAAATGTTCAAGCATGCTTCGACATCTTTGCGCCCTCAGATTACTCCTATGGTTTAAAAGTATGTTAGGAGCGCCTTTAGCTTAAAGCTCAATGTTTTTATGTAGCATCTGTCAAAACTGAGGAGTCTTTAAACAAAGGGCCGTATTTTTAGTTTTACATGGAAAAAGAGAGCAGATGTAAATGAGTGCATAGCTCTGTAGTTGTTTTATGTTTGAAGGTGAAGATGGCGGGCAGCAGGAACATTTTTTTTCTCTTATGTTCAAACAGATGTTCGTTTTCATTTCTCAGCGAGCAGGTCAGAGGATAACGGGACGAGAAAAGAGCTTCAGGCGTGCAGATTTGCTTTCGTTGGTTTGCTTAGCGCTTCAGCTTAAATGTAAGAAGTGTAAATATGATGAAAAAGGCAGAGGACGCCCGGATTAGACACATCTGATCTCCATCTATAAACAGAGGCAGAAGATGAGCAGAGAACACGGACAAACTGGGCTGTTTGTAACAAGGAAACGTCTGGTATAGTTTACCTGATATAATATAAAACAATCCCATCAAGAAAGTACAACAATACATACCAAATTGAAGTGCAGTGGTCAGTTATGTGTTAAAAATAACTCGCAATAGGTGAAATCTGCCAGCTTTATTTCTCAGACAGGCATGAACATTTTCACACTTTTCTCTCTTGCTTAAACACTCAAAGTTCAAACCCTCATAGAAAAATAAGTCCAGCATTGTAGAATGAAACCAAAGACCCGCGGCTGCCTGCAAAACGTCTCGTCGACATTGTTGTTTGTTGGGGAGAAAACCTACAAACACACAGTACAGTGCTTCAGTGCTAGAGATCGAAGACTTATGTAAATTAAATAAATTTGACAAGCTGAGCGCATTCTGTACTGTACAGGAGACACGGCACGAGATTGATCTACAGCCAATCAGGACGCAGAACACAATGAGACGTAAAAAAAGTGAACCGCATTAAAGCGAGGGACCACTGTACTCTTATTTTATTTCCCCTCATACACAGCATCTCATGGAAGTAGAAAAATTGTATCATCGGAGCAGCAAATGAAAAAATCCCACTAAAATTGGTGACAAATCGTTAAGTAAAACAAATAAAACGAATGAAACTGTGTACTTCTCTTTGGTCCACCCATTCCTGGGACGTGTGGGTGAAAATCCCCTGATGTCCCAGGATGAGTGAATGTTTCCTTTTAGTGTTAAACACCAGCTGTGAGTAACCACAAAGATGAGTGTGAATGACAGCACTGAAGGAAACAAACTAAGATCTAAACCCTGACCCGATATATGAATAAAATCATTTCAATGGTGTGTGTGTGTGTGTGTGTGTGTGTGTGTGTGTGTGTGTGTTGGAATGTGAACATATAGAAGTAAGATAGCAAAGCTGTACCTGTACAAAAATATGTAGTGTCCAACTTGTTTGTGACTTTTATCACTTTTTATGTCTTTTTTTCTGCAATTTGTAGCTTTGGGACCAAAACAATCAAAAGACGTTAATAATAACATGAGATGTTTTCTCGTTCTGGCAGCAGCAGGCTGGAAACAAAGAGAGCTCTGCTGCTCTCATGGAGAAACCCAGGAGTGAAACCATCGTCAGGAAGTCTGGAAGGAAAGATACCAGAGCGTCTGTCAGCAGCCAGGTAAGCTGCTGAGATGACACGAGTGCAGGAACAACAGCTGTGTACTGAACCTCCTCCTCCTGTGGTCTGTAGATATCCCCTCACACACAGTCCTTATTAGAGTCACAAACCAGTGTGTGGGATACGTGACAGAGCCTTTGTGGTGCTAGAGCTGGGGAGTGGCGAGAGGCGATTTTTCTTTATGAACCGATAACGTACGCTCGAGTTGGCGCGTGTGCTTGAGCCACGGCTCTTTTGAGTGGCTGTGACCACAGTGGTGAGTTTCCGTGTGCTCAGTTACAGCTGCATTAGTCAGCCGACTTTATTCCCTCTACTTCACCTTTTTCTCCAGAGTAATAGTGACACACAATAGTAGCCACAGAGTTAACGTTATAGCCATAAATAACACATTACAGATAACATAAAACTAAGGCAGATTTGGCAATTTGAATTAAAACATAATGCAAAAACCAGAGATAACAATACTGTGTATTAAATTAATGATACAGATCAAACAGAGGGAACGGGAAAAGGTCAGATACAGTCTGCAGCTGAGGTCATGTGACTGGAGTCATCAGAGCGTTCTTCCAGTGCAGTCCAGCAGCTCTGCGAATAATCCAAACACATTCAAAGACGATTGATCTGACACATTGATTCAAAGACGAGCCAGCAGTGAGTTCTGCCTGCAGCTCAGACCACCCCCCCCTTTGCCTTTTTGTTGAACCGTGCCTTTGGGCGACAGAATTTCTGTATCGATTAAGTTTAAACTTTGAAGTTTGAACTCACCACAGTTCTTCCTGTGGTGGCTGTACCCTCTGTGGCATCTTTGCTCTTTGTGTGAGTTCATAATGTTCTTTATGGCTCTGGGTGCTTTGGTGCACGAGTTTTAGATCTAACAGACCCCTGACAGTGTTGTCCAATACATACTCTCAACTTAGTTTGCGGATATGCTCCCTCGAACCTGCGACGGATCTCCAGCAGGCGTCACTGTTTCCCCTCTCTCCAGCCTGCAGTAAACAGAAGAAAAACCAAAGAGGCTTCTGTTGGAGTCCTCATTATCAGGCACTCAGAGTACCAGCTCTCAGACTTTAGACTGTAGGTGGTTGCACTAGAAGCCAATTGGTTTCTGCCAGTTCTGGACTTTGTCCAAATTCAATTTCAAAGAGAAGACAGCTTGATGAGTTTTTAATCTGCTGTGTTTGGCCAAACACTAATTCCTGTCTGCAGCCTTTACAACACCTGAGATTTTACTACATCCAAAATGAATAAACCAAGAAATCCAAAGTATTTTGCGTAAACACTAACAGCACATATAAAATAATAATCTAAGATTCACGTGTGAAGTCAGTTTTAAAGCGTTCGTGCTCGAGGTTCCAGCGGACTGAGGCCTTTCACAGCATGTCTGAACCTCCTGGAATGCAGATATGTGATAAACTGCCTTTAGAGGTCAACAAGTTGCAGGACTGCATGCAGCAACTTTTCCCGTATCTTTCACTCTCAGAAAAAACAAATTTCTACACAAGTGTAAGGGCCGCCCTGTTACAACAAGCTTCTTTCATTTCTGCCGACTTTTATGCTCAGTGTCAATTTTTGCACGGCCTTTGTTTTTTCCTCGTCAGCGAGTCTTTTCGCGGCGTGCAGATGAGCACTTCAGAAGTTGTCGTGATGTGCTTTTCATAACCGGAACTGTTTTGAGTCGCTGTCTGCTTCAGTGTGGGTCGTGTGCTACAAAGCAGGATTTGGGGCTCAGCGAGGTGACTTCAGGGTTAACCCTGAGTTTTCAGGGTCACAAAGTTTTTTTTTTTGACTTTCTGCTGGGGTGTATCGCCATGGTAACTTAAGCCACACACCAAATGTTCACCTGAGCAGATTATCATTAAAAGCCAAAATCAACACACATAAAAACCATCACATAGCGACTAATCTGTTAGCGTCACGTTTCCTGGACGATCCATCAAACCTCGACTCTGTGGGACGACAACAGTAAGGTGTTCAGTTTATAGAAACGTCTTTCCTTCATGAGCATCACTGAGAAATGTGCTTATGTAGCTGTCTTATTCCTTGTTTTTCCACTTAGCTGAGAGTCATTTTAAAACCATTAACCTGCACACTATTACATCTTGTACAAAGCCTTGGTACCAGGTTGAATTTGACTGTTGTTTTAATTGTTCCTCACTCGCTCTCAGACTGTTTAACGCTGCGGGGCTTCAGCTGAATGACATCTAAACAACATGGAAACTTAACTACATGTCACATGTTTAAATGATGGTGCTGTGAGAGTCGTCTCACTTACAGCAGAGATTTTTATTACGATACAGCTGTGACGTGCTTTTGCTCTCGCTGCTGGCGTGGCTCTGTGCCTTTTGTGATGTCGCTCCTTATTTTAACCCACATCACTTCTGATTGGCCTGTTCATGGTCACCTTTCATGTGAGGTGATTTACAGCTGATGGCTCGGCTTTTTGATTTGATAACACTCAGCAGTTGTGCCAACTGGCCTCGACACCTTTATTGTAACAGGCGGAGAAGCCTCGATCGCCAGACCTTGTGACATTTCTCTCTGGAGTGATGATGAAGTGACCCTTGACCTTAAGCCCACATGTGGTCCCGCAGGTTTCGTGCGGCTGTCCGTCAGTCCTGGAGTCCTCTGAGATTTCCACAGAGGAGGGCAGAATGAGTCGCTTCCCTCGGCCTGAGCTGGAGATCTCCTTCAGCCCGCTGCAGCCCAACCGCATGGCTCTGCGCCGGCAGGGAGAGGAGGGCGCCGTCACCGTCAAAATCACCCGCTCAGCACGCAAGAGGAAGAGCGGCGAGATGGAGAAGGTAAGAACCTGTAAAATGAAAGCTGCTCGTCATCAGGATTATCGAGGAAGTAAAAATCATAAATTAGGAGGTTTGTTTTTGTTATTGGCTGAACTTTGCATTTAATATTTCCCACATTTCCAAACAGGTGCAAAATAGTGCGCACGCAAACATCACACTTTAAATGAACCCACACTCGTAACAGTGCGTCCCTCTAGGTTTCCCAGAAATAAATCAAATGGGGGGAAAAACCCAACTGCACACAGAAGCCTGAGCCGTGATCCAGTTACAGTTTCCAGGTACAATCAGGGGTGAGGGTTGTTTATTTCTCCACCATGTTGTGTTCAGAAAATCTTCTCTCAGCTCCATTAATCCAGCCGGTGCAGGCTGAGCATGGTTGTCCTAACACGTACCTTTTGCAGCAGCAGCTGTAAACAGTGTTAGATTTGTTGCTTTCTCTCCAGCAAAGAGAAAACGAACAGCTGTGACGTGAAAGTCAATTTATGCTTCTAGGAATTTCTGCACTTCATAGTCTAACAGTAAAGCAGGCAGCAGCACAGTTATTCAAGTTTTGTTTTTTCTAGTTGGTTTGTAGTTTTATTTCATTTCAAGTTTTTATTTTGCATTTAATTTCACTTCAGTTCATTTCCAGATTTGCTGGTTTCAGTTTTTGTTGTGTTACTGTCATGCACGGTGTTTGTCAGGCAAGACTTCAGTTCACAGCTTTGTGGAAGGCAGTTGGCTCAGTCCTGCAGACGAGCTCCATAAAAAATGTCTGTAGTTTCTACACAGATGCACAGAAGCCCTTAAATTAAAGCTAAAAGTCTGCGCTTCGGTCGGGTTTGACTGGTTGCTAATTTAAAAGCTTCCTGGTGTTTTTAATGCTCTGCTGGATCTTTGAGTGGTTGGTTGGTGACGAAGACGTTTTGCTGATGTTTTTCAGAATCACTCTGACGTAAATGTTTCCTGAAACATCTGCAACAGAGCACCGCCGCAAATGACCACACACAACACAGATGCACATAAAATGTGTCCAGTAGAAAACATTTTTCAAGGACCAAAAAAAAAGTACTTTTTATTTAACATATTTCCCACAACGGTCCCACAAAGAGCTCCATGTAACTGCCAGGAGCTCAACGTGTAGTCTGCATACTGTGTAGGCAATGTGTGACTCACACAAGTAACAAAGTCGATCCATTCCCATCTGTGCCATCTGGAAACGGATCACATAAGTTTTCATCCTGTGAAATGGTCAGCACCGCGGATGCTCTGTGATGCTCTTGGAAACCAGTCCCAGAGTGGGCTGAAGGGGCTTCGTAGAAACGGCTCTCAGACGGAGGCATGTATAGAAAAGTGAAACTGCACTGGAAGCTGAGCAGAACTGTGGACCTGCGCTTGGGTCGCTCGGTTGGCTTTGACCAATCCGAAGGAAGCACATGTAAATATTAAAGGGAACATGAATACGTGCACACACCTCTGGTGGTGCATTAAATTGTACAACTTCAGTTTGTTGCAGAGAGGAAGCAAAACCAATGTGTGTGCATCTAAAGAAAACATAACAATCATTCAGAGCGAAATATGGAAATAGAATATTTTAAACATCGAGTACGGTTCATTTTTAGCGCCAATAACATTATCCAAGTGATTCCTTCAGATGTAACACATTCAGTGCAGATGATAAACACCAACACATGTAGCAGCCACATATGACACTCATTCATCATAAATACCAGGAGAAACACTCAAACTTCCTCCCTGAGAACACGTTAAACGACCCCACACTCACAAGCAGACGAGGTCGAGTGCAGTTTATTCGCTTCATTCGACGTATCGCTCTTCCTGTCTTTGGCACAAAAGATTAATGTTTGTTGCAGACCTGTGTGTTACAGATCATTCACTCCTTCTGTCACGCTGACAGACTATTTTGAAAACTTAACATGGCTGTGTTCAAGAAAATAATTTTTTAAAAATATGTTGATGTAAAGTGAAAAATAACACACTGCAAATAGTTCTTTGTTTTGTTTTTAATTGATGGCGACTCAGCCCAAAGTCGGCGTTTCCTTTCTCTGTCAGAATCAGAATCAGAATGGGTTTATTGCCAGATGTTGAGGTTTACAACATTAGGAAATTGCTGCGGTGCTTCAGTGCAGACAATAAGAATTAAAGTGCTATGTAGAAAGAAAGATATGTGCATGAGATATACATGAGATATATACATGAGAATAAGAATTATGAGTGCTACGTAGAAAGATATATACATGAGTGCAGGTGGTGATCAGTGCCAAACATGAAATGATGCAGTTACACAGCGTAGGGTCATGTGTTAGTGGCGGGGACAATCATGTGGTTATTGTTCATGTGTCCAACAGCAGAGGGGAAGAAACTGTTCTTATGGCGAGAGGTTCTGGTGCGAATGGACCGGAGCCTCCTGCCTGAGGGGAGCAGGTCAAACAGACTGTGTCCAGGGTGAGAAGGGTCAGCTGAGATCCGGGCTGCACGCCGCAGTGTCCTGGAGGTGTACAGGTCCTGCAGAGATGGGAGTCTGCAGCCAATCACCTTCTCAGCAGAGCGCACAACACGCTGCAGTCTCTGTTTGTCCCTGATAGTGGCTCCAGCGTACCACACGGTGATGGAGGAGGTGAGGATGGACTCGATGATTGCAGTGTAGAATTGCATCATCGTCCGTGTTGGCAGGTTGAATTTCTTCAGCTGCCTCAGGAAGTACATCCTCTGCTGGGCTTTCTTGATGACGGAGGTGATGGTGGGCTCCCACTTCAGGTCCTGGGTGATGGTGGTACCCAGGAAGCGGAATGAGTCCACAGAGGTGATGGGGGTGTCAGTCAGGATGATGGGGGGGAGTGGGGCTGTGTGCTTCCTGAAGTCCACAATAATTTCCACTGTCTTCTGGGCATTCAGCACCAGGTTGTTGTGGCTGCACCAGGACACCAGACGTTCAACCTCTCTCCTGTAGGCAGACTCGTCCCCGTCCGAGATGAGCCCAATGACGGTGGTGTCATCTGCGAACTTGATTAGCTTGACAGACTGGTGGGTGGAGGTGCAGCAGTTGGTGTACAGGGAGAAGAGCAGAGGAGAAAGAACACAGCCCTGAGGGGAGCCGGTGCTGATGGTCCGGGAGTCCGAGACATTCTTTCCCAGCCTCACGTGCTGCTTCCTGTCCGTCAGGAAGTCAGTGATCCACCGGCAGATGAGATCAGGCACATTCATCTGGGAAAGCTTGTCTCGGAGATGGTCTGGAAGGATGGTGTTGAAGGCAGAGCTGAAGTCCACAAACAGGATCCTGGCGTAGGTTCCTGGGGAGTCCAGATGCTGCAGGATGAAGTGTAGGGCCATGTTGATGGCGTCGTCTACAGACCTGTTGGCTCTATATGCAAACTGCAGGGGGTCCAGGAGGGGGGCCGTGAGGGTCTTGAGATGGGAGAGAACTAGGCGCTCAAATGACTTCATGACCACAGATGTCAGAGCCACGGGTCTGTAGTCATTTAGTCCAGTGATCCTAGGTTTCTTGGGGACAGGGATTATGGTAGAGGACTTGAAGCAGGCAGGCACATCGGGGGTATCCTAAATGATTTTTATATGTGCTTCCAAATATTGCCACACTGAAGTGTTCTGGTTTTCTCAATAACATTAGACGCAATTTTCCAGACCTGTCACCGTGTTGCTCCTATAAACGCCACGTTGTCCTTATTTCCATATAATCACAAGAGGCAATGTGTTTGGGAGGCGCTGATAAATCCAGAGTGCTGAGGCATGAAAGTGCCTTATGGCAGTAATTCATACTCACACGTGCTCAGTGTTTTTAAGTTTACTACTGACAAAGTTAGTTTAAAAGCAGCTTTGTTAAGACCCAACAGTAAAGTTTCCCATTTAGAGCATGCCAAACTTTGGGGTCGGGTCAGGTTAGCTCTAAGCCGTGTCTGGGTTAAGAAATGTCGTCTTCTTTGGTCATTACCCAGAGCTCGTGGTTGTAGGTGGTGGTAAGAACGTAGGATGAGTGTAGGTCGACATCTTTGCCTTTACACTCAGATCTCTCTTCTCTATACAGGAAGTCCTGAAAATGCACAAGAACCTTTTAAAGCAGCAGCATCGCTCGAACCCTTTAGTAGGATTTGGTTTTTAGTTCAGTCCAGCAACGAGGAGCTGTTTATGGAGGCGATTTCATTGTGAGAATTCTGGTGTGTTTTGCACTTTTCTGTTAAAATGCACGACTCTGATCAGTCCACAACAAAAACTAGTTTGGGGGTTCCTGTGATGTAGAACTGTGAACTATATTTAACATCTCGACCTTATCCTGGCACGTCCACACATTCAGGTTTTGTCACAGTGACAACAGCAGCATGCAGCTCGTATAAAAGCTGACTATCCTACATGACTGCACTGCTGTTACACGTTCCTCTCCTGCTGTGAAAACAACTCACTTTTGTGGTCATCATATCTTTCAGTTTGACATCCTTGCTCATGGACTCGTTGGCACTATTTGACAGCAGATTTCACAGGTTCAGGCAACAATAGGAACTGTTTGTGACCAAGAGCAAGGGCATGAAGGATGATGTAAACAAGCAGGATCAAATTTGGGCTTTGACCATACAGAGAAAAGTAAAACCAAATGTTAAAGGAAATTTGGTTTACAGAGATTTCTCAAACATTGAAACAACAATAGGACGATGAGCTTTCACAGATGAAAACTCATTACCTCTATAGTAAGGGAACATGGTGATGGTAGAAGGCAGCTTTCATTTGTGGGAGAAGTGCATTTCTCAAAAATAAAGTGTACAAAGACGTGCATTTTAATGACAGCAGTCACCTCAGGTTGTTGTCGTAGTTTTGTAACTGAATCTAACTAAAAAATGAATTAATACGTTTTATGTAAATGCTCTTCAGACTCCATTTGCCTGATCCGTCATGGCACTCGAGCCCTCTTCACTCCACAAAAAGCGCACCTTGTTGAATAAAAGATGAAGATCATATTGAGTTGGTACCAGGAGGAAAGCTATTTAGAAACTAAATGATTCAATGTTGTGATGAAGCAACTTAAGATGTTCCTCACTCATGTGTTCTTCACTCAAACTTTTAAAAATTGGGGTTAAAAAAGGGCAGACGAGTAGGGCAGAGGATTATTTGCAATAGTAGTGCCAAGGAGGTACTCGAGTGTTCGGCGCTGAGACCGCGTAATGGTCTGTGTGAGCTAGAGCTCCGGTCGTGTCGTCCGACCACGTCTGTTGGACAATACTATTAATGCCGTTCAATGGAAAACAGACAATAGAACTTATTTTGAGGTGACTGCTGTGACACCAGTGCTGCTGGTTTGGCCCCATACTCCTCTCTCATCTCCTGACAGTGCGGCAGTTAGTTAAATCTGATTTTATAACATCAAGCAAATTATATGGAAACCGAGACCTTCAACAGCTGTACTCACGTGGAAAAATGCCCTTTTAAAGAGGGAGAGCGCTCCAGTAGAACCAGATGTTTGGGAACGCAGACCACAAACAAAGAACACACACATTATTATAAAATGGATTGCAATAGAATTAGTGGTTACTATAATGTGTTTGAATTTGTTCAGCACTTTGTTATAATGTTACAATATTAAGCATTATTAAGGTTGGTAAGGGTTCATACCCCTGGGAAGGTATTAGCAAGTGTTTCATTCATCATTTATGTAGCATTACTACTTCTTAGTGTGCCTTTTGTAATTATACATGTATTATTATGACAATGATCATGATTACTCCTTACATATTTACAGCATGTTCAGCAGTGATAGCTGTACATGCTGTAACAGTAACAGCAGGATAGATGTATCTGTGTTCATACATGACATACTAAAGAAGAGTCATGATATAGAAATGATGAGTCATTTACAGCAGGTATAAATACTCCTGCTGCTGTTTTGGTACCAGCAGCAGGAGTATTTACACCGGGGTAAGAGCCGTGCGATGGAACCCAAAGTAATTCCACTAATGACTGTTGTTCTGCTGACTGGGCTCAGTTCAAGAGAGAAAACTGGAACAAAAACAGAAGGCAGGGAAGTAATGAAAAAAAAGATGAATGGCTTTGTGTTGGGAAGGGGCTGAACCGATGTGACGTTACATCAGATTTTATTCTCGGTATCTGGGGCGCTTCAGTCAACATTTATGAACATGAACACCGGTTTTAAAAGGCAGTCTAAAAAAACCCTCAGAGACGCTGAGACAAATTCTGCACTAGATTTATTTGTTTGTTTGTTCTAAACAATGAGACGGTCTAATAAAAATCCTCAGTTAAAGCCCAAATGTTTCATGGAGTAGAAAACATCAACGGAGGCATCCTCATCTGTGCAAACAGAAAAATAAGGCGGGAGGTTGTGGAAGAAGAAGGTATACAGGAAACAAATGAGGGGGAGGAAAGTTTTAAAATCAGAGTGAACTGGGCCAGTATAAATTTGAGGAAAAGTGCAGAGGGAGGCAGAGGCAGCGCAGAAAATTGAGAGATTGGTTGAGGGTAAGGAAGGAGAATGTCAGCCAGGAAGGAAGAAAAGAAACAAGGCAGACGGGAATCACAGAAAAGAGACAGCAGAAGGAACACAACAGCACAGTCGAGAGGATGGTAGGAGGAAACGAGGGGAGGCAGGGAGGAAAGAGGAGAAGAGGAAGATAAAAGTAGCAGGCGAGCAGAGACGAGGGGTGGAGGGAGTTTGGATGGCAAGATGAAAGAGGAGGGATTGTGGGTAGGGCTGTCGGATAGGAACACAGACTAAGAAGCAACGAGGGAGGGTAAAAAGCGCAGCATCTGACACGGCGGTGACAGTTACTGCTAACCTCACTGTGCTCGTAATGTTGGCTTCCATTAGAACAACTCTTATTAGCTTCATCGGGCATCTTTTAAAGTGTGTACACTTACTGCACCGTGCTCATCCACCGCTGTGTTTTATTGTCTTTGCACAATAAAGCCTTGCATTACCTCTGACATGTAGGACGTACTAACTAACAGGGATATGCTCACAGTGGATTTGTTATGCTAATTTCCAGCTCCATAGTTGTCCTTAGACTGCACTCCAGTAAAATCTTGACTCATCTTATATTTGACCTAATGCAGACCAAAAACACATTGTGGCATCTGAACTTGCAGGTAAGGAGATCAGGTCATGGTTCTGCCACTAAAGCAACATGTTGTCTGCTATCAAGCTGGAAATGTTGCAGATCGTAACACCTTCAGGTGTTTCCCTTTGAGCCTTTTTCCATTAAAGCTGTGATGTTTCGCCCCATAGTCAGATATGCATTTTTATTGTCTTTTTTTCCTCTGGCTGGGAAAGTCTGCAAATACCACGGGAGGGATGTTTACGTCCTCCTGTCTCTCCCCACATCATAGGTGGATGCACACTTCCTTATGTGAAGCAGTGATGTGGTTGGTGGGTTTAGATTGGTAGAAAGATAACAGTTTTAATTTGAAACAGTGAGGTTTGCAGATTCATGTTTTATGTATTTGTTTTGATGATTTCTGGAAAGTGACATTGCTTCTGAATTTTATATCTTTGTGGTATTTTGAGCGCCAGCAGTTTTATTAGTTTGATTATATCAAAGGAGACGGAATCTCTCTGATGTGTCCCAAACTGGGCAGCGCACACCAATGCAGTGTGGACAAAGTGTGTACATTTAGATACTAGCGCAGAACAATTTGTTCAGTTTCTGTCGTCACCGTAACATCATGTCTAAAACTTTGCAGAGTGAGTAAAGACGAGTCGTCTTGATGCATTGGCTGCTGTGATTGCAGCCATTCCCCAACTGTGTGAATGCTACTCGCGGTCTTTGATCAGTGGGCTTTGGTCAGTGGATGTTGATCAATGGTCATGAGAATTTGCATAATTAAGATTAAGGAACTGACCTCCCAGCCCATTGTTCCTTCAGTGGGCTGGTTTCAGTCATTATGCAAATGTACTGTTTATAAGATTGAAACCTGCAGTCAGCTAAGACTAAAGAAGTTACCTGGATGAGTGACCAAACGTTTCTCCCACTGAAAACGTCCAGATGAACAGAATCAACTTTTGGAGGTAAAGATGAGTCATTTTCTGAGATGAAGGCCGTGTGAGGCCTTTGTGCTCCCACATGTAGGTTTGTTTCCTCCATCATTTTAATTATTACAACCTGCCATCAGTTACTGACATTTACTCTTCTTTTTTTTTCTTTTTTTTTTTTTTTGCCTGTCCCGTTTGGCTCTTTTGCATCAGAATTGTTGTCTAAAGGCAAAGAAAGATGCCCAACGGATTTACTTTACCAAATTGACCATCCCATCCTTGCCATAATGGTCCATTTGATTCACCTTTTATTGTTTATTTTATTTTCACTTACTGAATACGGGACAGACTGGACTGGGGGAAAGAAGGGGAGAAAGAAAGAGGGAAAGAGAAACAGCTGAGAAGAGAGACGGGGGAGAAGGGCAAAAGACAAAAACCAACAGAATGAGCAGAGAAAAAAAATGCATATATCAATCACCTGGATCACCTGCTGAGAAAGAAAAAAGAAAACAAGCAGAAGAGAACAAGAGTAATAGAGTAAACAACATCACAATGATATATGGGAATATGACAGTAAATACTAAATGTTAAACATTATTGTGCAGCACGTAAGATCAACAGAACACAGTGTGCTTTGAGGTAGGAGCCAAAAAGGGTGTAGTTTGTGGGTGTGATCACCCGTGTGTACACCTGTGAGCATGGACGCGCTTGTTTTTTGTTTTTTAAAAGGTTCCTTCATGTAATAATCTGCTAGAGGGTGTGGGGGGGGCCACAGCCCCGTCCTCCAGGGTATGAAGCAGGTATGGAGGAGATCAAAACTCCAGACATCCAGAGGCCCCCAGAACACAAGAGACCAAGGAAGACCAACAGAGGGGCAGCCGCGCCACTGTCCCGGAAAGAGCTGAGGAGAGTCCCAGATGAGGGCTCACTCAGCAGCCGCGGAGCAGAAGCCAGGGGGAGTTGCAGTGACGCGCCCGTGAGCTCCGCCGGCAGCCAGCCGTGCCTGAGTGACCGAGCCCCACGCCGAGAGGCCGGGGGCACCCCACCTCCGAAGTGGCCCGAGCGAGCCCCAGGCTCCAGGCCCCGATAAGCGGCCGCCAAGGAGTGAGCCGGTGTGTACCTGGACGCCCATCCCCGGACACAAAGAACCACCAACGCACCGATGTCTGAGGGGGTCCGCCACTGGCAGGGGAAGTGGTGGTAGGGGGAGATAGGCCTCCAAACCTTGGAGGGCCTGAGATGTCCCCAGAGAGGTGGCGCCTGACACCCAACCTGACATATAGACACAGACATACAGGCACACACAGACACAAACATCCATTCCCACCCTCATGCTCTCATATGCACTTACTCCACACTCAATCAACGTGGAGACAGACATAAAGAGACGCTGTACACACGATCACACTCCCCAAGCGTACTCTACAAACCGGGTCTAGGTACCCTTGCCCCTGGAGGGGGGAACTGCACCCAGACCCAGGTGGTGTTACCCTTTTCCCTGCGGTGGGGGGAGGCAGACCACCCCGACTCCGCAGCAGCAGGGAGGCCCCACACTCCAGACCGCAGTCGGACGGCCAACTCCTCCTCCTAGCCCCCCCGCTCCAGCAGGTCGCAGAGAATGGGGGTGAGAGAAGACTCCAAACCTCCCTCCACCCGCTCATTGTAGTGTTGATGCATGTGTGTTCTAAGGTGCAATTAAAACCCAGGAGGGCTTGGAGCTACCTGCCAGAGAGCAGCAGGTAAGCGCATAGTCCCTCCTGCTAGCCCTCAATGACTAAGTGTATTTAAAATTGAGAGGTGGGCAACGACGTCAGGGGTGAGGTATACACCCTGATGGTAATTTGGACTCCGTGTATCGTGCCCACCCCCAAGATCCTATATGTATGTGTAATGAGAGTGTGAGTAATGTGAATGTCTAAGTTGTGGGATAAAATTGAGGCAGAGGCAGCCAGAAGGGGACAGAGGGGGGGGTAGCCATTTACTCTTCCTATGCATCCAGTGTGGAGTGGATTACAGTGTACTGTGGCTGCATTGGCTTTGTTATTTTTATTTTTTTGTGACACTCTGTGTCAAAAACAACTCATGTTCGTGGTAGCAAAATCCTTTCTCCCACCATTTAACATATAACTACATGCATTGAAACAATGCGGTGCTTGTTCTTTTAACCACAATAGGGTGTGTATGTTTTTGTATTGCTTAAAGTGACTCACAGCCAATGTTCTCCTGGGGTAGGGAATAAGTAGCGGATATTCGCTGGATCTTGTAGAGGCTCTGTAATTGACTAGTCGTGTATCGGCCCTTCAATCTGTCTCTCTGCGGGTCTGTGTGCCGGCAGGATCTTGGCCTATCTTTGATCCAGCTGAGAGCACAGGCGGAGAGCAGGTTCGTCACTGATTAATGGGATCACTCTTAATAGAGCCTCACAGAGGTCAAGGAGAGACTGAGAGTCGGGAACAAACAGACATATGAAGCCCTCACAGTGTCAGCTATTTTATTTTATTAAGCTCAGTTTCCTGAAGGAAAACCTTCATGTTCAACACAAATGTAGTAGATTAGTCAGAGGTGGAATTTGAGGTTTGATTTAGTGCTTATCTGCCACATTATTAATAGATTAGCAATTATTTCTCTTCCCTCTTGATCTGAAAGCCGACGTGAGCGTGGCGAGTAAAAATGAAACTTAGCAAGGGTCATTCGTAGAGGAGCTCTTTTCAGCTTTAAACTGGTTAGTAAATAATAAATTAAATATTAGCGGTGGTAGGCTCTAGGAAATATTTGAGCAAAATAGAATTTTAATTATAGCCTGTTTAAAAAGATCAGTGCGAAGTTCAGTTTTGCAACAGCCTGCAAATGATGCCGTACAGTGTCGGAGCTGGGTGATGTGGAGAAAAGTGGCAGCAGTATGAATACACAGTATGCATCTTTTTACAAACAAACACGTTACAATCACTGTTGTTAACAATGAATGTGTCATTTCGAAGCTCACAGTATAAACCATGTTGTTAGGTGGGGTTTTACCATAGATGGTATAAAGATGGACGCGGCCACTGATGTTACCCGTGGGCGACTTATTTTAGAACTTAAATGCCACTGACAGCAGGAGATATGTAGTTCACTGACACTAATGTCTTTCATTAGACAGGAACACACACACGCAGACACACACACACGCACACACAACCCCGTTCAGCTATCTTAGTGAGGACCTTCATTGACATAATGGTTTCCCTAGCCCCTTACCCTAACCATTAAAAATGATTGCCTAACCCTAACCATAACCTAATTGTAACCCTGACACTAGAACCACATTTTGAGGCTCAAAAATGCCTTTAAATGCCTTCAAATTTGTGAGGACCGGGTTGTGTGTCCTCACAAGTGACTGTTGGTTCTCACAAGTATAGCAGAATGCAGATTTCGGTCCTCCTCACAAAGATAGCTAGACAGGAACACACACACACACACTATGTACAGATGTGTGTGTGTGTGTGTGTGTGTGTGTGTGTGTGTGCGCGCGTGCGTGCGTGCGTGCGTGCGTGATCAGCATCCCCGTTATCATCAGGCTCAGCTTTTCTTTGTGTGGTGCTACACACCCCAACACCCATAACACATCAACATAAAACAAGCTCATTCTGTTCATACAGATAGCAGCATTAATCAAAATGAACAATAATCACATAAATACAGTAAAAGAAGCGTTTTTAATAAACATTATTTATCCTCAAGTATAATTTCTGATTGACTCTTTTACGTCACGTCTCATTTACATTCATTTACTTCAGTTCCAAGATCGGGGTTCTAAGATTTCACCCATATTCACGCAGCACATACACACCCTGCCATCAGCTGTCTCTGTTTCTGTTCTTACTGGTTTTTATATTAGTGTCTTAAATATCTTTTTCTGTGTATATAACATTGGTATATTGCTATTTTATCTAAATGTCACCAAACCTCCCCCCCACCACACTGCAATAAACTGAGCAAAAAAATATTAATGCAATATTTTTTTCCTCTAACAAACTATATCAATAATAATTCCAAATAGAAGACTTCCTGATATGACTACCTGATCATAACTGCAATAACTTTTCAGTACAGACACGCCTTTCAGCTCTAATGGAGCAGAACGAAAAAAAAGTCTCTTGGCTGCAGAAGACACCGACCTTATTGCTCCCTGAGCCACACAAGCCTTTAAATCTTTAGCCGTGTTTCTGCTGCATCCAGGTTGTTTTCTCCTTGGCTAAATTCAATGGTCGAGGCTTTCCAACAGAATGTGCTGAACATTGAGGTGCAATGGCATGCACATACTGCACACAGTGTTAATATTAACATCCTCAGGCCTGTGTGAGTAATGTTTATAATAGTGAGAGTGTGCATCTCCAGGCACACATGAGAGAAACTATTTGTTTTGAGCATAAAACATGACTGCAGCGGGGAGATGGGGACCCTTTGGGGTGCTGGGTCTTGAAGAGACTCTGCATAGCGTCATAGGCCACCTGTAACTGAAGTGTAAAAAATGTTTGTTTCTTTTTAAAATGCCAGGAAGCATTAAACCGTGTCAGTGCATCCTCCTCTGATAACTTTTATCTTTGTGGGCAGGTTAAGTGTTTATATTTCGTGTGTCCTCTCCTCGCTGTGCAGAGAACCTCAAATTAGCAGGTGAATTTTAAGAAGACAGACGTGTCGGGTGGATAACCTGTGGACTCGAACACGTTTACCAGAAACGCCACAGCTGACATTTTCTGCACAGTCTCTTTGTTTTCTGTACCACTGCCATCCTTTCAGTAAATATCAGGCTAAAGGCAGGAGCCACACTCATTAGTATTGGTTAACACACTGTTAGTTTAGTCAGTTAACAAACAGTCCTGGAAGTCCAGGAATATAAAGGGATTAGTTGTGGACCTTCTACAGCAGCAAACCTCGGATTGTGCTGGGAAGGTTTTGTAGCCGAGTGAGAAGTGCCGCTGATGACTCTGCGGTGGTTGGATGCATCAGCAGGGATGATGAGACAGAGTACCGGGCTGTGGTCGACTCCTTTGTCACGTGGTGTGAGCAGAATCATCTGCAGCTCAACGTGGCAAAGACCAAGGAACTGATCGTGGACTTCAGGAAGACCAGGAAACACTTGACCCCTGTTTCAATCCAGGGGGTCAGTGTTGACATTGTGGAGGACTATAAATACCTTGGAGTACACATTGACAATAAACTGGACTGGGCTAAAAACACCACAGCACTTTACAGGAAGGGCCAGAGTCGTCTCTATTTTTTGAGGCGACTGAGGTCCTTCAACATCTGCCAGAAAATGCTGAGGATTTTCTATGAGTCTGTTGTGGCCAGTGCGATCCTCTATGCTGTTGCATGCTGGGGGAGCAGGCTGAGGGTCGCAGATGCCAACAGACTTAATAAACTGATCCGTAAGGCCAGCAATGTTGTGGGGATGGAGCTGGACTCCCTCAAGGTGGTGTCGGAGAGGCGGATGCTGTCCAAGATAAAGACAATGTTGGATAACACCTCCCACCCACTCCATGACATGTTGGTCAGTCACAGGAGCTCGTTCAGTGAGAGACTGAGATTACCGAAAAGCACCACTGAACGACACAGGAAATCATTCCTGCCTGTGGCCATCTCCCTGTACAACGCATCCACTTAACACACTGGTTACTGCTACAGCTACACATGTTTCTTTTCCAAATATTTATTTATAAGTGACTTATGTATGTATGTATGTATATATATGTATATATTGTACTATTCTTAGTTAGTGTATTGTCTGTCTTGTCTTAATGTTGGTTTAAAATGGAGCACTGTAACAAAAAATAATTTCCCCCAGGGATCAATAAAGTATTCTGATTCTGAAGAAAATAAGCCAAATGAAAGTCTGAAGCCACGATCCTCAGCTGGAAAAGAGTGGATGGCCCACTCCAGATGGAAAATGAGTTGGTGCCTGTGGAAGAGTTCAAGCATCTCTGAGTCTGTTCACGAGTGAGGGGAGAGCATAGCAGGTGATGCAGACACTTCACCTCGCTGCTGTAGCTGAGAGAGCTGAGCATGAAAACAAAGCTGATCTACGTTCCTACCCTCACCTATAGCCATGAGCTGTGGGTGCTAATCCAAAGAATGAGATTGTGGAGTAAAGATCTTTTCCACATCAAAAGAAGGGAGGTGAGGTGTTTCTGGCAGCTGACTGGGACGCCTCCTGGAAGCCTATTAGAGGAGATGTTTTTGGCAGGTCCAGCTGGAGGAGATCCCGGGTCAGACCCAGGGCAGGCTGGGTATCTTGGCTTGGGAACGCCTCAGTGTCCCTGGGGAGGAGGTGTGAAGTTTGTACCTTTGTTTCCAGTCAGACACGTTTGTGCTGTTTATCCGCTTTAGAAATTGGAGCCTTTTCTGAAACCCCAGTGTTATAAGACCTCGCCATCAGAATCGCAGTTTAATGTTTCCAGCATTTCTCTCGTTATTTATTTTCTTGTTTATTATTTAAATTGCATTTGTTTATTTTAGAACTTAAATGCCACTGACAGCAGGAGATATGTAGTTCACTGACACTAATGTCTTTCATTAGACAGGAACACACACACGCAGACACACACACACGCACACACAACCCCGTTCAGCTATCTTAGTGAGGACCTTCATTGACATAATGGTTTCCCTAGCCCCTTACCCTAACCATTAAAAATGATTGCCTAACCCTAACCATAACCTAATTGTAACCCTGACACTAGAACCACATTTTGAGGCTCAAAAATGCCTTTAAATGCCTTCAAATTTGTGAGGACCGGGTTGTGTGTCCTCACAAGTGACTGTTGGTTCTCACAAGTATAGCAGAATGCAGATTTCGGTCCTCCTCACAAAGATAGCTAGACAGGAACACACACACACACACACACACTATGTACAGATGTGTGTGTGTGTGTGTGTGTGTGTGCGCGTGCGTGCGTGCGTGATTTAGGTGCAAATTGCATTTGCACCTAAATATCATTTTTTCAATTTTCAGAGTAATTTTCAGTTTACAGAATTTAAAAAAAACGTTCTCAAACATGCACAAGAAGCTACCACAGAACACAAAAAGAATTCAGTAATAATTCTAAATGAGCTTTTATTAAGGTTCAAGGTTCTTTATTTGTCACATGCATAGTTATACAAGTATAACACACAGTGAAATGTAGCCTGACACGCTCCTCGACATGTGCAAAAATGGGGGGGGTGGGGGTGTAGAGGAAGAACATTATATATATCTACATATAGTATATACACTGGGTGAATGTGCAGTAGTAGTATTACTCAGCTGAATAAACAGTAAAGGGTGCAATACTGATGTTTTTACTACAAGAACACAGTTAAAGGAAATGTACTCAGTGTTTTATCCAAATTATATTCTAAACGTTGAATACTCTGTAGAATACTCGACATGTTACATTGTAACATTTTAACACCTTTTCCCCTGTTTTTCAAAGTCTTGTGTTTTCAGGAGGAGTAAGCGGCGAACAAAAACTGAGGTACCTGATTATTTCTATATCATAAGCCCAGAAACATCCACTCATGTTTTTCATCATCATTCGCCTCATTAGTGTATATTTCACTCCTGGATCTAATACAGTTCTAACTCACCATTTTCCCATTATGAACACGTTACATCATTTAGTAAATCCACTTTGCAGAATCACATCTAAGCATTAAGTGTGTTGAGTGACCTGAAGGCTGCATAAATGCGAGGTGTGATCAGAAACGTCTGCCACACGGCCGTCTCTGCAAAGACCGTCTTTGATTTCATTAACAAGGTCGTGCAGCTCAGGAGCGTTCCAGCGCTGCCCGAGTTTCTGTTCAGGCCACTGCTGTATGTGCACATCTGCTCTTTCACTATGGAGCCCCGGCAGAGAGCAAACATCAGCATCTGTGAAATGAACCCAAACTATGGCGTCTTTAGAGGAGTTTCGCTGGAATCCCCTGCCATATCGAAGCCCACAGGGGGGCACATGTTTGTGACCCTCACAGGGTCTGAGTGGCTCTCACACTCAAGATGATGATGATTCCACCAGATTCAAATACTGCTTGGTGTATTTATTTATTTATTTATTTATTTATGTAAGGCTGAATACGTGACAGAGTATAGAACCTGATCAGTTTAAAGGCTTCACTCCAGATGTGAATTGAAAGTGCAAAACTGTGAAACATGGGTGATGGATGAGCACTCCACATGTTTCTGGGTCACTCAACAGATCTGGATCACCTTGTCTTCTCTGCTAATTTAGGATTGAAAATGAAGGATTGCGGTTTGACACTGTAACAGGTCCAATCACGTCCCAGACACACAAGTGGGACAGACAGACAGAGCCGGGACTTCAGGGCAGCAGTCTGGAAGTAGCAGCTTTGCTGAAGGTGGTGTAGCACTGTCCAAGGATATGTTGAAGGGGAGACTGGGGCATGTTTAAACTGCATGTTTTTTGGTGACACAGAACCTGATAAAAACGCCTCGTGTAGGAGCCGTAAATCAGGAAACCTTTTTTACTGTGAACGAGTTTTAGTTTCTTCTTTGGCTCCAGGCCGACAGATGTTGGACTGAAAACCGTTAAAATGCAGTGCAGGAAACCACCCTTTCATCCAACATGCCGTGCATCAGTAAGATACGTTACGGATGGTGTAGCCCACCGAGGGTGTATCTGCATGCACATAATGTGATCGTTCCCAACAAGCGGAGTAAAGCATCACACCAAATGAGGTGTTTACATGGGCTGCCTGTTGAGGTGTTTCATTGATTTACTGGTTTCCATCCTACAGAGTAAAGTGTGACTAATGATCGGAGGCGCCACCTTCAGCATGATGCTGTAGTGTCACAGATTCCCTCCTCTATTTGACCTCTGAAACACATTTGTTCCATGATACAAACGGGCACACAGCTGCTTGGCTCGGATGAGGTTTTGCTCATACTTGATGTGATTTGTGCGGTCGGGAGAAAAGCAGATTAAGTTTTTATGTGTCATATGTAAAAATGTGGCTCATTAGGCACCGCTGGTGTACATGTTTCTAAACTCACAAAGGTGGGGCCTATTCCCTGCTCTGTTAGTTACAATAATGTTCAGTTACTGACGCAACTTCATGGCTGCAGGATGTGCTGTTGAACTGTATTGCATCATATCCAGGAAGTTGTCTCTGTTAGCCTACCTACCCTCATTTAAACAGCAGTAGACAGTAGCACACCTGCTCATTAATAATTTACTGCAACAGAGTTCATCTGTCCGCTTAAAGGATTTCTTCTTTTTTCCCTTTGTAATCTGAATATGTGTCCGATTATTGTCTCCCCCGTGTTTTTTGCTACATAAAGATGTGCGGCAGCAGTAGATGCTGAAATTAATAAATGTTTACGACATTAAGACATTAGCAGGAACTACTTATCATAAAAATGCTTTGTAATTGTCTTTATTGAGGGGACATGGGGGCGTTTAGATGAAACACATGACAGTAAATGGAAACCGGTCAGTAAACCAACAATAAGTGATAAGCAAAGAAAAATATAACACTGGAAACCAGAGCAAAACAAATCTATTGTTTATAAATATGTAATTAGAGTTGTATTAAGCAGAGATCACACTCCTGAAGACTTCCCCCTCTCCTTGGTCTTAACTGCCAAAAAATGGCCTAAATTTGTTTGTTTTCAACCCGTTAATTTACACTGTTCTTGGTAGATTGTGTTGATCATTATTTAAGTGAACCGGAGGTCTCTGTGTTTATAAATGAGCACACTTCTACATTATATTTTCACCCCCTTCGGCAACTTTTGCAACTCCAGCTTCAAGCTCGTTTGGCCTAACTAGTAGATGTAGCTTGAGCCAGAGTCGTGACAGGTCTTTCCACAGCTTGCTGATTCTCATTTTAGCTGCAGGATAGATGGAGTTCAAATCATTCTTCTTCTTTTTTTCTGGGTGTTTAAAAAAGTAAAGTTTGTTTTTCAACATAAATTTTCTCTGTGAATGTTTTTAGTGTTTCAGTGCAAGAACATCACAGTAAGTACAGCGTTGCTCTGTGTTTGGTTTCCACAAACACTGCACGTGTATTTGTGGAGCTGTGCTGTTGTCCTCCGTCCTGCAGGGAGGTCAGCGTCGATGTGGAGCTACAGAGCGGTGCTCCTGGAACCTGCCGGGGCTCAGTTCAGTTCAAGGACACTTGAGCAAATAACTCAGGGTCAAAGTGTAAAATTATTATCACCGGGTCGCATGTACGACCACAGGCTTAAACTGACCCCTGACTTCTTCTTGTACTGCTGAACTTTCAAAATATAAGTCGGCACGATCCACTCAGCTTAGTATCTGCTGAGAAACTTCAGCTATGCTCATGGAGGTGGAACACTGGATATTCTTCAAGTAGCCCCATAAAGTAATAAATACCAATGCTGCTGGATCGGTAAATAAGCAGTTTCCTTATAAAATATATGGAATCTAATGGTGATATGTCAGTGTTGGGCTTCGAAGGGTTTTTATGAGAGAGAAGACAAATATGCTCCAGTTATGAGTTTTGACAATTTATTATTAAACTAGTAGAATTTCCGATTAGTTTTACATGCTGCCATGTTGGGCTGTTCGATATAACGATATATATTAGATGATGATATGAAAACGTCTTGTTTCATTTTAAGCTATCGTTTGTTTCATGGTGTCGCAAAAGAAACTGTTTATGGCAATATTTGTTTTCATCGCTTTGATGGTCGCTGTAGAAGTTCTTAAAGTTCTCTCTTTCTCTTATATTTAATATAACCACACTACCGACGGATAAACCTTAGAACACGCCGTGTACTAAATACAAAGGATATTGCGGCCGTTTCTACTTATGTAACACTCGACTCCAGGTACACGATGCCCAGCTGAAGACGCTTCACGCAAGTAGAGTTGCCTGAGATTCACAGAATATACAGAAAATGTAAAATTTTTGTGACGTATGTTGTTGTCGGGACGATAAACGTCTTATATTGGGATATGAGATTTTGGTCGTATCGCACAGCCCTACTGCTGTGGACCTCCTCTCTCTGGCTCAGAGACAAAAGGCTTCCACACCCAGACACTAAACGCTTTTATTGCACGTCACAGAAAAGTAATATTGACGTGATTGAAACAGTTTAGCGTGGCCTCCTCGGGTCTCATCTCGGGGCGTCTCTTATTTGGAGACGACCCTTTTGCAGGCAAAACTCCCGTTACCATGACAGCCACCTCTTGTGCACCGGTCAGGCCTGTAGATTTAAAGATGGAGGAAGAGTGCATTCCATAGGAGCAGATTTATGAGCGAGGCTACATCCCTGCGAGGGGGTCTGCCAGTATCAGAGTGTGCCGTGGAAGACAAAACACAACTACTGTGAGAAGAATGAGATGTTAGCCTGAGATTAGGTTTATGGTTAATTTCAGAAGCATCTGTTCTTGTTTTTCCATAGATTTTTCAGGATCAGTCAACATCCCAAACCTTGTTGAAGCAGTGACACTAATATTAATATCTTTGTTTGAATGGGGAGAAAGACGGCTCTCATGACGTGGTGACGGCCATGAATCGATTTTCCAAGAAAGCCGTTATGTTTGAAGTGCTCAGTGATTAGTTATAGGTGGAATCCTTCATCGCCACATTCTGGTATTTTCTTTTATCTATTCTAATGAAACACGGGCTGCATTTATATCTGCATCCTGTGTTTCATGGCTAAGTGTTGTTTTTATTATAAAAACATTAAATTATCATTATGGTGATGATTGCGCTCTTGTCTTGTTTTAGAATCAGATCTCAGTGCTAACGGCAAAGTGAAACCCTATTTTCAGAAAAGTTTCCATGCTGTGTAAAATGTTGGGATATATTTATCTGGAAACAGTAAACACAGTTAAATGCTGAAACAAATTGGTTTAATATGTTTGCATTTTGATTTTACATTTTTTGTGCTTCATCAGTAATCTACCCGGGGAAACCAAACGTTTCTTTAGTTTTACTCCTGGGAGATGAACTGAGCATGTATTTAAAATCACATGTATTCCATTCTTTGCGTGGTATAAAAGGTAAATTGCAATCACTCCATTTTTGGAAACGGGGTTGTTGTGTTCCTGCCATTCGTCTTGTTCTTCAGAGCAATTATGCTCTGGAATCATTTACATTAAATTGCTACTTCTTAAACGGAGTGCTCATATTTCATCGCTGACACCAGGCAGGCAGTTGCATGGTGAAGTGGCTTCTTCTCTGATGGGTTTGACATCTGCAGGCAGTGACCCAGCAGAGATTCGGCTCCCGATTTCATCAGCCTTCCAGACTTCTGCACCAATTCAATTTTTCTCTGAGATAATGGCGCATTGGCAGCTGATGCATGTATGCTGACACGCCACGTTCACGCACGAGCAAATAAACCGCTTCTCCTTTTACTCTTAGCACGCAACCCTTTTTCCTTCTGCCTTCCCCGATTTTTCTCCTTTCAGTTTTTTTTCTTTTTTCTGTTAACCTCGGACCCCTTTCTCCACATACCCATCCCCCCCCCCCCTCTCCATCTCATCTCTCCCAGCCAGCCATGTCTCTGTTCAGCAATGATTTATTGATGATGGTGCTTTCTGTAGTGGAAACATCAGTGCTAGCCCAGAAAGTCTTTACCTGAGTTTTTTGGTTGTATAATGTTGGCGTTGGTGAGGAGTCACTCTGATCCACACACTGATGCACTGTCCTATTTTAACTACGGCTCAAAAGTTACAGAAACCTTCATCTGACTCCATGAAAACACAAGTAATTGGAATATTAATGTCTTTATCACTTCAAATGTTATCAAACAGATTGACAGGCTTGAGATCCTGTGAGAGAGAGAACCACCTAACTGCTTCCTCTCTGCGTGCGGCGCTTGGAGCTCTGATTTGGCTCGCTGTTCTGTGGTAGGAGTAAACTGGCACCAGTGGAGCAGCGTCTACTGGATATGGCACGGTGCTAATCTAAATCTCTCTTGTCCTGCACAAACCTCCCACTTTGATACCAAAGCTCCCAAAACATCTCATTTCCTCCATCGCGTGTGACGGTTGTCATTAAGTGCTCCCACAGCTTTTATTCTACGTCTCACAAAGATTTCTCATCCTGTTCATGACATTTTGCTTTTTTACTCTTACGCTTTCTGACGTCTGCAGATTTGTCTTTTCCTGTTTATAACGTGGTTGGAGATATTGGTGTTCCTCTGCACTTCTGGCCAGAGGCCAGCTTCCTGTAAATATTCCCTGTGTTTTGTGGGTCCCATTTATTGAAGCTGCCAGTTGAAGGCCTGTTTATCAAACACGAGTCTGATGTACTGTCCTCTTTCAGCTCTCCACCAGGACCTCCCACTTCTTCTTCTGCTTCTGCTTCAGGAAAGTTTGTAATTATCCAACAAAATGTGAGCAAAATGTCTCTTTTGTTGGCAGTTTCCCACTTCATCACTCCGAACACAAACACTGACAGACTTCAGAAGAGAGACGTTTTGTTCCCATTAAACTGCCCGTCACATGTTGATGCTCCAAAACTAGCCAAATGTATTGATTCCCCCCCCCCCCCCCCCCTTTTTTTTTTTTTAAATTTAACAATTTAACAATTTTTCGCTGTGCCAGTTTTACTTTAAAAAGACTCGTCCATTAAGTGTTAAGCCTCTCAACAAGATGAACTTGCATTGTGTAAAATGACTGAATCTGATGAGCTACAGTTTCTCTTCAATTAATTCTTCGGGTGAAAGAAGCAAACTTTGACGTTTGAGCGTCTCCTGTTCAGACCAGGCTGTGTCTGACGCCTGTGCTGTGCTTCTCCATAAAGAAACAGCTGTAGTAATAAAGCATGTTTGAGTCCAGAAATGGAAATAAACTGGAAATTTCAGCTTAACTTTGTTGCGTAGGTTGCCTGTGAAATTTCCCAGCTACTAATATACGTTTAGAATGAATCATGTTAATTCACAGTGAATATATGGAAGATTAATGCTCCTGTTCCTGTTCTGTAGGTGGATACAGGCCAGCACAAGTACATTGTGCTGTTGAGATAAATGTTGTAACAGTTATGACATCAAAGAGGTTTCTGAGGTGTATCAACCGCTTAGTGTCCTGTTTTTATAGTGAGTGAGTACACGGTCTGAACGTGGCGCTCTGGTGTACATTCATGTGTACGACATGTAGCAATGACCACATCTCTGCGTCTCGCCATCTGATCTGCTTCTCTTGGCGCTTGATTCATTGTCTCTGGTACATTTTTGTTCTCCACACGTTCCCTCTATCGTCTCATCTCTGCGCCTCTACTTCTCTTGCACACATTTCATCTCGCTGACTTTCTCCACACATTCCAATTACACGTTCGTTCTGTCGCTTATCGCGGCTCCTCTGCTCGTCTCCTCTTCTTTCACGCTTTCCTCCTCGCTCTCTCTTACACTCGCTCCAGCTTCATCGTCTGCGTTCTTCACATATTTTATCTCTGCTTTCGTACTTGGCGGTCTGCGTTCCCTTCCTCCTTCCTTCCTTCAATTTATTAAAAAAAAAAAAAGTCCAGTGAGTCACTGGTGACTCCATGTTGTGACCTTCTTTCTGCTTTCAAAATGGAGCGTTTTCATCTCATCCGCCACGCACACTCCTCCTCTCAGGTCAGCCTCATCCCAAACGAGAGTGAGTCAGAATTGATTCACTAAAAAAAAGTATATGTTCAGGGATTTGTTGTGCTGGAGCTAATGCAGGCGCATCATATCTGAGAACGCTGTTTTTAGAAACGCACAGCACACATTTGTCTGTTTTCTGTTCCTTTGTGGGCTCCAATGAAGCACAGCGTGGAACCCGTTATAGCCACCCCGACCATGAATACTACACGGACATGATCCCTCATTGACTTCCCAGCCTCGTAATGGGTGTAGTTGGTTTTGCTTGTAGCCACAAAGGCCCTTTGAAATAAAGCAGCCAGTACAGATGTTCCTTCCTTCACTCTGCCAGAACTGAGGTTTGTGCTGCAGTACACATCAGGCAGTTGGTCTCATTCGGTAAGGCTGGAGTTGTTTGTGATAAGATACAAAATATGCTGATTATTAAGTTATTAATTGTAAAATATGGCCAAGTATTTGCAATTTATAAAGATGACAATTAGTATAACACCGGTTTAAGGTTGGCGCATAAACGTTACATAAACGTCTAACTGTCTGCATTTTGGTCTGTGAAGAGAATCAAATGGGCATTTTTCATTAAACTCTACAACATTCAGTTTGTACGGCTTGTGTTGATATGGAGACAAAATTAATTTCAGGTTGAGTCAAGGCTGCCTCACGAAAATGCTCTGAAAAAACAGGAAATTTCAGGTTTGAATCGGTGGATACAGCTCGTGTAAAATCACACTTTGGTTTGTGAAGTTTGATTAGAAAACCTGAGATGACTCGTTGGCTAACAACTTGGCAATCACCAATCATTCGCTAATGAGTATGACCTACATGGGGTGATGTAGCTCAGAGGTGGAGCAGGTCATCTGCTAACTGGAAGGTTGGTGGTTTGATCCCTGGCTGCTCCAGTCTGCATGCCAAATATCCTCGGGGAACATGCTAACCCCAACTTAAATGTCTGTTAGATCAAAAGCACTTACATAAAAAAAGCACAGCGAAAAGTGCTGGTGTGAATCATTGAATGGGGGAAGTTTTGTTAAGAACTACATAAGAACCAAAGTTTACAAAATGGATTTAATGTTCTGTTCAGCATGATTCAAAAAACTGAACTCATAAGTTCGATCACCAGGAAAGTGTTTACTGAGGTCGGGGCTGTTTTCCTTGTGTTCACTACGAACCCGTGAGATTCTAAAGCCACGGAAATGAGAAATTCTTCAATGGCCAAGTGAATCACCTGATGTCAGCTTTTATAGCACGCTTTTCATTTACTGAATACAAAACTGAAGGCACAAAGAGCCACAAACACACAGGTGCAGTAAAGGTCTGGCCGAGCATCTCAAGGGAAGAAAACGGTGTTTGGTGATGTCCTTGGATTCTAAAGATTTATCCGGTTTGTCCAAGTTCAGCTTAAAGTTTAAAGTTCGCTCACATTTTGTTTGTGGTGTCTGTTTCCAAAAGCCTTTGGCGCCACGAACATTTGGCTGATCTCACATTCATATTCTTGTGCACCTGTGGACGTTTTCAGCTGTTCTGCTAGCTTAAGTCAAAGGCTGATGGCGTCCACTCGTTGGGTCTCCTTCAGCATCGAAACGATCGTCACTTAGTTTGATTTTTATTTCAGAGAAGTGGGCAGAGTGCAGATTGGGCCATTAGTCGAATCACTTGGACGTGCCTGAAAGGATAAAAGTAATCACTTAATTTGAAGTTAGGAAAGTTTTTTTTGTTTTTATCTTTACTCATTTTTAATGAACGTGTTCAAGACTTCTTTGTCATTGTTGTTTTTTCTTCTTGCCTCTAATTGGTGGCTGTATCAATGAAACACAGACTCTGTTCTCATACTCACCTTTATTTGATTGACCCAGTGGGAATTTGCATCAGTTTACATTCTGTATGTTACTCGTGTACACTTTGCACAGGCTGTAACCTGGTATTACGGCTATTTGGAACTGAAAGCGTTTCCAGCTTTTCAAAAGGTCCAAAGTTTCTTTTACAGGTGGAAAGAAACTTTAGCAAAAGTGGTTCAGACGAAACATTTGTGAATTTTGAATTTCAAACTGCAACTTACCAGATTTAGAAGTTGCAAATTGAATGCATCCATTCACCATTTACTCACAGCTCCATGCAATCATGTCATTCCACTCATCATCCTGTCATTAATACGCTGAAATCTGAGATGCTTCCTTTAATGAAACATTCTTGCAGGATAGTTGATTCATAGACTGATCCCTGGTAAAGTTGGGAACGACGGAGGAAAACAAACCCAGCTGTTATTCACACATTAGCAGAGGCTTCCCTCAAAAAGCGTATCGATCCAGAACTGAAGCAAACGTCCAGGCGCTCATTTTTCTTTGTTTGCCGTAATGAAAGCTTTTCCACACACTGTTGACAGAAACTCATTGCTGACATCAGAATCTTGTTTGAAAGCGAACATTGAAGCTTAATTGGGTGTTTGGGAAACACCCAGGCATTATATTTTGACTGGTAGTAGTTGAGCTTGTCAGCTCTTTGGGTCCCTCTGCAAAGTAAATACGGCTAAATTGGAGCGTGTTTTCGCTTCTCGAGAAATATTCAGGCTGGTAAAAGTGTCATTTACCTCCTACCGAGGCCACCGGACAAAGCGTGTGAACATCTCGCTCTCGTCTGCATCGTATTAATGACCAAACCCATCTCGTCCATAGCGTCCTGTCATTATGAAACATTTTGGTGGTTATTTCTCCTCTGGTACGGATGACTCAGTGCACACTCAGTATTCGTGCCTTCATGTTGCTTGTGTGTGTGTTTGTGTTTAGGAGGAAGTGGAGGCAGAGAACAGGCGGAACACGAGAACCAAACTGACGCCAAAGCTGACCCCACACCGGGAAGAGGTGAGAACCACAGAGAGACAAACACACCCATGTGATGTGCAGACACACACTGAACATCACTAATTCATCATTTCACTTGAACAAAGCCTTGTACAGTGCAGTGTTTCTGCTGCTCGCCGAAGTTCACATGATGATATTTTATGGTTAATCGCAGAAATATAGGGGATTGAATTTACCTGTTTGTCGTCAGCTCCACCTCATGTTTAGTTTTAATGCAGACTCTCAGCGATGCTGACAAAAAGCAGCTTTTGAATTTTGATTACGTGCACATCAGCACTATGGTGAATTTAAACATGTCCACCAGCCAAGGTCTTCAAACAGGACACAGCTCACCTCCACATGCAAAAAGCCCCGTCATCGCTGTGCTTGCATCTTTAATGCAATTCTCTTACATGAGAGAATACTTCCATCCAGGATCAATTTACTAATGGTCTCTGACTGACGGCCAGTTAGCGGCGCCCCTTAGCTTCTCCCGTCCGGTGGTCAGGCCACAGTTGTGTGATCCACGCCACCATCAGCTGCAGCTGTAGAGCCTGTAACACGTGAAGAGCTGCTTCATGTGCTGCTGCAGTCCAAGACGGTGGAGTTGGTCAGAGACAGCTGATTGTGCTGCTCAGTTGTTTTTCTTTTATTTGAAGAGGAGCGACTGTTAAACAGGATTGTTAAATAATGAAATTAAAAAGCAGAGCGCAGATGTACCCACACACCGTGACATCAGTCTTACTCTGTGGAAAACACCTCAACTGTCAGACAGTTTTCCCATTTAAACGTCATTATCTGCACTCACCCAGAACTCTGACGCAGCCCTAACGAGAAGCTGTTTCGTACGTGCTAACTGTGCTTCGCTGTTCTTTGATCAGAGCTCCTCCCCAGCGGGTCGTCACGACTCCCAGATCAGCGTCCGCAGCAGGAAGGAAGGAACGCTGCAGAAGATCGGAGACTTCCTGCAGAGCTCCCCCACGCTGCTCGGCACTAAAGGTCAGCACGCGACTCGTTATTGTTGGTGACGTTAAACTCGAACTATCTTTGTTGAAGACGATCGTGGGACTGAAAAATGTTCTTTATTTCGAACATAAGACGGAGCAGCAGAAACCGATGCTGCGATTGACGAAAAGTGCGCTTAATGAGTTTTCTGTGCTGCACAAAAGTCACGTTTACAGAAAGTGCAGAAATCTGAAATGTTCAGGGCCTTTTTTGCAAAGAGGAAAGTTAAGATCACAGCAAAGTAAGTCTGTATAGAAAACTACAAAGCAAAGTGACTGCATTAAAGAGGGTTGGTATTCACATGATCCCACTTCCTCCCTTTACAGTCTGGGATAGATTTTGCTAGTTTGTCTCCTTCACTCTGTTCTGTGGTGCACTGCAGTCACTCCAGCAGTCAGACAGGCCCCAGGCACGCTGTCTTGCTCCTGACGCAGCCTTCTGGCTGTTTTTAATTGCCTGCGTGTAAGAACCCAGATGTGGCGGCGCTTGTCTGTGGAACAACTGAAAAGGTCAGCGTGTGGAATTGAGGCATTTTTAAAGGAGCCTGGTTCACTTACAGAACAGCCCAACCTGAAGTTTCTGGCGGTCGCCGGTGCTTTTATGCATTTTAATTTGTAATTCATCAGGATGCGAAAACATGAACGTGAGGACTGCAGTGGCCGAGCCTGCATCAGTCCATCAGGAGCTGTCCTTCGCTGATGCAGTGTTTCAGAAATATAAAAGTGATGGTCTGAATGTCAAATATGATGGAGAAAAAAGGAACACTTTTAATTTCAGACCTTGCTGGATCTCACCACACACACACACACACACACACACACACACACACACACACACACACACACACACACACACACACACACACACACACACACACACACACACACACACACACACCAGAACTTTCCCCACAGATACAGTAGATCCCCTCTGCTGTATTTTATTCATTCATCTGCAGTTATTTTTACTGAGAGTCCAGGAGGCAATCTTATCGGTCCAGATGGGTTTTAGGAATCTTCAAATTTAACTGTGAGTGTTGGGGGGGAGAAACGCAGGGCACACAAGGACAAACCTCAGAGCTCCTGCCGGAGTTATTTGGAAAAGCATTGCGCAGGTTTGACAGAGTAAAAGGGCAAGGGCAGTGAGTTTGGGACACTAATGATGGCTTAAAGGAGAGAGTTAAGACAGCCAACATATTGGAATCAACCAGAGTCTTCTCTGTTTTATCCTCAGGGACCCACAGTTTCACTCGGTCAATTAATTGTGGCCTCAGGGCTCCAAGGCAAGGTTGCTGTCATCTGCAGCCATCTGACCCACCCTTCATCTCTCTTCTCACCTTCACTCGTCTTTTATCATCCTTATTTTAATTCCTCCACTACTTCGCTCTAGCTTTCAGTCTCCTATTTCACCCTGCTCATCCTCGAATCGTGAATCCGTCTTCCTGCAGGAAGAGCTTCCTATTTAACCTGGAGAGTAACTCTAAGAGCCAGCGTTGGTTTACTGAGGCAAACAAGTTTTCATAATGGACCTAGCTTGTTTGTTTCAGCTGGATAAACACGCCGTCAGCTTTGGATTAATTTGTCTCCCAGTGAATTATCAGTGAAGACGACATTCCTGTTTAAAGTTTTTAGGCTTTAAATCTGCGATTAAAATGATTTATACACGCACACTAAGCATTGTGATTAACGGGATGTAGTTAAGGATGCTGTTCAGCATGCTTCTGCTTTCCTCTAAAACTGTGTCTGCAGCCAAGAAGATGATGAGCCTGGTGAGCGGACGGGCCGGCACAGATGCAGCAGCCTCCTCTTCCTCCCTCAGTCTGAGAGCAAAGAAGAACAAAAGGAAACTCTACAGGCCCGAAATCTCCTCCCCCATCGACATGCCCGCGCACCCAGTGAGTCTCACAGCGTTTAGTGCAAACATGTCCGTATCAGCGCAGACTTACTTTTTATTCACACAAAGCTCCGAGGAACGTTTATTTTCCTTAACAAGTGCTGATCCCGGCCTTTTTCCTGGCTCGGAATGAGCTTTATATTCGTTTGAATATTCCGAATACTTTTGGCTCCAAAAGTTATTTTGCACTCTTTGAAATACGAGCACAGATGTGATGGAAATGCAGACCCTCAGCTTTAATTCAGAGGGTGCTACATTAACTGTTTAGTAGGGATGGGTATCGTTTAGGTTTTATCCGATACCGGTGCCAAATCGGTACTTTTGAAACGGTGCCGGTGCTCAAACGGTGCTCAAACCGGTGCTTAAAGAATGGAGAACACAAAATTGGTCCAAAAACCTCTCATGTTCAGCTGTTTTCCACTTTTTCTTTGGTCATTTTAGCCTTTTTAGCCAGGGTGAAGGGAGTATCTGCCATCACACAAGAAGACAGCCGCATGTAGCTATGATGATGTTTGCTAGTTCACCTTACATGCATTAATGTAATAACGTGGTTAGCCTACTCAACGTAAATCACACAAGAACAACATTAAGCTACTCACGCAGAGAAGAACGGCTGCTGCTGCCATCAAATACGGCGCATTTCTCGGCTTTTAAAAAAACGCTATGCGTCGCCAGGTGTTTCATGAGATTCTTGGTGTTACCTCCTTTGACAGTATCACAGTATCAGCTTAAAGCACTTGTTGCTGCTGAGTTTGCATATTTTGCTGTGAAGTACAGCCAGACTTTTGACCGCTTCGCCTCGGACATTTTTAATCTGTAGCTCTGCTCTAACAGAACGTACGTACCTGGCCCCGCCTACTATCCTCGGAAACGTAAAATGATTGGCTAGAAATGTATCACAGCTCAGGAAAAAAAAAGCACCGAAATAAAGCACCGAAATGTGCGCTGCTTTTCGGTCTGGTTACTACCGTTTATGTCAGAACCGGTGCCATCATGGCACCGGACACCAGTACCCATCCCTACTGTTTAGTTATTGTTCATTTTTATACACAGCCCGTCATTTTCACAGGTCACAGGTAACCAACTGGACAATGGAGTCCAGTTGGTTACGGTCATGTGAGGCCTGTGTCATACTGGCATTTTCCAGCTGTTCACTGGAACTCTCAATATGAGGTTTAAAGAGACGGACCGACATCATCCTGAAAAAATAAACCAGCTCAGCAACAACTAAATGCCTGAAAGACCACAGGAGACATTTATAGAGTGATCACAGAATGATGTCTTTAGTATAAAACCATTGGTTCCACTCAGGAGGAGGAGGGGCAGATTAGACTTCACCCTTTCATCTGAGGGCTCTAATGTTTGGTCTCATTTCAGATCATCAGCAGAGAGCCGGAGGAGAAAGAGAGCGACCATCAGATCATCAAGAGGCGCCTTCGATCCAGGAAGGCCAAATAATTTAGTCCATTTGGAGGCGTGGCCCGCGCCCATGACCATTTCCAGGCTAAGCTAACAGCCTGCTGCTACTTAACCCAGACATGGTGGTGATTTCAGTATTTTCCTGACCGATTCAAGTATTTCAGCGTTAACTTAACGTAAACTTAAGTTTGAGTTTTTCTCAGTAAATACTTCACTTGTTAGATTTCTTTTGTGATTCTTAAGAATCAGAGATGGGGAGAAAAATACAGGCTAGCCAGTTAGCAGGGAGGCTCAGCTGCAGGTGAGGGGGCAGCATCTGAAAACAAACTCAAAAATCATCAAATGTAAATAAATCTGTGTGACGCACTCAAGACTGACATTCCAATTTATTCTCTCAGCTGTTCGTTGTCTAAATGTTGACATTTACTATCAAGTGATTCTTTTCTGATAACTGTAAGCACTCTGACTTTTTTTAAAACCTTTACGTGCAATCTTTTGATACTGATGTGCTGGAGGTCCAGGTGCATTGATTTTTACTTTCTTTTACTTCTTTTTCTAGGACAGTTAAAGTTGACATAGTTGAGACATATTTAAATGTTACAAGTGGTTTTGTATTGACTTCATGTGCACGTTTGAAAGCTTCTGCACTTTATCTGAGACGAGGAGCAAATTGTGACCAAGTGTGAGAAAAAGTCCGTCTGGTGCTGCTGTGGTAGCCAATCGCCTTCCTGCAGTTAAAGTCATGACTGAGTGTTTTCCCCAGGATAAGTTTTCGGGACTTGTGCCTACCTTTAGTTCTCTTTAGATCACTACACTGAACACCCGACTTTTCTTCTTTTCTACACTACATTAAAAGTTTGTTTCAATCATAATATTCTGAGTTTTCTTTTTTATAACATCTCCTGTTTTGATATTATGTTGAAGATATTGTGGGGTCTTAACTTGAAGTGTAAAGCATCTAAAATAGTGCAATCTAAATAAACAGACAGAATAATGATACTGTTGGGATTATGGGAAGACTAGTGCATGTTTGTGATCTGTGCATGTTTGTGGTCGGATTAGGTTTAAAGTTAAAGTTTTCCAAACAGCAGCTTTTCAATCATCCAGGTAAGCTTTCCTTACCTGGATGATCGAACATGCATCAAGAAGCCATTTTCGGTCCAACTGCTGGTGATCATAGAGAATAAAGTTTGAGCAGATGTGACGGAGGAACCAAAGCCTGGACTTCACTGAACCAGATGGATGGACAGTGAAGGTTTGTCTATTACAGGCATTCATGTTTTTGAAATCGCACCACCTCTACACCAACAAGAAGCTCCTACAGTCCAAATACACCTTTTCTTTGCTTTTCTCTCCTCTGTGGTTTCACGGTTGATGACTTCGTTTTGGTGTGCAGTGGTTTTTTTCCTCTAAACAGCATTTTCTCCTCCAGACACTTTTCAGCTCACAGACTGCTGTCCTGCCAAAATCCTTCAGCTCCGTTTTCAATGTCTTCATTAAAGACGTCTTTGTGAATTTATGGTCTGGTTTGGTATTTTCATCTTTATTTTTTGGTACCGATTGGAGCCAGAAAAGAAGGCAGGCAGAGAATCCCAACTACATCTCGACAGCACCTCTCAGCCTGTAGGTTTCACTCCACATTTTTGGAGGACAAAAAGCAAAGTCCAGGCGCACTTCCAGTCTCATCTCCTTAACTGAGACACCTGATTCAACAGCAGTCTGTTTTCAGTCTGTTCTACATTTATTAGATTTCGTATGTTCCATTTTGTTTGTAGTCTTTTGTAAACTTGTTCTAAGTGACCTTTTAAAGCGGCGCCGTAGTCCAAAACCCACAGTCGTGCCTCCACAGGACTCCATTACTCTGCAACATGCCGACAGTAATCACTCAGTGCACAAAAAATTAAGCAATAGACCAATCACCCACATAATTACAGACATTACAGAACCGCACCGAGGCACTCGAGCAACAAGAAGCAGTTCTGATTTTTGTCATTAATGTCACTTGGGGTGCGGAGGTGGGAGAACGAGCTCCACAGTTGTTGGTGTGTGGGCGACTGAGCTAAGAAGAAAATACTGCAAATAATTTCTCTTCTGTTCACTTTGACGCTCATTTGAAGACTTGGGATCAAATATGAACGTCAGTTTCAGTGGCCATCGTCTCCACGTTTACAACTTACACTGAATATAACAGTAAATCTGCTTCTTGTTTGCTGCTATAAACATTTTTAAGTATTTAAAAATTGATTTTTGTTTAGTTCAGCTTTTCCACATGATGCAGTTTGTCACTCAGATTGTTTCAGTTGTATAAATGTGAACATCAGAATATATTCAGTGCTGATGCAGCATGTTAGAAGACTACAGAGACAAAAGAAAATTCTTCATTATACTTGTGCAATTTAAGTTTTGGGAAAATAAGTTTCAGAGATTTTTGTGACTTTTGAGAAATAAAGGCTTGTGTGGAGCGCTCTCGCTCTCTGAAGACTAAAGGGGAGAGGGAGAATCTACAAAATCTGACTATATTTAAATACATTTGTTGCAAAGATGTTAATAGAAATGTCAAGTAAACAGCCAGGACATTTGAAAGCCTGCGGGCAGACTACTGCAGAGATTTCTACAGTACACTCACCCAGAATGTCACTTTAAGGTTCAGGTTCACTTTGAAATGTTTGCCTGGTGATTGAAGTGGAGAAAGCTTTGCAGGGTAACTCTCAGTGAGTGGACATCTTCAGGGGACATGATGTTTTTCCAGAGGCTGGACAATCATCAGTGCCTCTCTGCTCAAGGACCTCCTCCAGGATACATACAGGGCAAAAACAAAAATAATTGTGATGTAAACAACAGACACACAAAAGGAAAGAGAGAGAAAGGAGTTTCAGAAGTGGCTTCTTTCCTCTCTCTTCCACACTAAGCCTGTCCGGAGAGAGAATAGCCCAGGTTATTTTTGAGCAGCGACAGCGTATTGATTTCCCTTAAGCGTGTCACGTGCAGGTAATCAAAAAGTGACTGTGGTGAAATGAGGACTCCCTCCCTGAAAGCTTTGAGCTTTTTAAACGTGGCTGTGCAGAATGAGCAGAGGGGTTGTAATTTTGTTTGGATCTGCTCATGTGATGAAAAAAAAAATTGACATCTCCACAATAATAAAGTCCTCTTATGTAGCCTGAAGCTGAGTGTTGCCATAGACACTGCCTTAGCTTTTTAACACCAGACATCACGAGTGGATCCGACTGTGAAACTGAGGGAGCCAGCGTCCACGTCACGCACAAGTCTTTGACTATTTTACCTGAATTTGAATTTTTAAGTCATACTCTCACTTCTGTATATCACTGAGCTTACTGTAAGTATTACAGCGTCACTGTAAAAGGGTTCAAGTTCCAGCACTGGCAGCTTCACGTTCCAGGAACACAAGCTGAACCGTTGCACAAACACTCCTCACTGAGGTGATGATTTAAGATTTTATAGATTTAGCTTTGGAGCTCCGACATGCTTATTTACACAGTGTTAAATATTGAGGGGGTGAGGGGGGGCTGTGAAATGAATTTGGAAGCAAAGAGAGGTGTTGCTCACACACACACACACACTGTAAGTGTGTGTTTTCCAGATCTGCTCCTGCTGACGTCAGAGATGTTCGGGCCATTCGTCCAAACACTGACAGTGTTACTAGCTCACAGCGGTGAGGTGGTAGGGGGCAGATTATCTGTGGGTGTGTTATTGTGTGTTTGTAATGGCTTTGCACCCACAAGCTTTCACGCAGAGAGCTTTCCAACAACACGAGTGGTTCAAGCAGCAGGCAGCGACGGACAAGTTAGACTCCAAAACCGAGCGCGATTCCGTCTTCTTTCTTCCTCAGTTGTGCGAGCTCGGGGACGGGAGTTTGGAGGAGCGTCAGCCTCTTGAGTTTCATTTCTGTCAAACCTGAGTGGCCTCCATCTTTGCCTCCAACATACAGAGGCTGGAGCACCTCCACCTCCAACACAGAAATCAATAAGAAAGAAAAGTTACTGTAAGAACAGATGGATTTGCAATCTAAACTGCAGCTGAATTTAAATGTGAAATTCACTCGATGCCATGTTGGATATTATCCAGTGACAGTCTGTGAACATGCACCAGAAACATGGATGTGAGGATGATTTGACCAACATGTTTTTGGAGTTTGTGCTCTGACTACAGCTGAAAGGGAAAAAATTAAGGTTAAAATCTAAATCATGCACACATTTAATCAGAATTAAAATTTCTTTAAAATATCTGACTGAGAAAGTTTGGAAAAGAACATCTCACTTAAGACAGTAAGGGTATCATATCAGAGTTCATGTTTCTATCCTGTTCAGAGAGTTCACAGTATAAAGTCAATGCAGGCATGACGTGAAAATCTCCCACAGGACCAGAAGTTTAGAGTGAATGAAGCTAAAGAAGAGTGATTCAGTGTTTGGCAGAAAGAATGAAACATTTTGGGAAAAGAAAAGATTTTCCCTCAAGTAATTTTATTAGCCGGCTAATTGTTTCTACTTGGTTTGTATCCAGGGAGACAAATAATAAGAACAAAAAGCATAAAAGCTTTCCAAAACAAACAGTTCCAGAATAAAAACTTCAAATTTGAATTTTATTCAATCTGCATTGGAGAAAATAATTGCTTTAAGAAACAAAGAAACAAACAGTCTAAAGTTTTTATGGTAGTTTAATTTTAACGGAGCCGCAGAATATCAACCAAAGGTCCAGAAAAATAGAAACACATTACACAAAAGTCCCAAATTGATTTGGAGGTCTGGAGAAATCTCTGTGCACAAGCAGTAAGGCCAAAAATCACTAGTGCATGCCCTCAAGTGACACTGCATTAAATACAGATGTGATTCTGTGCTGGAGATCAGTGCATGGGAACACGTCCAGAAATCACCATATTGTAAAGAAGCAGCCATATATGAACACGATCCAGAAACACTTCTCCAGACCGAAGCTCGTTTAAAATGGGCTGAGGCAAAGTGGAAAACTGCTCTGTGATCACATGAATGGAAATTTGAAATTCGCTTAGGAGGAGAGGCTCTGGTACTAAGTTCAAAAGCCTGCATCTGTAATGGTAGGGGAGTGTCAGCGTGCACATCTGGAAAGACTCCATCAGTGCTGAAAGGTTCAATTCAGTTTCTTTCTTTCTTTTTGTTATACAGTTTATCAAATTTGTGTTTTGCATTGTTATTCTTATTAATGCCACACTGCTGAGCCTTTGATACTGGCTGACTGCTAGTATACTTAAATATGTAAATACATCAGGTGTTCATCTGTCAGATGAATCCTATTAGTCCTTTGCTTGAATGTTGGGATGATTGAGGTATTTTCTCTGTGCATAAACAAAGACATCTCAAGGAGCTGATGAAGGTTGAATCCACCAAAATGTTGTAATATGATAAGAAAATAGCAACAATGAATGAAACAGTGTGCAGCTGATTTATAGCCATAATATATATAAAATCAACTGATTAGTCAAAATAATTCACAAGATTGAGATTGAATCTGTTTCTGACAGAAACACATATTTAAAACAAAACAAAGTATTATGCTGGCAGATATTTTGTTACCACTTGTGGTTTCATTGTCAGTGGATGGCAGATTAATTTAGCCCAATAATCACAGCTGCAGTGGGAGATTCTGCACAAACACATTAAGATAATCATCAAGTCTTTCACTGCATGAAAAGTGGCGTTTCCGTCAGTAAGAGCACATTAAATTGCTGTACAAGGTCAGGCTAACAACTGCTAACAAGCAGAACTGTGGAAATGGTCACTGTGGTTACTTTAATCAGTTTTGCTATGCAGACAGAGGAGTCGCCCCCTGCTGGACACGAGAAAGAAAGAACATTTAATTCAAATTCAAATTCAAATTTTATTTGTCACACACACAACCATACACAGTATGACATGAGGTGAAATGCTTGTAGCTGTGCAATGCAATGCCCGACCATTAAATGACAGTGGTTTTACAGTATTTACAATTTACAGGTTATTACAAAATTTACAGATTTAACTTAGAAATTTACAGTAAAAATGTGCAAATAGCAGAAAGAGATTAAAAATTATAGGAAGTGTGCATGAAGAAAAACCAGAGTGTGTGTGGTGATGTGTGTGGGAGAGTCCAGTCCTACACCTGGTTCAGGGCCCGAATAGCCTGGGGGAAGAAGCTCCTCCTCATTCTCTCTGTTTTGGCCTTAAGGGAGCGGAAGCGCTTCCCAGACCTCAACAGTGAGAAGAGTCCATTGTTGGGATGGGATTTAAGGTCATTTCAAAGAGCAGTCAGTTTCCACAGATTAAGAATGGCATAAAATACAATTCTTGTGAGATAGAAACTCACTGTTTGTTAGGTACACCTGCTCAACTGTTTGTTAATGCACACATCTAATCAGCCACACACATTAGCAACTCAGTGTATATAAGCATGTAGACATGGTCAAGACTGCCTGCTAAAGTTCAAACTGCATGAGAAAATGGAAGTGAGGTGATTTACGTGACTGGATGGGCTGGCCTGAGTATTTTAGGCTGGGATTTTCCCATCTCTAGGATTTACAGAGGACGGTCTGAAGAAGAGAAATCATCCAGCAAGCAGCAGTTCACTGGGCAAAGTGCCTCGTTGATGCCAGAAGTCAGAGGAGAATGGCCATACTAATTCCAGCTGGAAGGCAACAGTAACTCAACAGCTAGAAACAGGAAACTGAGGCTACACTTTGCATGGACTCACCAAATCTTGACGAGAGGCGACTGGATAAACACTGCGTGGCCTGATGAGTCTCGATTTCAACATTCAGATGGTAGGGTCACAATTTGGTATGACGTGAAAGCACAAATCTATCCTGCCTAGGATCAAAGATTCACGCTGTGAGTGGTGGTTTAATAGTGTGGGTGATATCTTTCTGGCACACTGGGCCTGTTAGCACCAACTGAGCATAGTTTAAACACTGTGTACACAGTGTACCCATCATCTGATGGCTGCTCCCAGCAGACTAATGAGCCATGCCACAAAACTCAAATCATCTCCAACTGGTTTCTTAAACATGACAGTGGGTTCACTGTACTCTAATGCAGTTGTCAGTCATCAGATCTCAGTTCAACAGAGGATGTTTGGGAGGTGGTGGAATGGGAGATTCACATCATGGATGTGACCAACAAATCTGCAGCAACTGTTTGATGTCATCAGGTCAGCATGGGCCTAAATCTCAGAGGATTGTGTGCTCATGCAAGAATTAAGACAGCTAAAGAGGGTAAAAGGTTGTCCAGACCATTACTAACATGGTATGATTAATGAAGTGGGCAGTGGAAAAGTGGAGAGACAAACTTTAATCAAGATAATGTTGAGGACAAATGTTTTCAAATGTCTACAAAAGTTTAATTCTAAATCTTTATAAAAATGACATCAACAATCCATTTAACCTGGGGTTTTAATATGATATGATTTATATAAAAGTGAACCAAATGCATTCTCTTGTTTTAAACTTGTTGATTTTAATGGGTTTTTTTTTTATTTATAAGCTATAATATTACCCTAACCGATGCAGTGGTTTCTTCCTAAATCATCCAGCTCAGCTTCCTATTAATCATCTTTATATCCAACCAAATATCAATTCAGTTCATGTGCTGGTGGAGGAAAATAGCGATGCAGTCTACAGCGGCGATATGAACATTACTGTCATTTTTATAAGAGCACAAGAGTGCAACGGTACAGTGCAAACTGTGTCCAGAACAGAAACAACTGCCTTATTCTGCTAACATCCTCCACAACTTCAGCGCTTTGCAAGCATGCTAATGCATGTTAGCAATAAGCTAGCCAAACTTTCCTTGAAGGATGGCGGGCCTCTTCCTTAGACATAGGGTGAGGAGCTTGGCCATCCAGGAGTGGCTCAGAGTAGAGCCACTACCTGCTCCACATCAAAAGGAGCCAGTTGAGGTGGTTCATGCAACTGATAAGGATGCCTCCTGGGGGGCTCCTGGGTGAGCTGTTCTATGCATGTCCTACTGGGGGGAGGCCCTAGGGCAGATCCAGGACACGCTGGAGAAATTATATCGTTTGGCTGGCCTGAAAACGCTTTGGTGTTCCCTCAGACAAGCTGGAGGAAGTGGCCTGGGAAAGGAGGTCTGGGCTTCTCTGCTTAGACTGCTGCCCCCATGACCAGTTTTAAGAAGTGTTCTGTGTAATGTGTACAACACGTTACTTATTTTGAGTAGTGCCACCAACAGAGATCACAACAAGGACAGGAAATACATGCACAGACATCTGACCAAACAGGATCCAATTAATCTGCATAAATGGGCTGTCTTTGATATGCTGCCTAGCGATAGTTTGAGAATCGATAATGGAATTGGAGTCATTCAGTTCCCATCCCTACTAATATGCTCACTAAAATCATCCCCAACCAATCACAGCACATGGCCCCGCCCCTCCCTGAGCCTGGTTCTGCCGGAGGTTTCTTCCCGTTAAAAGGGAGTTTTTCCTTCCCACTGTCGCCAAAGTGCTTGTTCATAGGGGGTCATATGATAGTTGGGTTTTTCTCTTTATGTATTATTGTAGGGTCTACCTTACAATATGAAGCTCCTTTAGTCAACTGTTCTGATTTGTTGCTGTATAAATAAAACTGAATTGAATTGTTTTATTGTCCCATCTCTATTAGGAATAAGTTCACACACAAAACAGTGCCGGCACGCAGTTGCACAAATAATTTTCACATGCAAAACACAGATAAACTTGTCTTTTCTTTCCTCACCGATGCGTCTCAATTGTGGCGCTTCTGTTACTGAGTTAAAAGAGGATCTTCTTGTTTGTGATCTGCCAAATGAACTGAACATATTAAGGTTTAACCATGGATGCAGTATGCATTTCTATGCTTCAGTGTCACATTAGTGGTGGCAGAAACCCAGCAGAGTGCTTTGCTTTGTGTGCATCAGAAAGACTTCAATCCAAAGACATCATTAGGAGGAAGAATCATAATGACAGTACAATAGAAAGACAGAGAGAAAATGATAGCCGCACAGGGTAAATGGAGAGGAAAAAAGAAAAAAAGAACCAGGCAGAGCAGGGTAACAGAGAACTTACAGAACAAAGAAAAAATGAGACAAGAAGATGAGTGAAGGTGAGAATTCAAATAAGGACTTCCATCTCTAACTTGTTTTTTCCCCGCCTGAGAAGTCTTTGAGTGAACTGAGAGAAAGGGGAAGAAGTCATGTGTTCTGTGAATGATGGAGAGGGCGCCATGATGCAATTTTAGCACTCACTTCCCACACAGCTGGGCCCTTTTGTGCTGTCTGTACAGCTCTGCCTTCCTGTTCCCGCTTCGCATATACACAACAACATGGATGCGTGTGTGTCTTTCATAACTTTAGAACAAGCCGGATCATTATTCAGAGCCATACTTATTGATCAAATGTCCAAAGGCATGGGGATTCGCTTAAGTCATTTTCAGTGGTAAATTATCCTCAGACAACTGGGGGATTAAAACATCAATTCAGGATTTAGATGGACTTTAATTTTATATCAGAGTGACAGGAATTCAGTGACAAGAACTCAGACTACTGTCTTATATTTTAAGCCTATTTGTCATGATGGCATTTTATAGGTCTAACCTTTGTTGTAGAAACGTTAGAGAGAAAAGAACACACAACGACTCTCTGATAAATAACTGCATCAATGGAATTGCAAGCCAGTCTACAAAAAAAAAATCTAAGTTTTTCCAGCATGCATATATACCTTTTTTTTGTTAAGTTCATGTTACTGAAATAGGCTAACTATAACAAATGTAACATAGTTTTAAAAAAAAAGATTTTCTATGGGTATATTTGAATTCTCGGGCAGCACGGTGGCATGGTGGTCAGCACTGTTGCCTCACAGCAAGAAGGTCCTGAGTTCAATTGGCCATCAGGGTCTTTCTGAGTGGAGTTTTCATGTTCTCCCCGTGTTTGCGTGGGTTCTCCCCGGGTACTCTGGCTTCCTCCCACCATCCAAATACATGCACTTTGTGGGGATAGGTAAATTGAAAAATCTAAATTGCCCATAGGTGTGAATGGTTGTCTGTCCCTGTGTGTTAGACTGGCGACCTGTCCAGTGTGTACCTCGCCTCTCGCCCTATGACAGCTGGGATAGGCTCCAGCACCCACCGCGACCCTGAAAAGGATAAGCAGATGGATATATTTGAATTCAACTGAACTGAAAAATTCTTGTTTTTCTTTATACACTTTTTGCAGGTGCACACTTCTTTTTCTAAGACAATGAGCATTCGATGTGATCAGTTTGCTGTATATAAACACACAGTTTTGGCTCGGTGTGAGTAATTATATCAGCACAAACAAACCAAACAATACTATGGCATGGGCATGTACCCGTATGGAGAACTCACTGGGTGGCTGGTTTGTTCCAGAGATTGATGAGGAAGGACACAATAAGCAAAAACATCACTGACTGCACTCAACCAGGCTGATGGTGAATAATCAGCGTGATGGTGATGACACCTTTGTGGGCCAAATATGGGAAACAACAAAGAGAAGTTTTTGGATGGCCAGTCATTGAGTTTAGTGTTTTACAGGTTTGGATGATGTGTTAAAATCTCCCAAACAGCCAGCACCAGTCCAGCATGTGGCATTTCGCTGCATTCACACTCACTCAAGAAATTTGTTTAAAAAAACAAAACAAAAAATGGCAAGCTGACAGCTGAGGATCAGATAAGTTATTAAATAAATAAAAGCATGCATGGTGTATTCAATGAGACTTGGAATTAGTGACCAAAACCCTAAATAAGCTATCTCACAGACTTCTGTAGTATCAGATATAAGAGTAGAGTCGCCCCCTGCTGGCCACTAGAATACAATAACGGTTTAATGGACTTTGGCACTTGAGTCTATGTTGTATATGTGGCTCTGAGACAGCTTTTGAAATGTTGTTAGACATGTGGATGAAGACTTCCACACAGATGCTTTGGTCCACAGTATGCAACATCAATCCATTTACAATGGCAGGTCTCCAGTGCACACAGCAGCATACAACTCTCAACTAAAGCTCAACATAACGAAAGCAAGGAACCAAAATCAGGTCTGAAGGCGTCATCAGTTCAAGGTTTAAGTTTGATGCTGATGCCTGTTCAGCGCCAGCACGTCAGCAGATTTACATTTATCTCAAAGCACTGCAGTCACTACGTATACAAGCAAAAAAACAATGGTTTGGCTTTTCTGTTTTTGTTATAAAAATGGGCTCGATTCAAAATGAACACAAAAATTGACATTAGCTTGAAGCTTCAGTCCAAAGGACCAACGGAAAGTGATTTTCCAGCCGCTGACAGAGAAGATTCCTGTGATTTCAGACACGCCATCTCAGATCTGAGACCTGATGTGAATCCATAAATTACCGGGAACCACGAGGTCAGTGAAGACCACTTCTTCCTGTCATCTTTTAACACTAACACGACACCGTGGTTCACTTTGGTTTGTGAGGTGGAAAAACATGGAGATTGCTTCGAGTATTTCACAGGGACTACTTTCCATATCAAGGAAAATTCTCCCACTGCAGGATTATAGTTTGTAGTTTACAGAACAGAGTGAAAATGTAATGTCCTAGATGAGGGACCCTCATCTGGGACTCTCCTCAGCTCTTACTGGAACAGTGGCGCGGCTGCCCCTCTGTTGGTCTTCCATGGTCTCTTGTGTTCTGGGGGCCTCTGGATGTCTGGAGTTTTGATCTCCTCCATACCTGCTTCACACCCTGGAGGATGGGGCTGTGGCCCCCCCCCCCCACACTCCCTAGCAGATCGTTACATGGAGAAACCTTTGGAATACAAGCGCGCTGATCCACACAGGTATGCACACGGGTGTTCACTGCTCGTAGACCCAAATTACACCTTTCTTGGCTGCTACTTCGAAGCACATCTGTCCTGCGTGCTGCACAACAACATTGAATATTTAGTATTTACTGCTGTTTACACTTAGCTAGATTAATGCGATGGTGTTGTGTTTAGTATGTTGCTTTGTTTTTTTTTTTTGTCTTTTTTTGCTTGTTTTCTATTCTTCTCTCAACAGGTGATCCAGGAGATTTTTATTTTTTTTCTCCCCCCCTTTCTCACTGTCCCTCTCCCCTTCTGTTTTTCCTTTCCTTCCTCTTTCTTTCTCCCTTTCCTATCCCTCACTCATGTCTGTCCCGTCTGTAACATCTGAAAATAAAATATAATAAATAATAAAAACAAAGATCGACCAAATGGACCAATACGGCAATGCCACGATGATCCATTTGGCAAAGTAAATCCATTGGGTATCCTTGTTGGTCTTCAGACAACAATTCTGACGGCTAAAGAACCAAATGGGACAGGCGAAAAAAAAAAAAAGAAAGAAAAAAAGAAAAAAAAAAAGAAAAAAAGAAAAAGAAAATGTAATGTCCTTACGGAGCAATCGGCTTCGCAGGCAGCAGCCCAACACAAACACATATACAGCATGATGGAAAAGGACTCTGCGAGCCACTGAGGGAAAAAAACATGAGTATACTGGTAACTTTGAGAAAATCAAAGCTTTGACTTAGAAGTCAATTCAATTCAATTTTATTTATACAGCACCAAATCAGAACAGTTGACTAAAGGAGCTTTATACTGTAAGGTCGACCCTTCAATAATACATACAGAGAAAAACCCAACAATCATATCACACCCTATGAGCAAGCACTTTGGCGACAGTGGGAAGGAAAAACTCCCTTTTAACAGGAAGAAACCTCCGGCAGAACCAGGCTCAGGGAGGGGCGGGGCCATGTGCTGTGATTGGTTGGGGTGAGAGAAGGAAGACAGGATACAGACATGCTGTGGAAGAGAGATTAATAGTCAACGTCTAACAGATGCTGAACAACATCCTTGAGATGTCCCACGTACCATAAAGAGATCTCCTGGGGCGACATGAGTTTGTTTCCATTTTTGAGACTGAAACCCCCCAAATTGACAAATCATAGAAAGAACACTGCAATCACTTCTGTTTTTAACAATAAAACACAGAAACAACTTTGAAGACAAGAACAGCTGCTTTGCCTTTTTTACACAGAGCATTAGTATTTACCAAACTGCACCTGCTGCATCACCTGTAATCAGACACGCAGAGATGGATTTCAGCTTTTTTGCCCTCGCTGTGGTTGATGCCAGATTTTGTGTGATTCATAAACTCTGGGAGGTATAATATAAGCAGCCCACACAGGCTATTGTAATTTTTATTCTACAACATTAAAATATATAAAATTTGTTCTGGTTTTGAGCCTTAAATCCATAAAGTTATAATTAAAAATTAGCTGCGGCTTTGTGTATCATTGTTTTCTGCTTCAGGCAACTTACAGCTATTTTTTTCCTGTTAACAAACGATTGTTCTCATGATGACCGGTGCTTCTGAAAGGGATAATAAATTAAAGAAAAAGATGTCACGTCTCACCTCAACCACAGCTGATAGCACCAAATATGAGCCTGCGGGGTAATTATTTGCACAGTGCCGGATGTTATATTGTAAAACCTTTAAATAAACCAAACATGGTGACTCATTCGTATCTTTATACCCCACCGTGTCCTCTGCTCCTCTCGTCTTGCCCTGTCAAGAATTTATTTGCTGCATGTTTGAAACATGATATGGGATTTACAACATGTGCAGAGGAAGTGGAAGTAGGAGGCATGTTTTTATATATACAGAGGCATGATGTCAAAGGCTTAAAGAGAGTGTCACCCAAGGTTTTTAAAGGTACATTTGATACACTAAAAGCCTGTGTCAAAGAATATTTTTCCCCTCAAGTTGTTTCTACAGAGACCAAAGACATAAAATAAGAAAAGGCACTGGCTCTGACGTGGTCCTCTTCAAATGTAACCCACATTTTCAAACAGCAGGAGCAGAAAGATCACTTTATTTATCGGATTTTCAGTGAGTGACTTTGCTCCTGGAGTGTATCCAGCTCACCTCGATCCCTCACACAATAAACTCACTAAATAACTGGGAAAAAAGCCCCACGTCTTTACAAGAAGAATTTCAGGAAACACTTTCTTGCCAGCAGGTGCATGAGGGGATATACTGTTAGCTCGCTAACAAAGCAGAAGGAGCAAAGCGCAGCCTGGCTAAGTTCTCAGGCAACATTGAGAAGGAGGACGCTTTATTTCTGGCCCAGTACACATAAAAGGAATAACAGGAGTAGAAAAAAAAGACGAATCAATCATCCTAACCAGCCGCACCTCATACCTTCATCCACAGATATATTCAGTAGGAAACCACCTAAACATCCATATTACTGCCTGATCCTTTGGCCCATGAATCTTTTTCTACTCCTGTTTAATGACGGGAGCAGTCTAAGCAGACCCAGCAAACATGGTTAACACAGCAGCGTCATCTGTGCTACCAAGCATCATCTCATCCGGGTAACTTTGGGGTCAAACCTGGGTTTTCTGTAGTACGAGGGTGGATCACTTCTCCTTGGTAACTTATGCTGTGACCCTAACCTTCTCCGGACCAGGCGTGATCCAGATTAGAGATCGGCATGTGTGAAATCATTGATCGACCTACTGACCGACCAAGTCTGCAGAAAAATAAAGCCACCATTCCTCGAAGATCCATCGACCTTTGTGCATCCATAGCCGGAGGGTGGGAATGTTTTTTGTTTCCCAAATGAGCGTCAGGAAAAATACAGATTGTTTGAGGCAACTCGGTTCGTTTGTTCTACAAACAGCTTTTTGCACTTGTGCACTTTATATTAGTCGCACGCAGACTACATTTGTATTTATTATTTGCTTACTCTCAGACCATTACACTCCATCAGTGCAGCAGCATAAAAATAAAATCTAAAACTATCTGAACATCCATTTAATGAAATACTTGATTAACACTCGATTAAACTAAAATGAATATAGTAGCTCTTTTCCAGTCTTACTGACCAAAACATTTAAAGCGAGCACACATTCATACAGCACCTTTAACACTAAACTGTAAAGTCCTTTCCTCTCACATCGATGATTCATCTGCAGCTGCTGTGTTACTTGAATTCTTTATTATGTTTAGAACCCCTTCATATTTTTCCAACTATCGTTCCCAATCAGCGACTGGTACAATAAATGTGCACATCACTGTATGATCCTTACAACACATTATTATTGGTCAGATGTTGCCAATGTCACACCTTTCATGTGAACATGCTCATGACTGGATCAGCCGACAGATCGGACCTAGCTCCGGGTGACCACTTACCCACTAAGACACCCTGGGTCTGTTCAGCTTGCTTAGTAGTACAAGACCTCGACAAAACTGGTTGAGTTATGACAGCAACAACTGCAGCAGAGTGTTTTTATAATACATACAGAAAGAAAAGAAAGAAAGGAATATTTTTCACATTTGTGATGCAGCATGCAAACAGGCCCAGGTCTATTCATATGAATTTATTTTATGCATCAGAAACTGTTCAATAAACAATATTTGCTTTGATATCATGAACACTGAACTTTTGCTGCTTCGCACTTTTGCAGAATATAAGTTGACAACATGAGCAAGAATATTTGACTGACCACAAAGTTGGTTAATTAAAATACTCTTGACATACACAGACCAGTATCACAGGAGCCTGTTTACTGTCATCATCATTGTCACCTGTGTGTAAGCTCAGTAGGATAAGGAGTGGGTAAGAATAATAAGAAATCAGGAGTTCGATAAGCCTTCATGCCAGGCATTTTTTCTGTTGGTGATCATAACAAAAGGGTCTCAAACTATTCGAATAAAATTTTATTTAAATATAAAACAATTCTTGAAGACAAAGCCTTGCAAAGCCCAACAGGATGTTCAGGACACACTGAAAAGTCACTTCCAGCAGTTGTGGACTTGTATTTTTGATGCCGTTACAGCTTCCATGTTGGAACTGTTGTTCAGCCAAGACATCAAGATTACGCTGAAATGTTTGCTTTCTTCAGCTTGATACATGACCGCTTCTGCCGATAAACACAATCGCCTGCGTCTACCTCGAGTTCCCCTGTTAGAAAAGTACCTCACCTAGACATCCAAAATGAAGCATCCCATAGAGATGCCCAAATGGCCTCAGTGAGGGATGGGAAAGAATCACTGCAGACTCTGAACCAATCAGCCATCAGTCTCCAACTCCTTTGTTTCCTCACTGATACATGAAACACCGAAGCTACAAAAGGATCTCAGCTTGGAGTTGTTCCCTTTTCATTTTTGGGATAATCGTCCCTATTCCCACAGCACCAAATCACAGCAACAATCGCCTCAAGGTGCTTTACACTGTAAGGTAGAGCCTACAATAACACATACAGAGAAAAACCCACCAATCATATGACCCCCTATGAGCAAGCACTTTGGCGACAGTGGGAAGGAAAAACTCCCTTTTAACAGGAAAACTGGTTAACTGATTCTCAGCCTGGCAGCACCAGACGCAGGGAGGGGCGGGGCCATTTGCTGCGACCAGTTGGGGTGAGAGAAGGAGGACAGGGTAGAAGACATGCTGTGGAAGAGAGACAGAGATTAATTTCTTTAAGCAAAATTAATTTGCAGATGTACGAAGATTTCTGCAAACACAATTAACAAGTTAAATTTAATTACTCTCACATCGATTTCTATTTAAAACTTGGGTATTTAGCCTTTTTATAACAGATAAAGCCTCAGTTAATGAAGTTTATGAGCTGATGACAGAAATATTTGCACAATTTTAAACCCAGGCTGCCCAAACTTGGTCCACCTGGCAACAAACCCGTTTAAAGCAAATCATGAGCAGGTTTTACAAACACACCATACACACAATGGATGTATTAAAGGCTGGAGACAAGCAGGCAAATCTTCCATCTGGACCAGATTACCCCCAAATTCCAACTCCTGCAAATAGCTCTCATCTTCAGACAGGACAGAGTCAGAAGAAATGACTGCATAACAACATGAGTGCAGCTTGAGGAACGCTTCAGGTGTGTAAGTCCCCATCATACTGCTTAAAAAAGCAATATTTCCCAATTACGTTCTGTCCACAGAAGAAAGACGACAGAGGCTGTTGTTCCTGCAGCGATGGCCGCCCAGTAAACGCAGAGTGCCACAACTTTATAAAAGAGTCACTGTTTCATTTGAAATGTACTGGAGTGAAGAAACGCCGCAAGAGAAATCATGTCAGTGGCCTAATAAGCTCTGACTACACTACATCGTCTTGGTAGGAGCTATTTTCTTCTAAGCAACAAGCAGTAAATGATGTGTCCATTCCCTCTGGGTTATGTTTAGCCAATACAAGCAGACACTTACAAACAGCCCTTTAGTTTTAAAGGGGACCAGCTGTTATTCTTTTCCTCATTTCTGTATTTTAATACTTATGATGGTGGATGTTTACTTTATAAATACGTTTGTTGCAAATTATTATAAATGTATATTTCTAATATTGCACTTTTTCCCCATTATCAATACATTTGATTAATGAAAAGAAAATGTAAAAACTGAGGGAAACATCATAGCAGAGGTTTGGGAGAGCTGCAGATGAACAGGAGGTGATGTGAAATGAGGAGGTCTTATACTGTATCCTGGAAGTTCTTGGTGAATCATGTAGGTTATAATGAACTTTGGCTGTAAATTCTCTCATTTGTTTAATGACAATGGCGAGTCAGGACTAGAGAAAAAAACATGCACTCAGTGTGCAAAGTTTCCAGTAACGAGTTCGTTGCTTGCGCAGGGAATCCCTGGGAGTCAAAAGTGCTCTGTGCTCAATGATCTGCAGTTCAAAGCAGCTTGAGGTGACCGTTGTCTGAATGAGCTGGGTGCAGGGCGCTCGTGAAAACTATGTTATTTCTTACACTAACTGCTTGGATCAGACGGTGTCCCAGACAAAGCTTTCGTACAGAACAGCTCAGGATGAGCACGTAGTTACACAACATTTAACCTTCAAGGTAAGGCCCCGATACAGCCTGAGAAACACAGATTTTCCATTTAGGGGATCAAACATGGCAAAGGCTAACATTTCATTTTGTCAGACACATTAGTAACTGTGGTCATAATTGTTATTGGCGTCCGTCCTACTTGCAGTATGTCCCTGGCCCTTACAGCTTAATCACTTTGAGCATGATCTCTCCTCACAATACTGATGCCCCACATTCATACTATATTCTATTTTCTCACAGTACAAATTTTCCTTTCACTGTCCTGATGCATGCTCAATCATTCAGGTAAGTAGATCCTAATGTTTCGTCACTCATCCAGGTGACTTCTTCAGTCTCAGCTGACTTATAAACAGGACATTTGCACAATGACTGAAACCAGCCCACTGAAGGAACAATGGGCTGGGAGGTCAGTTCCTTGATCATTAATATGCAAGTTGTCATGACCACTGATCAACAACCACTGATCAAAGCCCACTGCTCTCTCTTACAGAGATTTGGGGAATGGCTGCAATCACAGCATTGTAAGATGGTGACAGATGATCCTTAGGCCCCCTCCTTCATTCAGAGATGGTCTTTCCCTTTTCACATAAATGGCCTCCTTGACTCCGCGCTCAAACCAGCGTTCCTCCCAGTCCAGGATGTGTACATGGTCTTTGGTCAAAAGTTTCAGTCATTATGCAAATGTACTGTTTACAAGGTCAGCTGAGACTGAAGCAGTCATTTGGATGAGTGACAAAACGTTTCTCCCACTGAAAACTGTACGTCCAGAAGAACAGAATCAACTTTTTGGTACTTTCATTTCACTGTTTTGGCAACTTCTTTAATAAACGCACTGACAGTGCTCTGGGCTCTTATCTTCCGATTGTCAGCCAAATGGAAAAAAGACGTTCCTTTAAGCTGTGTAAGCCGGTGAGTGCAGAAGTCCAATCCAGCTGTTTCACCTGAGAGAGCTAGCCAAGGTAAAGCCACACCTTCCAGCTGAGGTCCAGGTCAAAACTAACCTTAACTATTCCACGGTCTAAACTTAAATCTCGTGACCACAGAGCCTTCTCTGTGGCAGGTCCTAGACTCTTAGATCTGCACCAATGCTGGAACATTTTAAATTGTTATGGTCTGGCTTTTAACACACATTGACCAAAACTTTTGGTTTCAACAGCCTTATTTGTCATTTTAGTGTTTTTTATTGACTTATTTTATTTATTTTTCTATATTTTACTGCATCACTGTTGTGCATTTTATTTATTTTAGTTCACATTGCTAAGGACTTTATGCAGCACTGTTGGTAATGTGCTATATAAGTAAACTTGACCTTGACTTGACCTCATACAACCCCCCACCCCCTTTAACAGAAGCTTTAACAGCTAAACTGGCTTTAATGCCAAAATACATGTTTTTGAAGTTTGGACAGAGAGAAACAAAACTGGAGACGTGTCCTCCAAATCGCTCCGTTCTCTCTCTGACCCTCTGAAATGAGTCGTGGGAAAATCTGCTATCACTGAACGCGCCGCGCTCTCTCTCATGTTCTCTAATTTGCTGCGTGTCTGATGAGATGACAGGAGAGGTGCTTGACAATCACAATAAGGATCCAATTATTTTTGATATTTTTCAAAAACAATGTTGCTGGTCTGTTTCCTCTCAGTGGACTGTTATCAGCTGTCACTCAAGTGGTCATACACCTTTGATAGCCCACCCCCTCAGAAACACAATACAAATTGGATATCAATCACACGCAGCGATGTGTCACTGCTACCTTTGTCACAATAATATAGGAGACATTCTACCTGAAGACACTTCCTTGAATGCCTGCATGCAGTTTTCATGAGAGACCTCTCTGCTGTGTATTTGTTATTTTTGTACAGAGGGAGCGATCGCTTCAGCTACAACATTTACAGCCGTGCATTATTTACACACTCTGACTGGAGGCAGGAGCTGAGTATAAGTCAGCCCTGAATGAAGGCCCACACAGTTGTATCCCTTCCAGCATGCAGATCTGGGTTTTGGCTGCGGCCGACGGGTCACCGGAGTGAGTGCATTAGCATCATTATTCCACCTCTGCAGTCTTTGGGTACTGACAAGCCGTCCGGAGTAAAATGGTTTATTGATAAAATATGTGTGGCTGTCTGCCCGAGTCTTTTGATTTGAATCTGTCATGGTCTACGGTGGGTGGCTGGAGTTTCCATTAGGCTCCTGAACTGACCTGGGATCCGCCCCTGGGCAGGGCCAACTCCAGCTCCTGCACACCTGGAGCCTATTGCAGGCTATCAAGCCAGAGGGATTTAAACCACACATCGATGTTCACTCACTGCCAGTTCGTCATCAACCCATGTTGGTAACAGGTCTTGTGTTTCAAATTCTCGCTGTGATTTATCTTACTAACAAAGACTCTTTTGTACTACAGTTGCTGTACCCACCCTGGCTCACTCCACCTCCGGACTCGGGATACCTAGTGATCATTTTGGAAATCCCTCTGTGCCTCACCTGCCTGCCCTCCTGCCATCACACTCCATCTGGAGCCCCGGATCTCAGGTCAGCCTTTCCACGCCACTCAGCCTCCCCTGGATCTTCATCATCCCCCTCTCAAACACTCCAGGTCCCTAACTGCAAGTAAGAATTGCTGCTCTTATACTGGCCACTTCTGAGCTGCCTTCACTACCTGCCTAACTCCTATATCCTCTCCCCTCAGTGTGACTGTTCCCCACTCAGCTCCGTTCCACTTCTCAGGCCTCGTTCCCTCGCCCTAGCCACGTTCCCCTGGGCACGCCACACCAAGGCTCCACGTCTCGTCATTTTCTGTCTTTGCCACGTTTCCCTTTTTTCCCCCCTTGCACTTAACCGTAATAAACTGTTAAATCATCTACTGTCTCCGCTCTGGGTTTCTGCACCTGAGTCCTATTCAGTACCGGCCATCCGTCGCCGTGACAGAATCAGTACATCTGAACATGCGATGGAGAACTATTATTAACATATTTATAATCCCGGAGAGCTGACACACAACCAGGGGCCTGTTCTTCGTACCTCGCTAAGTAAGTTAGCTGGATTAGATTGTTGACGATTTCGCGTGATCTTGGATCGTTCGGTTCCCCGAAGCTCATCCGGGACTTGCTGTCATAGCAACAGAGCCGTAAGCGTAAACCTGCTCGGGAGCAGGTTTACTTTATGTAAACAGGATTAGATCGCGGCCACGCAGGTATGTCCGCTTCATTTATACGAAAGCAACAGCGATATTCCACCACTGTTTCACCATAAATAAATATTATCAATGTAACTAAAGATAATGCAGCACTTGATCCTTTTATTGATGTCACACAGATACATACAGGTCATTTCCTAAAAAAGGGAAATGTACTATTAACATTCTATTACATGTATGTGATTATTACAGATGTAATTCATATTTCACAGTAGTAATTGCAAATTACTTTGTGTAATCAAGATGAGAGACCACGGCTATAAAAGCCAAGGTGGATTTGGGAAGCCTGTCGCAGCCATGTCCTGTCCGTATACGCGAGCAGCCCATTGCGGAAGGTGCAAGATTGATAAGGAGAGTTTTCAGAATTCAGCGTATATTGCGGGACAGACAGGATCCTTTAGCTCAGCGCGACAGTGTGCTCATTGAGAGATATCGATATTCCCGTGAGGGTATTATTTACTTAACCAACTTGTTGACGAGGGGGTGCAGGACCACCACCTGTCTTTTTTTTGCTCTGCCCTTTTCTTGGTTGCTGTTATGAACAAACAAACAGATTATTTCAGGGTCTCTTTCCTAGAGACGAAAAGCAATATAAGTGATAAATATTACCATTCTGTAGAATATTCTTATATTCCACTTTTACTTGTTCCCATGTTCTAGTGGGTCCTGTTGTGGCTCTAATGTGTAAGGGGATATAATATAACATAATATAATGTAATATAATATTGGATAATATAGTGTAATACAATAAATTTACCCTACCGCCTACTGGTGTTGGCCAGAGGGGCCGATGGCGCGATATGGCAGCCTGGCTTCTGTCAGTCTGCCCCAGGGCAGCTGTGGCTACAACTGTAGCTGCCTCCACCAGTGTGTGAATGTGAGAGTGATTGAATAGTGGCATTGTAAAGCGCTTTGGGTGCCTTGAAAAGCGCTATATCAATCCAGTCCATTATTATTGTTATTATTAAATTACTTACGAGTTTAATTTGTCAGCAACTTTCTGCCAGCCCTCTCTCCTTGCTTTTGCAGCCTTTGCAGTGTTCCCTTGCGTTCTGATTAAACTCTGAAACTCCTGAAATCCCTCAATCAAGAGTTCTTGCTCTGCTGCCGAAAAATACCGAGCGCGCTCCTTCGACATTTTCGCCGACCAATCAGAGGGTTGCCGATCAATGTTTCTACTATCGATGCGTAGCCCCTTTTACGACACCCAGTGATCTCACATTACTTCATCCAGCTGTACTAATCGTCAACAGCAGGTGTGTTCGGAGAACCGGATTAGCGAGCTCACGGTTAGCGCGATGATTTGGTCTTGGATGTGTCATTTGATCTTGGATGTAGTGAGCGACGTATGAAGAACGGGCCCCAGGACACACTAAATTGGTTTATTGATAAACTATCAGTCCTCTAAATCTGCAGGAGCAGTCAGCCGCGGGAAATGTTTCAGCGTGTGTGTGAACTCCTCTTTCAAATCCATTAAAAATTGTCTGCCTTCCTCAATAGGTGTTGACCTTACACAGGTTAGCCATTTTTATTTGTCAGTTTACAGGTTACTTATTTATTTATTTTCCCTCCTGGGACATTTGCTAAGCTGACTGTGGTTACTATGGTAACAGCAAACGGGTATATTTGAAACATGAAATTACAAAATTACCAGTTCATGGCTTGACATTATTTTGATCGTCCTCGACTGCATTTCATTTACGTTGACACATTTTTATTAACGAATTAAAGTGTAAACAGATGGATGTAGCCAGCATTGGTTTTGGAGCGAGCCTACCCGAGGGGTGTATTATTTTTTCCCATCTTCCCTCTCTCACCCCAACTGGTCGTGGCAATTGGCCGTCCTTCCCTGAGTCTGGTTCTGCCAGAAGTCTCTTCCTGTTAAAAGGGAGTTTTTCCTTCCCACTGTCGCCAAAGTGCTTGCTCACAGGGGGTCATTTAATTGTCGACTTTGGACACAAAAGAGAGCCACTTTATGACACTGAATATTCTTTTGACTTTCAGCTCGCCGCAGCTTCCTAACCTAATTATTTCTAAGTGCTAAGTTTACAACTAAGGCTTGTTAGCCCTGTATCAAAGCTGCATCCATAAACTGAATACGTTTATGGTAAGCTAATCAGAGGAAAGTAATATAAAAATAATCTCAAGCACAAGCTTCCTGAAATGGCTTTTAGTGCAATGAGTTTTATTATTGGTCAGAAACACACTCAGACAAAAACTGGTTCATCCCAAAGAAAAAACTCCTAAACACAAACTTAACAATGTAGTGTATGCTGCACAGTGCAGTGAGGAATGCCCAGACCTCTACATTGGAGACAGCCAAACAGACCAACGCATGGCACAACATAGAAGAGCCACCTCCACGGGACAAGACTCGGCTGTCCATCTGCATCTAAATGACTAACTACACACTAAAAGTGTGAATCTTTACTTTTCTGCTGTAAATTTTAACACAAGTCTGTGGAGATTTGGTCTGTTTTAGAGAAACTCTCAAACGACCATCAGAGAAACTGTTTGAGGCGCTTTTATCAGCCTCAGAGGTTTCTGCTTGGATTACAACATTAACAAGACAATTTGAGTCCAGCATGGGGAAAATCACTAACAGTCAAAGTGGCTATGTAAAGATGGACACACACTGTCAATAAATTGAATTGGAGAAAAAGTGCAGACTGTGTGGGAGGTAATTATATCAACGATGCTGATGCTTTATGTCATGTTAACACACACCTGACCTAAGCTGGGCAGGCAGAGACTACACACACCACGAGGGAGAGCGCGACAACGAACAGAGGAAGACACAGACAATTTATACACAGGAGAGTGATTAAGGGAGATGGAGACACATGGGAACACAGCTGAACTAAATCATAACTAATGAGACGGGGGAAGCAAAACTGAACATCACTCCCACAAGACAGGAGTCTGTCAACACACACACACACACACACACACACACACACACACACACACACACACACACACACACACACACACACACACACACACAGAATAAGACATGTGAACTTGACACTGGGACTGGGGATAAACAGACATGGAGACATGACAGACCGGGAAGACAAAGCGGCAAAAGACAAAGAGATAAACATGGGAACAGGAGGGGAGACACGTGTCGCGACCACAAACGTATTCACGGAGACAGAACACAGAGACACCAGACAGACTCGGGGACATGACTAAGGAGATTGCAGGGAAACCCGGGGACACTGATGACAGAACACAGAGACGAGACAGAGATGGACTGAAGGAGAATAAAACAACCAAGCCAGAAATCAAAGACCCAGAAAATGACACAAAATGTCTGGAAAGTAAGGGTTATTCAAGAAAACGCACACCTTTGCTACACAAGGGCTGCCCACCACCAGTGTTGGGTGTAACACATTACAAAGAAATCTAAACTGTAATCACACTACATTTTTTTCAGTAACTCGTTAATGTAATAGTGTACAACATTCAGTAATCACATTACAGTTGCAATTATCTTCTTACTAGCGTTACAGACGTTCATTAGATATCTGCATGCTGGGTGGAATCAAGCAAACATGCTTTTTTCTTCCTGCCTTGCTACAATCAGCTGTAGGAGTGGCGATGTGGACATCACCCAAAACAGAAACAACTGCAATATGTTGCTAACACAACTTCTGCTCTTTGCAAGAACCTGCACAGAAAGCATGCTAATGCTACGCTAGCCAAGAACCCAGAATAATGATAAAGGTCTTGTTATCTGTTGAAGTTCAGGGCAGCAGCATGTCATCACTCTGGGTTCTTGGTAAGCTTAGCGTTAGCATGCTGTCTGTGCACGTTCTTACAAAGGACAGAAGTTGTGTTAGCATTGTGCTCTTGTTCGTTTGTGCAATAAAAATAAAAGTAATCTTCATATCACCACTGGGAAAGGGAATTGACAAGAATTTAGCAATTCCTGTTCCATTATCAATATCACTTATCAATTCTCACTGGCTCCACTTTCCCCATCACAACAATCACTGAGCAGCATTTCACTAGCAGGGACCACATCCTTGGTAAAGGGATGAGGAGTGTGAATAGTGCTACGGTTTGGGGAAGGCTTGAAGGGGACTGGGGACGGCTCTCAGGCCAGGCAGAACCCCATGTACTAACGAGAAATAAAGGGAGGAAAGGAAGAGAGGAGAGGAGAAGAGAGGAAAGAAAAAGGGGGGGCATGAAAATGAGAACAGCAGGTATTGGAGAAGGGGGGTTTTTATAGCCTGAGGCTGGAGGGTGCGTGAAGGAGGAGTGGTCCCGCTCCTGAAATTCAGATGATATCTCCACATCAAAGATGTTACATTCATGCAAATAGAGACAATCTTCCTCTAGTGTGTGGCACTATAGTCTCAGGTTTACATGGTTAACTGTAATTATGAGGTAATGCACTTGGCCATTTTACAAATAAATGATAATGTAATGAGTAGTGTAATACTATAAGTCACTCTCTCTGGCAAGTAATTAGGTAAATGTGCTATATTACTTTACTTTGTGCTGTCTCCAGCCCTTCCCATCTTGCATTTCTATACAAGCTTAGTGGGCACTAGCAGTTCCTCGATAATGACCACCCGTCTCTCCTCAGTAAGTCCAGTTCCATTGTCTTGGACTGCGTCGATGAATATAGTCCTTGCTCTACTCTAAGAGTTGGAGGGGCTACAACGAGAACCTGTGGCAGTGGTTAGGAGGGGGACAGGGATTATCACTGCCTGCTGCCACAATTAGAATCTAATTCAGTGGGACGCACCGAACAGACTCAGCAGAGAAATCAACAGTGCAATCTGCATCTTGCAGTCCCTTCCTCAACAGTTATTTTCCTCTAACAGAGCACCTTGTGTATTCTTTCTCACACAGACCTCGCTAATGTGTTCAGCAGTAACAAACTGAATGAGCCGCAGTCATCTGTTCACACGTGACGCAGCAGAATCTCATGCTGATGAATCATCCATCTTAGCTGTGCGCTCGCCACACTGTTGTTGTTAAAAGAGTTCAAACATCACAATCAGCAACCGAATCTTCTACATGCACAATGAGAGGTCATATAAGGTAGTAATATTCTGACACTGAAGAAGTCCAAATCCAGCCTGAAGCCCATGTAATGAAACCCAAACATGGAACTTTAACCCCTCTCAGCAGCTGTTTGATTTGGGTTTTTGAACCAAAGCTGTAATCCTACGCACACTTTGACCCTGAAATCATAGATCGCAACTTTTAACCGATTTTAACCAGACTGTCGATCCTCAAGAATTTACATCCCAGACCATCTCATTCATTTTCACTGCAGCCTCCCTTTTTACAGTGCTGGCACGTGAAGGTTCTGTAAAACAAAGGATTTCTTATGGAAACAAAACAAAACAGAAAAAACTCATTACTGTGTTGTCACACACGACTGGATTAACCTTCGAGGAGGCCTGGGGTAAATAAAATAAGCTGCTGGTCCCTACTGATTCCCCCATTTCTCTCTCCAAGCGCTGCATATATGGTAGTAATTAGCAATTACTTTGTGTTCATTGGATTAAGTGAAATTTCATTTAGTAAAATGCACCGTGGAAGCACGAGATAAAATGAAATAATCACGGCCTTGAAACCACATCTAAACTCTGTAACCTTCTACATGGAAATTTTGAAAACAGGAGACTACTCGGGGCCCCTGGGGGTGTTAGTCCAAGGTGCAGCCGCCCTGTTGGTATTCCAGCCTGAACTCTCCTTCACACCGGACTATAATATCAGATGGTCTGGTCTTGTAATTGGTGAAAGTGGACCTGTTATACTTTCCCTTGTCTTCTGTTAGCTGTGGATGGTTATATTGAACATGGACAGTTATAAATAATGAGCAGGCCAAAAGCTCAGGGTTAAGCATGTTTTTAGAGCAGAGTCTACATTTTAATCCAGTGGACCGAGGAACAACAAACCACAGTCAGTGTGGAAGCAGGTTGTTCATCTAAAACAAAAAAAAAGGAGCGAAGAAGAATCATGTTATTCAGGTTGGTCCACTCTGTTATCATCACAGACAGAATAAAAGTTTTATAAATATATAAAGTTTTTATATTGTCTGTTAGATGAATGTGCAATAATTGTACATTTGATTTTTAAATGTAATTATTCAGCCTTAGATCATTTAACCGGACAGGGACAAAATGTAGGAGACAGGAACTGAGTACAAGCGTAACAGTTTACTGATGGAACAGTGAGATTAGTGATGCATCCAAAATGAAGGTGGATGGAATGATCTAGAAAATGTCTGGAGCTGAACTGAATCTCTGACCCTTCTCTGTCTGACCTGACAGCTGGGATAGGCTTCAGCCCCCCCGCGATCCTAAACAGGATGAACAGAAGAGCATGGAAAGTTATTTCAGCCTCATCGTCATTCTAATATCCACATAATCTAACTGTGACAGACATTTATTGATCAACGTGACCGATTAGAACGCAACAAATATTGAAACACTGATTCTACAGTAAAGTTCAGAGTCTGTTAACTGCTGATTGTCCACCTGAAGAGGTGTGGATAAAGTTATGCCTGAAGTCAGTTTGTAAGGAAGATGCATACTTCTTGCCTGACGTCGTCATGAGCTCTTGTCTGTCATTTTTAGCTGAGATTATTAAGCAAAAATAAAACCAGGTTTTCTAAAAACTTTGGGCTCACTCTCCTCATTATGTAGCAGCTGTCGAGCTGTTGGCCATCACATAAAGTCAGAATTTAATACTATATATCTGAGGTAAGAAGAAGAAGTGTTATTTTGAAATGTAGATCATGCAAAGTCACTCTGGTAGAATCTGACTACAGAAACATGGAGCTGGGAATCGGCTCAACAGGTCCAACTTTAAGAACTAAAGATTAAGGTTTAAACCCAAAGAGCCCCTATCTTCATAAAGGAAGAGCTCCTCAAGGTTAACACTTCTTAGGTGGAACTGCAAAAATCTGATCTGCAGCTCTAAACGCTAATATAACTTTAAAATTGTTTTGATCTAAATTTAGATTGAGCTACTTTTTGATATGTAAAGCTTTACAGACTTTTGTCGTCAAACCAATACTGTGCTTTACACATTCTTTTTGTCCAACAAGTGCACTTCATTAAGTACCATTACAGTCACAAGATGACTTACTTCCTCGTGCATACATAGAAAGCCGAAGATGTTCCCCATCTGAGCAGGTCTCAGTGAAAACTTGGATGACCACTGGTTGGGTCAGATAGAGCTGGGGTCGAGGAGGGCTTGTTTAGAAGTGTAAACTCAGATCAGCTGATCAGGATCAGAAGCTTGATTTTGTCCTCAACATTTAACCATCACTGCGTAAACAGCATCAAGGTGATTTCAAGACCAATGCACTCAAATTGAATCCACAAAAAGAATTACCATGTCATAGCATTTCATGAATTTTGTGTTTTCCTCTTATGATACATCCTGTGTTTTATTCTCTCTCACTCACTCACTCACTCACTCACACACACACACACACGTTTTCAGATCTGAATGAAGACATCTAATTGACATAATGCTTTCCCTGGCCGCTTACCCTAACCCTCCACCAGAACCTCCACCATGAGCTAACTGTAACCCTGACACTAAAACCACAGAGTCTCAAAAATTCCTTCAAACTTGTGGGGACGGGAAATTTGTCCTCACAACTGACTGTTGGTCCCCACAAGTACAGTAGCAAGCCAATGTTTTGTCCTTACAAAGACATCTTTGTAAGGACAAAAAAAAAAAAAAAAAACCACACGCGCAGACACACACACACACACACACTGTGAACTATCTATCTAATCTAATCTAATCTAACTGTCTTTTTGCCTTTTTGAAAACATGTTCTATAATTTAAAAGGTGTACATTTCTGAGTTGTCTTCAAGTGTAAAAGAATACAGTGGCTTGCAAAAGTATTCGGCCCCCTTGAACTTTCCCACATTTTGTCACATTACAGCCACAAACATCAATCAATTTTATTGGAATTCCACGTGAAAGACCAACACAAAGTGGTGCACATGTGAGAAGTGGAACGAAAAACGCTGTCCATCTAATCTGACTGGGCTGGAGCTGTTTTGCAAAGAAGAATGGGCAAAGATTTCAGTCTCTAGATGTGCAAAGCTCCCATATGGAAAAGAAATAGTAAAAACATATATGATTTACTCATGAAAGTGGCCACTTTCTCATTACTTTCATATATTTTTTTAGTAAGTATACAAAACATACAAGTTTCATTATATAATTTTTCAAGGGATCTTATATGTGTTTTCACTCTTGTATGCTTTTCATACAAGTTTCATACAAGACAGATACAAACTTTATAAGATTTATATATATCTTTTCCATATGGGCTAGTAGAGACAGACCCTCAAAGACTGGCAGCTGGAATTGCAGCAAAAGGTGGTTCTACAAAGTATTGACTCAGGGGGCTGAATAATTACGCACACCCCACTTTGCAGTTATTTATTTGTAAAAAATGTTCCACTTCTCACGTGTGCACCACTTTGTGTTGGTCTTTCACGTGGAATTCCAATAAAATTGATTGATGTTTGTGGCTGTAATGTGACAAAATGTGGAAAGTTCAAGGGGGCCGAATGCTTTTGCAAGCCACTGTAAATAGCTATTCCCCTTCTTAAATAATTCTCCTCATTCCAACAAAACCCTGCTGGTACTGAGAATGTGTAGTTGGCACCTCAGATTACTTTCTTTGACTGCTCCAAACTTCTGTCGTTCTGTCAGTGCTAATCAGGAAACGCTGGAGAGTGTGGACTCCACATGAAGCTCTGTCAGTCTGAACCTGATCTGAACTGTAGATAGTCCATCTGGACTGGTTAATCTACCTTAGCACTTTAGGACAGAAGATAAAGAGAGAGAGAGAGTCCCTGTCACTTTCTATTTCCCCCCTGGCTTCATCCGACTCTCCCTCCCTCCTCCCCTCAGTCAGATCTCTTCTCCAAAAAGGTTCCCCAGTAACTACATTCAGCATTCACCAGAAGTGCTCCAGCGCTCGGTGGAAAGTGTGAGACTGTGGCTTTTACTCATGTACCTGCATTAAACGCAGCGACTCGAGGTCAGTAAATATTTTCACATCTCCAGGGATCGGAGGTCCTCCGGGTCAGTGAGGACTCTCTGTTGGGCTGAACACTGATGTTAATATCCGGTGGAGCTGTGAAAATGTTGTGTCTGGAAATGGACTATGTGAATGTACAACCGAACATGAGAGGGAAAACGAACTGAGCATAGTTTCAGTTTTTCTACTTTCCAGTCAAATGAATCAAATAGACAGAAAATATTAAAACGTATTAATGCAGTGAAAATGATAATGAGAAAAGTTCAGGAAAAAAAGTGAACAGACCTGAGGTAGAACAAGTTACACATGTCAAATACTCCAAAATGCTCACATCGCCTCAAAAGTCCATCTGAATTCACATTGAAAGTAAATGAAGCAAATTAAGATTCATTCATGCGTTTGTGCCATTCTGATGGAAAATAAATCTTTCCTGCAAAGTTCGCAGAGGAAACACATTTGAAATTCGATTCCAGGCTCTTTTTGTGTTATCTCGACATCTTTGGTATTGAATATGAGGATCTCCAAGTATATGAGACTTATTCTTATTCACTGCTATCAGGAATGTTTCCAAGTCTCTCTCCATCCTCAACAGTTTGATCGCAAGATTGTAATTTAGATATGGATACGTCTACTCATGTATGTAAATATATTACACTGACAGTCGAGCGCTCTGCTTTCAGAGTGGGGGCTGTTTTTAATTCACTAGAGACGGAAAAGAGGAAATTAGAAAAAAAATGCAAAGTAGAGGCAACTAATGGCATACAAGTGAAGTGGTCTGAAAGCATCTCTCTACTGTAAATTCTCTACACACATATTACTCATAATACTAATTAAACTTGACACAATGATCAGCAACTTTGTAACTGGAGAAATGACAGATGTGAGAGTGCAACGTTTTCACCCTAACAAGAGATTCTCTTTGAAAGACGTCAATATTTCACCAAGATGCTTGACCCTGAAGGTGATATCACAAGAGCAGCAAAAACAACAAAGAAAAAATGCATTAAAAGTTAAACACATTAAGCTGTGAAGGTTTACAGTAGGTGACATTCCATGTCCCTATTGCCAGTCTTGGCAGCCGGGGGTCAGTCCGCCAGGGCCTCCACTCCTGGCCGCCACCCGACACACAATGCACCCGACCCCTATGGCGCCTCCTGCGGGTGGTGGGCCTGTGGGAGGATGGGCCCATGTCTCCTCTTCGGGCTGTGCCCGGCCTGGCCCCATGAACTAAGGCCCGGCCACCAGACGCTCGCCCTCGGGCACCCTCCCCGGGCCTGGCTCCAGGGCGGGGCCCCGGTAACTCTATCCCGGGCAGGGTAAACTGTTCCCTCGATGTTCTTTTCATAAGGGTCTTCTGAATCGCTCTTTGTCTGGTCCCTCACCCAGGACCAATTTGCCATGGGAGACCCTACCAGGGAGCAAAAGCCCCCAGACAACATAGCCCCTGGGATCCCTGGGACACACAAACCCCTCCACCACAATAAGGTAGCGATTCAAGGAGGAGAATCGCTAGGAGGAGTTCAAGTATCTCGGGGTCTTGTTTGCGAGTGATGGGAGAAGGGAGCCGGAGATCGACAGACGGATTGGGGCTGCAGCTGCAGTAATGCAGACGCTGCACCGGTCCGTCGTGGTGAAGAGGGAGCTGAGTGTAAAAGCGAAGCTCTCAATTTACCGGTCGGTCTACGTCCCTACCCTCACCTATGGCCACGAGCTGTGGGTAGTGACCTGAAAGAACGAGATCGCGGATACAAGCGGCAGAAATGAGCTTCCTCCGAAGGGTGGCTGGCCTCTCCCTTAGAGATAGGGTGAGAAGTTCGGCCATCCGGGAGGGGCTCAGAGTAGAGCCGCTGCTGCTCCACATCGAAAGGAGCCAGCTGAGGTGGTTCGGGCATCTGACAGGTGCCTCCTGGGCGCCTCCTGGGTGAGGTGTTCCAGGCATGTCCCACCGGGAGGAGGCCCCGGGGCAGACCCAGGACACGCTGGAGAGATTATATCTCTCGGCTGGCCTGGGAACGCCTTGGTGTTCCCCTGGATAAGCTGGAGGAGGTGGCTGGGGAGAGGGAGGTCTGGGCCTCTTTGTTTAGGCTGCTGCCCCCGCGACCCAGCCTCAGATAAAGCGGATGAAGATGGATGGATGGATGGTTTACAGTAGTACTCATTCTGAAACTCTTTACTCTTCACATATTTCTCCAGACAGCATTAAGATACTGCTCAACACAGCCGTGAAAAATAGCACAATAACACATCCCTTACTGCTACACCTCAAATACACTCAATTAATTGATTATCAACAAATGTAACCGCCGCTCTAAAAGCAGGAGTTTGGTTAGTTTGCTTTTATATTGTATGTATTCCTTAATTGCAAATGACACCTGAATTGTATTCAGAATTGAGCCTCACTTATGGAGGTCCACAATTCTAAAGTGTGTGTAAATATCTGGTTTTAACTGTGAATATACTGCTGTGTAGAAATTCCTCTTGTTTTGCATAGAAATATACTGAACATCATACAAAGCATAATATATAAAATAACATCTACCTGAGTTTTTTCTTTGAAAGAAGCTCCTTATGTCCATTGTTGTGTTCATCAGTACATAACTGAAACTGATTTATAGAGTTTGTTTAGCCGTGGAGGGAAACAACTGAAAATATGAAGTAAACACACATGTGAGCTAAGACTCTCTAAAGAAACAGCATTGTTGTTGTTCAGCTTTTCATTTCACCATTTGTTGATTCACTCGAAGAGCAAGTAACGTAATATGAGTCAAGTGATCAGTTTGATATCAATCTTTTGTGATGCACCGTCATATTTACATTATTTGTACAGTACGAATGATTTGCTTTGCTACCTGGTCAAACTTAAGCTCTCCTCTGTCTGCAGCAAATTACACTCCAAAAGACCCCGGGCTTCTGAAACAACAACCTGGGCTTAAGCCCAGTAAGACACCCCCACCACCCTCCCCCGCTCCGCCGATGCCACACAGTGAGTGTTCTTCAAGGATTTATGAATTAGTCCTCAGACTTGTAGGGAGGTGAAAAACCTGAAAAAGTTGTCAGAGTTGCTCAGGGCTCTTCTCAGTGTGAAAATCACTATGAAACGTTATCAGAGATCACATTTGCGTTAGATTTAAATGACTTCCATCATCTACATCCAAAACGCTACCTGCGCATTTCTGGCTGCAAGCCCTCAGCTACCTTTGCGTGATCATGACCACAATACTTAAGGGCAGTCACTGTTGTTTCATTTCATACGACCTCTGTTCCCCATCTGCTTTCACCCATAAAACGTTTTCATAATACTCCAGGAAGCAGAACAAAAGTATAATGGTGAAGCGAAAGGTCAATGACTAGGGGAAATGTTAAAGGACACAGAAACACCAACACAAAACTGTCTGCAGACGTCACAAACTCATACAAGTTTGCAGCCATTACTGAAGCTCTAAACTTTAACTTTAAATTAAATGTCAGTGGTCAGAACACGAAACATATTTTTGGAAACATATCAACATGGCCGTCGTTTGGAACTAAAGGCCATCCTCAGGCCTCTGGTCAAGCTAAGTTTAGCTTTTGGTAAAACATACAGCTCTGGTTGTTTACCCAAGCCAGACGGATGCCAGCTGTTGCACAAATTGCAGTATACTTCAGAAAGACAAGCGCACAATCAAATCATTTCCAAATGTGAATCCCCATGTTCACTTGGAAGGTTGCCCCAAATGATGGAATAAACGTGTTGTGCATCTTTCAAGGCCATGAAGGATATCCTCTATGCAGGTCTCTGAAATGTTCAAATCTTTGCATCCAAAGTTTATGTTACCTCAACAAAAGACTAGCTGCAGCCGCTCAGTCTGTAGTCTTTACTTTATAATATAAAGCTCCTTGAGGCAACTGCTGTTGTGATTTGGTGTATAGAAAAACTGCATTGAACTGATATTAAAGCTGACATCAGTGCCTGTCCACAGAACAAAGCTGTACTGCCAAATAAATCATCGTGGATGGAAACAACAATGTTCTTCCCCCAAAACAAGTCTTTTTGGCAGCACCAATAATTATTGTGCACAGGATGGTCATACTGGTGGACATGGTCTCTCCACCTTCAGTTTCTCCCAGGCTCCAACTTCTGATACATAAAGATACGAAACATTTGGTCCTCAATCACGTTGAGGTTTGGGTTGATCCTAAAAAAAGGCACCAAACAGAATTTGCTCTTGCATTAGAGTTTATTTCAGCTCAGCCACTTAATGGCTATTTTTGGAAATTACCTCAAAGAGCTCCTGTTCTTATTTTAGAGACTCTTCATGTTCTAAATCTTAATCCTTAGTATTTAAATTTGGACCTATTCTGCACATTTCTAATTTATGTAATAACTGTTTTTCAAAGTGAAGACTGACACCTGAATTTTTAGAAATGCTGATTTTATTTTAAATGAATAAATAATATCAGCTAGAAATGACGTCCAGGAGAGCATGGCTGCTCCAGGAATGCTGTTCTATCAACAGTCAACACAGTTTTGTTTCAACCATGGCACTAATACTTCTCTTTCAGTGTAGTTATATTTTGTGGTGCGATTTGGAAAAGAACAAAACCAAGATTTCAAAGTGTCCATGTCCCTGAGCCCCTCTGTGACTGCAGGGTCCCACGAAACTGCTCAGATTTTATTTCATCAGCAAATTCAGTGAGTTGAGAACATGTGTTGACCTACTGTGTGAACAGTTTCACCCTTTTCCACTTGATGTTGCATGATCTAATGAGGCAAGTAACATCTTTATGCGTGATTTCCCTTTACACTAGGTCAAGCTTCATCCCCGTCTGCCTCCAGCTAGTTTTCCCCCAGGAAAGTTGACTGTTTCCATCCAACCACAAAGCTAAAAAATACTGCTTCTTTTTGTCATCTGAACTCCAAGTAGGTCCTTCTGAGTAATGTGAGGTTCTGAACACGCTCAACAAAAGTCCTTAGCTGAAAAAAATAAATGTTAATGTAATTCAGTGCACTCAATCACAGCAATTTTCATTTGATCTCTGGGCCTGACCTGTTCTTTCTTTCCTTTTACTGACTCTGAACACTCCAGGCGGCTGGTGGGAATTAATAGGTGTTAAATGCAGGTTCAATAGCATTAGACTGTGACAGTCCACGCTATGCATGGAACCAAACTATATTATTACTGGCATAAAGAGCAGGACGGCAATCTGTTCAATGATGAAGAGCACATATTACATTTAGAAGCATGCAGCTGAGGCAGCAGGACACACAGATACAAACCATAATCATGAGATGGAAATAGGTCAACATGCTCAGATAAACACGCACAGCAGGGCTGCAGGCTGCAACAGTCTGGTGGCATTTAAACTGGGCACAGTGAAGCAGTCACTGGTCAGCAGATCTGAGAGGTCTCTATTTGGGCTATCAAATGAGCAGTCCACAGATATAACCTGGTGCTGATGCAAAACAAAAACATTTAGGTTTTAGCTACGTGTCTTGGGTAATCCAGGAAGATAAGCCAGGACAGGACAGATATGGTCCCTCTTTTTTGTACCGAGCTTCACTCCTACACTTTGATCAAGCTGCCGACAAGATAAAACTGACTAAGCAAGTCCTACCAGGAGAGAATGACAATTAACAAGTCAAGGAGAAATAAAAGGTTGAAGTATAGTTTGCAATTTTTGCTCAGTTTTTGAGCTAATCTATAAAATGAAAGAAGCTGGTGCTGATAACTGAGGTGGATTTGCTGCAAAGGGTTCAATATTGGCGCCGAGCCCCATTTTAATTTGGAAAACAAAATTAAGTGTACAACCAATAGACTTTCAGTCTATTCTTTTTTTGTTATTTAAAATGAAACAGATTTATGGCTTAGTGCGGGTCTCTCATTATCTTTAACACTTAAATTGATTCTACAGTTGGGAGACTCAGATTCAGTCAAACGCAACAAAGTTGGCTGGATTATATGAAAGCGACTCAAGACGTTTTGAAAGCAGAGCAGTGAAATATTCTGCCCAGGCAGTTTGATCTCATCTCATTCGGTCCACATTTCACTCACGCAATATAAAACAATTCAATTCAATTTTATTTATATAGCACCAAATCACAAATACTGTCTCCTCAATACAACAGATAAAAAACCCAACAATCATATGACCCCCTATGAGCAAGTACTTTGGCTACAGTGGGAAGGAAAGAGAGAGAAAAAAGAGATGAAAAACAGGATAAAGACATGCTGTGGAAGAGAGACAGAGATTAATAACAGATATGATTCAATGCAGAGAGGTCTGTTAACACATGTTGAGTGAGAAAGGTGATTGAAAAGGAAAAACTCAATGCATCATGGGAATCCCCGGCAGCCTACGTCTATTGCAGCATAACTGATCCACCTGATCCAGCCCTAACTACAGTGGCTTGCAAAAGTATTCGGCCCCCTTGTGTGTGATCTAATGTCAGTACAAATACAGCTGCTCTGTGACGGCCTCAGAGGTTGTCTACGAGAACATTGGGAGCAACAACACCATGAAGTCCAAAGAACACACCAGACAGGTCAGGGATAAAGTTATTGAGACATTTAAAGCAGGCTTAGGCTACACAAAGATTTCCCAAGCCTTGAACATCCCACGGAGCACTGTTCAAGCGATCATTCAGAAATGGAAGGAGTATGGCACAACTGTAAACCTACCAAGACAAGGCCGTCCACCTAAACTCACAGGCCGAACAAGGAGAGCGCTGATCAGAAATGCAGCCAAGAGGCCCATGGTGACTCTGGACCCAGTTGGTGCGGGGACAGAACAACGAACGCTGTTAGCGGCTGACATCTTGCTTTAGTGATCCATAAAATGTGCAGATAAGCTGTGGCTGCAGTGAAGCTGTAACTGAGACAAAAGAAAGCCACAATAAACTGCAAAGACAGTCTGTAACTACAACCGGAAGTCATCATCTTTCATTTTGTTTAGTATCACGGTTATTGCCAGTGCAGAGGTGTCGTGACGCCAGAGAGAACAGAGCTGAGACAAACGTCCTCCTGCTGTGTGCTTCACGAGAATGATGTCTGACCTCATCCACCTGACGTTCACCATGGCTGACGTGAGAAACGGAGTTAAATGCAGAATATTTGTCACTGTGATTGGATTTAACAGCCAGTATATGTTATTTAAATCTCCTGGTGCCTTGGAGTTTGAGAACAGGGGAAAGCAAGTAAACCTTTAGTTTATATTTAGAACCAATAAACATCTGCAGTTAATAAAAAATGTGTGTTAAATATTAGAACAAAAGCATCTGAGACCTCACCATTCATGAAGTGCATCCCTGTGTGCACAGGGTATCGGAATTAGTCACAATGTTTGCAAATTTATGTTTAAAACTCATAATCATAAAGAATAGTTTCAAACACTTGTGCATGCAGACCACAGCTGACTCGAAAAGCCAACCACTCTGAGCTGGGCTGAGCATGAACTCTGACTGTTCATGCAAATCTGCCCATGACTTTATGAGTAATTCTGCTAACAAACAAACAAACGAACCAAAACAATCACATGACCTCCATCTTTCATAATGCGCATGAAAAGCTGCGTCATCATAGAAAAAATGAAAATTAGAAGTTTGTGGTGCTGCATCTTTAACATGTGTGCAACTCCAGCGCTCTTCTGTAGCTTGTTAGGTTTTACTTGGAAACAATCAGACTTGGGCAGAGCGATTAATGAGTTGTATAAAAGAGCATAATCTGAATAATCTGAATGTAGCATTGCCTACTTGAAAGATTGAAATCTTGAAAATGGGAGCTGTCAGAAAGCACAGATTCATTTAAGAGTTGTTTTAATAAATTAAAAGTTTGCATCCTGTTGCTTTGTGGGATGAATCAGCTGCGTGCTATGAAAAGATCAGTGCTACAGTTTTCTAACTCAATCTGCCAAGCTCGAAACCTCTTTAGTGCCCGAGCTTCCTCCCCCGTAGAGCCTCGTTTCATAATGCTGATGTTCTGCTCTGCTGATTTGATTTGATTGATATGACTGTTTGACCACGCGTGCTTATTTACATACATCTACTTTTCAGTGCAAAATTTCTTTTGATGTTACAAAAACCTCATTTGCCCTTCACCTATTCCCGTGCCTCCGATTTATCCTTTTACCACCTACAGATGCTGCTGCAGCCCACTTTCCCCTCAGGGATGACAACTAATCAACTAATCTGGTCTATTGATATTTTCCAGTAGCTTTATCTTACATAATCCTAACAAACTGCTCTGAGCTCACTCCAGCTTCTTGTGCAGTTTTCACTTTGTCAGTCCCCGAGGTAACCGTTTACAGATGGAGTGTGTGCGTTTGTGTGCACATCCTAATCTGAAAAGGCTGTGCTCGAGATCCATTATCAAGATGATTTCTAAAAAGGCCAATACCGTGGAGACTTTTATGATCTATAAGGTGTTTTTATTGTGTCCCCAGTGAGTTAATTTCAGGGAAACGTGGATTAAAAATGATTAGTTGGTTAGAAAGACCTTCGCAGACTTAAACGCAGACAGATTGTGTAATTGCCAGAGTGTCCTTGAGCAAGATATCATCCAGCATGAAATGAAGCAGCGACAGTGTTCTTGAGAAAAAGAATACAGTACATCTCAGGTCAGGTTCTGTCTGCTCAGGCTGCAAGATTTACAGCTCGAAACTCAAGGGAAACATAACGCAGGAGGGGCACAGCGGCACCGTGTCGTACAGCTGACGATAGACCTTCAGATTTTGAGTTAAAACCCACTTTTCTGCTACTTTTCTACAAAGTGTCCCCCTTTTAAGGTCAGTTGCAAATAATGGATGGAATGTGAAGTGAGGAAGTAATTTAAGGCTTCCAATTTCAACTTTCTTTCGATTTTTCATACCTGATCCAACAGAATTCATTTCATCTGACATGATTGAAAAGTGCAGGATCATATTCAGAGTTTTGCACACTTTCGCGGTTACTAAGTTCCACTTAAACAGTGGCACGAATATTAAAACTGCATTCATGCTACTTGATGGAGACACTTAGGATCAAAGCTGCCACCAAATGGCAGATTTCACGTAAATTTATAGCCACAGTACAACATTGGTAGTCTTGGAAAAGGTTAAAATCGTTAGAGGAAGAAGGTGAGTGGTACAGAACTTTTCCCGGGGGCAATTAGTGAACTATTCGTGAGGCAGAGAATATGCTGATCCTTTTAAAAGGTGTCCAAATATAATAAGATAAACTAAAAGAGACGAAATTTGATTTGCAGTGGTATGCACACAGCTTTGGCAGGCGGCACAGGGATCATTGTCACCCACAACTATTCATCTCCTGTAATTCTACTTCCTGTACATTATGTAAATTAATTTTCTTAGCTTTGACTTTTCACTCAGATGGTTCAAATCCTCACATTCACCTGTGGGCACTGACCTTTGTCTGGGCTGCTTGTACTCTGTCCAACACCAAAAACCAAACATTTATACCCCTTTATACCTTAAACTATGCAACCTTGTCCTCTTCTGGTTGTTTGTACCATTTTTAGTTTTGGATGAAGTTTTAGTTGTGAGCACAATGACTCCTGAATCTGTGACGTGAGCCCCCTGTCTCCAAAAAAAACTTCATTTTCATTTGAGGAGAGAGGACAAGGCTGTAAGAAGCTGGTGAGTACGACAGATAATAAGCAAAGTGTATTTTGGTGATTGTGCTGTATCCCTGTGCACGATACATGCAGGACAGTATAGTCTTAACCACGATAACCACAAAGTAATCACACGAAACACCAAGACCCTAACCCATCGAGTCACCAAAATGAGCGTGGGCACATCTAGGCCAAATTTGGTGCCTTTAGCTTAATGTTTAGTTTTAGCTGCCATTTAAAAAGAGTGTGTTGGGGTTAAGCCTTAGTCTGGATTAGAGAGACAAAGATTGCCTTATAACCCCTGCACTGTCTGCCAGCGTTGCATGCTCCCAATGCACCACTGGCTTCAACACTTTTGACTTTTCTACTGAAATCTGCTATTTGGTTTCCTGCTTATAGTCCCAGTGATCACCTTTGGAGTGAAAATCAGGTCAGTTGGATATAGAAGCTGACATTTGCTATTTAGACGTGCTTTTGGTTCATCGCAGAGGTGCAAGTGGACTTTAAGATGAGACACTAACGAAGCAATATTAAACAGCTGCAGGGGTTCAGAGGTGCATAAGGAGAGAAGGCTGAGCTGCAGATTGGTTCCACTTATGATATGTGTACAAGAACCTATGGGTATTATTCATTTCTAACAATAATGATTCATAAATGTCCAAAGCTAGAAAAAAACTAAAGCTTCTTTATAAGACTGGACACTGGAGGAGAGATGGTAGAAAGAATGAAAGAGTCTTAGGTATTCAGAGTAGAGGCAATGATGTATTCCCATCATCCCTACCATAAATTAGGCCTTCGATAAGTATAATATATGTGCTTAGTTGTCGATTATCAGTTGCACCCACAATGCACAATCCGTGACGTTGTTTCGCCCACCGTTAATCACAGACCAACGTATTACACCAACAAACTTTAGTTAAATCCTAACGAGAAGTTCTGCTCTGGTAAAATAAGTTTGGCTGGTGACTCACAGTGAGTCAGTGAGTTGCATAAGGTTCTATTCTCAGTAGAAGAGTTTCTATGTTTCATTGTGGATTTATAATGTTGTATAATTATTTGAACCATTGTGTATAATCTCAATAATAATTGTAATTTGGGCTGGAATAATGAGTTAGACAGGACCGAGACTGAAGGCAGAGCCATGCAAAGTGTTCCTTTCTTTTAGGACGTTTAAATGAAACTCAAATGTAGGTAATTTCTATGAACTGTTAAAACTTTGACCTCATTAAAAAGTGTTTATCGATCCAAAAAAACGAAGCAGTTCTCCAAACCTTCATCATGTTCAGTGTAAGCGCTGCTTCACGTCAATGACACCATGTCATTGAGTGTCCTTGTGAAGTTTATCAGCTCAGAAGCCAAACTGAAGGAGAAAGTATTCCTGTCACCATAGCAACTCTTTCACTAAAGTACTTGTAGGGCAGGATTTTTCTCAGTGATAATTCACTGGAGTTTTTTACCTTCCTCTTCAGATGAATGCTATCATGACAGAGGATTTCGTTTTTAAAAACCATAAAAAGTTACATATTTAATGAAGGTTATTGTGGTGCAACTGTCAGTTTCAGGCCGTGATTGAAACAAAACAAAACAACTATGATCTGATTAGTCAGCAAACTCATTAGAGGAAGGCAGTGCTACACCCCTTCCATCTTATTTACTGAGGAAGAAACTGCTTATTTCATCCTGAATTGCACAGAATGTGAAAGCTAATTATTTTTAGTGCTTTCCTGTTGGCAGCTGCTGCTGCTTCTTTGTTCATCTGCTTGAAAAGTGGAACATAATGACACCGAATGTCTCATCCATTACTCTTCAGGGTTTCAGAGTATGAGACTGTTCGTTGGGGGGGAAACACTGGGAATCGCAGAGCTGCAGGACTCGTGCCATCCCTCACATCATCCAGACTTGTGACAACGTGTCCTCTCTGGGCCTCGGGGTGTTTTCGTGGGGCAGGTGGCCTCTGCAGCAGGGATGTCACAGTCACTCTCATACCGATGCCTACTAAAGCAGCAGGGACAACCCACCCGATCACCACATGCTGCACGATGGCATCCAGTCCTGCACATTCTTCTCCTCCACTGCACTTAAAAAAATTTCATGGCAGTTATTTTAGCACTTTATTAAATCCACAGACATATGAAGACTCCTTAAAGTCATCTGTGTAAGTGTAAATAAATGCTGAACAAATAAAATTCCCAAATGTCAGCCCACCATGTATTTGTCACTGCTGCACAGGAGGCTGCAGGAGGTGTTGCTGAATAAAGACCAACTATGGCCCAAAAAAAGGACTAATTTTTGTGCCTTCATGGTGGAGAAGTTCTAAGACCTGCTTTCATTTTATGAACAAATATGGTTTGTAACTTCACTTCTGGTTAGGAGACAGAAATAAAGCATTTCCACCTTAAACGCACTGTTTTACTGCAGATAAATAATCGCTCTGTAAGCCTGAGCTCTGGTCTCCTGCTCTAAGCATATTTGGCACCATGACAGACAACTGACTGCAAGAAAACAGACAAAAGAAAACTAGGGCAACCGCTCTCTTCAGGTCACGCCACAGCATCGCGGTTGGGTCAGGGCCATCGAGACGCATACATTTTATAGTATTGTGTGAGCTAGCTTCTGCTGAGCTTTTTAAGTGTTTGGTTTGATCTCCATTTTAAAGTAGCAACAGTGCTGAACTTCCTAGAAAGGTTTTTGTGGCTTCATAAAAATCCAGGACATTAGAAATATTTGTTTCAAATGTCGTTGTGATTGAGGCATGGTTCCCATTAAGCTTTCCTTCTCTTGACTTTCCCAGTAAAGACTGTAGGGTTAAGTCTCTTTATGACCCAGTCTCCAATCTCATCTTAACTGGAACACAAGACAAGAAGTCAGACAAGCACAGAGGTTCACTCACTTTTCCCAGATTTGTCCCAGTAAATACTCACTTTCTTAGTCAATCCAAAGGAGGCTAATACTAATGGAAAGGTGGAAGAAAAGAAACAGATGTTTTATTAATGCATGATTACAAAGACAGCTTAAAGCTACAAAGGTGTAAATATAGAGGAAAGTTCTATGATTTCACATTTTACTGTACCTGTTCATCTAATATCAGTCCGCTAAGGTGGACTAAATGAGTCATTACCGTACGTAATGCAAGCGAGGTCAGCTGTGAGTCAGTGCTCTGAAAGAGGGAAAAAATAACTGGTGTCTCTCTCTTGAAATCTTCCTCATACTTGTAACTACGTAGCTCAGGAGGAAATGGATACATGAAATAAATGCATGAAATGAGTGAAATGAATGACTTCTGACCCATTTACAAAACTTTTTTTTATCAACTAGCTCTGGCTATTTAAAATAATGATCTTGAACTGGAACTTTTATCTCTGGAAGATCAGTCAACTGACAATTACCACAAATGACCACCATTACTAAAGGAACCGAGACGCTAAAGCACGGGACATATGTGGAAAATCAAAGTAAGATTTATGTCTTTTAAGTGCAACACACAAACACAGACAGTAAATATCCTGCGTCAGACCACTGCCCCGTCTCTGGCTTTGACCGTCAGCAGCACTAAAGAAATGCAGCACGTGGAGCACGTGCAGCCTCTCAGCTGTAGCTGCTTATTCAGTTAATCACTACTGCAAAGCAACTGTGTGTTGCACTAAAGGGTGTTAACATGGAAACAGTAGCATTTACTAGTGTAGCTTAATGAAACAGAGACATTCGTTAGAGGTTTACAGGCGCTGCCACACATCACTGAATCAGAGAAGTCAGATCGCAAATACTCTGAATGCTTCGTAGCTGCGTTGCTTGCCTGCAGACTCCTTTTCTCAAAGCGACAAATACCACTGCTGCTTCACTGTTTTAAAAAAATGGGGGTTTAAAGCAATGAGTCAAAACAAACAGTCATGTTCTCGACATCTTAAAAAGTGTGCCATCTTCCTGCTGCTTTGCCTGTGTTTGTATATAAATTCTAAAACTGCCTGGATTAAATATATATATAAAGTCTATTTTGGCCAGAACACTGAATCTAATGAAAAGGTGTAAAGCTTTCTCATATATCCAGCTTAATGTTCGCTGTATTCCACTTTGGACTGTAAATTCAGGCCGTTGCCGCCATAAAAATGGCTGTTAATGTTGAGATGACTTTTCAAACCTATGAACCCCTTCAGCTAAATCACAGTTAAAAAACACTTAGCAAAAGGGCACCTTAGAAAAAAAAGTTAAGAAATTGCTTTCCCCACTCTCTCTGACACCTTGTAAGAATAAAACTGGGTTTGTAAAAGATCCAACAGAAGCAGGACGAGGATGAGGCTTCGAGGGAAGTACAAAGTCAATGAAACCATTGTGACTACTCAGCAAGAGCTGAAATTATTTATGCCGAGTACATTTTTCATCAAAGAGTAAGTTCAGTGGCCTCTAATAAACAACTTTGACTTAATTGGTGTACTGTTATAATATATCAAAGGAGAGAAAATTAGGTTACATCCACTGATTGGTGCGAGTTGTAAGGAAGCAGGGAGGCCTAAAGGTTAAAATCACTGGAAATTAGGCCTCTCGCCCCAGAGTTCAAGGAACGAGCACAACGTCCTCAATACAAATGTGCAGGGTGGCAAAGGCGGGTGTGTTTAACGGCTCGGGTGCACTTAGAATGAAACACCTACAACATAATAACAGAAAATAAATGATGTAAATAATTTTATAATCATAAAGGAAACAAGGAGTGAAACTAAACGACTTATTTATGCAAATATTACAATTACATTGATTTTTTTCATTATATTAAAAAAAATCTCAGCATTTATCCAATAAAAGCCACAAAGTTTGTTTTTGTTCAATATAAGCATTTCCTTTAAGTGCAGCTTTGTCAGCAATCTTTCATGTACAGTAACTTCATGTGATCAAAAAATAAAGGTAATCTTGACTAGTCGTGTTTCTCATATCAAAGAGGCCAAACGTTAAACTTCAGCGGAGCTGCTGCGTGCGCCTTTCGATCACACGCCCAGATTTTGACAGGTTTGAGAACCGATTCGTTTTAAAATGTCGCAGACAAAATTTACTGGTGCATGTCTTGCTCTCACCTCTACTGCAGCCGCTGGCATCAGCCTTTGCAGCTTTGGCCCAGGAGTTTGATGGTGCCAGTCTGGTGAAAGTTTTTTTGGCTAGCTTAAAACCATTTTCTCGATTGGGTACCGATGAGTGGGAAAGGGTACAGTTACTTTTACTGATTTACTAATTACATTTGTGCTTTTAGCAGGAAATCATAATTTTGTTCAAAATGTGTACGTGGGTACTTTGTAACTTTTTTGGATTTTTACAGTTTATTGAATAGCTTTAATAAAATGAAGCTTAGCAACATTAACCTGTGTGTCTAACACAGTGAAAGGTGTGTATTTTCACTCAGCTGTGATTTCAAACTTGATTGCTTAAAACTTTTATATATTTATAGTTTTATATTTACTGTTTATTATCAGTCCACTACTCTGCGCTGTTTTTCTGCTATGAAGAACCTTTCTTGACACAGAGTGCTTCAACTTTACTGCAGCCGCAGGGATTATAAATTTAACCATACACAAGGAAGAATTGCCCGTCTCCTCAGTCTCCTCCCTTAAAGTGATGGATTACATCCATCAGTGCAGAAGGAATTCTTTTAAAGTAAATATTATTCATAGAATTGGCCCTTGTGACAACAACAGGATGAGAAAAAGGGAACATCATCATCTTCTCTTTGGGGAAAATAGTAGGTTTGGCTGTTTAATATCAAATATTTTATACTTAATATCATTTAATTTGAATTTACTCCCAGGCTTTGTTTGTTTGTTTCCCCCACCAAGTCTTAGCTCGAGCTCCTTTTTCATTCATCCTCAATTCTTGCCAGAACACATAGTGAGCTTTAGAGCAGGCCAGACTACAACGTTTTTTATTTGATGTGGTGTCCTGAATCGAGAAAGGAAATAACGGCTGATTTTGAACCTCTACCGGCTGTTTATGTCATGGTTCTGGGTTTTGACCCGGTGTTTCGAGTTTTGAGTAGGGGCCATGAAGTTAGTTAGGTTCCAGTTATTCATTGTTTCATCCTTTGTACTCACTCTGGTGTTTGCATCCTCAGGTCCTAGGCTACGTTCACACTGCAGGTCTTAATGATAAATTCAGATTTTTTGATCAAATCCGATTGTTTTGTCTGCTTGTTCACACTACAAATAAAATGCGACAGCAAACGTGCTCTAGTGTGAACGCTCAAAGCGGCCGCATGCGCAAAAGAGGACGTCACACACAACGCGCTCTGTTTAGACCCAGAACAAACAGTATTGTTTGACTGATGGCCTTAATATAAAGACTTGTTTCCCAATTTTGCTTTAAGTTATAAAGTTATTTTGTTATTTACATTTGGCCTAATAATGATCCTTATTGCTGTTTTAGAGGAGCGCTGCTTCAAAGGATAGCTGCAGATAAAATGTTCACGTTTCTCCAACGTTGTCTTCCCAAGAGTTTCACTGACATCTACACTGGATAGCCAGGAAGCGTTCACGATGTCTTCTCCGGCGCTGATAATTGGCGTCCGTCTTGTGTCAGTGACGTAAAAGACGGATTTAATGCAACATGACCATCAAACAGCAGTCGCTTTCTAAAACATCGGATATGTATCGGATTCAGTACCACATACAAAAGTGACCCAGATCGTATTTGAAAATATCGGATTTGTGCCGTTCACACTGTCACACCATGATTGTATAGATGGTTGCATAGGGTCAAAAAAGTCAGATTTGATGCGCTTTCGCCTGCAGTGTGAACGTAGCCTAAATTTGTTATGTAGCCTTTAAGTTTCTCTCATCAGTCCTCCCTGTGTTGCCCGTTCTCTTGTGTCTAATTTCCTGTGTTAGTAATTTCGGTCTCCCTGTGAAGTCTCGTCTCCATGCTTATTTGCCCGTTTCCCCAATCATGTCTCGTCGTGTACTTCCTGTTTTATTTTGTCAGTCTCTCGTCTCATGTGCATTCTGTTCAGTTTTGCTTCCCCTGTCTTGTCTTGATTTGTCCCTCCTGTGTTCCCATGCATCTCCACATTTCCTAATCACCTCATGTGTATATGTGTTATGTCAGTTCCCCATTGTCCCTTGCTGGAACGTCAGCTCATCTCCCTCCATGTTCCAGGTTGTTAGGTTTGGTTAGCATACGCCTTCATCACCTTTTGCCTCTTGTTTTGTATGCGTGATGGCTGCAATTACAGGCACACATATTGGGTAATATCTACCAAACATCACAGAGCTACAATAGACTTACACATAACACTACACTTTTCTTTCTTTAAATACGGAATTTAATTTACAGAGTAATACAGAATTGGTTTTGGTTTAGAACTTATTGACTTATACAATCACATAATAAAATAAGTGCGCACATTTTAGTTTACACTGGAGGTGGAAAAGGGGCGGAGCAAGCCTATTTGGACCTTCAAATTGGGTCATACCACAGCTCTGGATCACGGAGTGAAATTTTATTATGTTACTTTCAGTTAAGTTTGTGTGTGTTTTATCCCTTTTTGTGCTTTTGTGGGTGGATCGGCCACTATTTAAGTTTCCCCTGTGTCTCATTTAGGTCAGTTTGTTTGTTGCCAGCTTTTGAGTTCCTTTACTTTGACCCCTTTTATGAGCCCAAGATTTTGATTTTCTGTATAATTTAACCAAATTTGCTTTTTGGGTTGAATTAAAAAATGTAAAATTGGAGTTTAACCTGTGTTGGACTTTCCTTTACTGCTCGGTCCATCACAGTATTCTTGGCTGGTTTTCATTCAGCCTTTAATAAACGGCTCACCTTTTATTAAGATCAAGCTCCATCTTCACGTGTCTGCGTTTCTGCTCTCTCTTCAACAACTTCGCTGCAGATTGTCACCGCTTACTGCAGAAAAGAATACAAGTGACTTTAAACAACTCAAAACTGTTTAAAAGTCTTGGAAAGAGGATTGTGTAAATGCCATGTTGGATTATGACGTTCTTTAAAAAAAGAATTAAATAATGTTGCTTTTTCCATTGTGTAATCCCCCAAACCCCCAAGACACTTTTTGAGTGTCTAAATTTTTCCTGTGTTCCTCCTGTCAGGATGAGCAGCCGTCTCTAACTTTGTCATTTTTGTTGAGGAAGTTTTACTTCACCAACAGTTTATTGTACTGGACCACAGTCTATGCCCACAGTGCTTCCTGCAACAAATAAAGTATTGAATTAAGTATGAAGCACGCTACATTCAAATTGGTGCTAACACCAACATTATGTATTTGGAAACAGAATGGGTTAATGTCATATAAGAACAGAGACTTCCTTATGAGTAATTTGACGAGGCTTAAAGGCAAAAAATCAGCACTATTTTACCCCTCTGAGTAATTACTGCTTTTTCCCCACCTCTTTGTAGTCCTGCCTCTGAGTCAGTGGGTGTAATTTGTTGCTTTGTGGCCCAGAAGAGGTGGGTTTTTTTTGTGCTCTGTGATAAGTCAATCATACTGTATGTAAACCTCAGCTATCTTAACTAACCCAGCAACTTATTAATCTACACATATAAAAGGAACGGCTGAATTAGTATCTACAAAGTCTCTTAAGTAGTGCTCATCAGTAGTGCACAGATATATGTCACTCACTCACAGTCAGTTAGATGTCTTCATACGAACCAAATATGTGTACACGCAGCTACATGCACAGTCGCAAGAGCATAAAGCATGAATTATGCATCATGACATCAGTGGATAAGAACAAGACTGGTGTGCTTACATACATTGTACATAATGGAAAGAAGAATGTCCTACATTTAAAGGAGCTGTGGGTAAGCACTCACACTGCATTCCCTGCTGTTTACTTGATCTAACGTCTAATTAATCACCTTACCACTAATTAATCATTTGGCTTTGTTGTGCACTGCAAGGAAAACTACTGCTGTGAGATACAGACCATTTTCTTTCTCGAGAATGAAGTTATTTCAGGGCTATGTTGTAATTATCAACCCAAGTAGGAGCACAGAATGTGCTTTAACAAGGGAGGCCTAAAAATAGTACAGAGATTAGATGGCGTCAGCGCCCTGACCCACTGGTGTCCAGACAACCATCTCACCCTCAACGTCGCAAAGACAAAGGAGCTGATAGTGGACTTCCGGAGGTGCAGAGAAGTACACACCCCCATCACCATCAACGGTGCTGCTGTGGAGAGAGTGAGCAGCTTCCGGTTCCTTGGTGTACATCTGGCTGAGGATCTTACGTGGTCAGTACACATGAACAAAACAGTTCTTCTTTCTCAGGAGACTGAAAAGATTCGGCATGAGCCCCCGCATCCTCAGGACCTTCTATCGCTGTGCCATTGAGAGCATCCTCACTGGATGCATCACCACCTGGTACGGCAACAGCACCGCCTACAACCGCAAAGCTCTCCAGCGAGTAGTGCGGTGCTCTGAACGGATAATTGGAGGTGAGCTTCCCTCCCTCCAAGACATCTACAGGAAGCGCTGCCTGAGGAAAGCAGGAAGGATGGTAAACGGCCTGTATTTATATAGCACTTTACTAGTCCCTAAGGACCCCAAAGCGCTTTACATATCCAGTCATCCACCCATCCACACACACATTGGTGATGGCAGCTACATTGTAGCCACAGCCACCCTGGGGTGCACTGACAGAGGCGAGGCTGCCGGACACTAGCGCCACCGGGCCCTCTGACCACCACCAGTAGGCAACGGGTGAAGTGTCTTGCCCAAGGACACAACGACCGAGACTGTCCAAGCCGGGGCTCGAACCGGCAACCTTCTGATTACAAGGCGACCTCCCAACTCTTGAGCCACGATCATCAAGGACTCCAGTCACCCCAGCCATAAACTGTTCAGACTACTTCCATCAGGAAGGAGGTTCTGCAGCATCCGGTCCCGAACCAGGAGACTGAGAGACAGCTTCTTCCATCAGGCCATCAGACTGCTGAACACTTCATAGACACCTCAGCTTCACTACTGGAACTTCAACATTATGCACTACATACTGTATATAAATGCCACTTGCTTTGCACAATATCCAACTACAAACCTCTGTATATTTTATTTTAATTTGTAAAATATGACTCTTATATTGTACATATATTCATTGCTCTCAGATTTCTTATATTTTGCTTGTTTTATGTTATTGTAATTTTGCACACCTCTGTTGCTTGTGAAGCTCGCACACAAGAATTTCACTCGCATGTACTGTACCAATGTACCTGCACATGTGATGTGACAATAAAAGTGATTTGATTTTGAGATTACATTATATGAAATGAAACTGTAAACTGAGACTCAGTCATTCTGTAAACTCATATCTTATTCACAACGTAACATAAAAAATATGAACGTGTTGCAACAGAAAATGTACAATTTTAAGAAAAATAAAATTACGTCAGGAATTTGGCAACAGCGACACATCTCAAAGAAGTTGGCAGAGGGTCAAGCAGACACAGGTCACAGAGCTTTATCCTGTATTTGTGGACGGCACAGAGAACTGTGTTTGCAGGCAGGGATTTCTGGAAGTCTGCTATAAGCCATGCATTGATTTCATGACAGGGCTTGAGTGCCCAAAGGTCATTCAGTACTGATATTTTTAATTGTCCCAGATTCTTTTGATGATATTACGTACCAAAGATGATGAGATATTCAAAGTCTTTGCAATTTTATGTTGAGGAACATCATCACATGGTATGGTTTTACTTCTGAGAAACTGCCTATTAAAATATTGTTTTTTTAATTTTTTTTATAGCTAATAATGTTGCTGACCTATTGCTAATTAACCTACATGTAATTACCTGCAAAAATGTTCCTCCAGCTGTTTCTTTTTAGTACTGTTACTTTTCCAGCCTTTTGTTGGTCCCCTCCCAACTTTGCTGCCGCCAACTAATTCAGAATTTTTCTTAAAATGTTACAATTGCTCAGTTTAAAAACTTGAGATGTTTTCCGTGTTCTGTTGTGAATACAATGTTGTTTAATGAGATGAGATTAACTACATTCCATTTTTCATTTACCATGCCTGTCCAACACAAAAACACAGGCATGCTAATTTATCATATTGTTCTTTTCCTGTTTCACTGTACGTAATCACTGTAAAAGATAAGGTAATCAGTGAGTGTACTGGTCACTATTAGCATCACTGTTTGATGAACACTTTTACAGATATGGGACCAAAAGTGGCCCCAGAGTGTCGCTGCACTCGTTGTTTAGCAAAATGTGTTTACAAATAACATCATCATCAACATAACGTACACATCATGTAGCTGTGACGTTGCCATTCATACAGACCATCTAAAAAGCATTTTACATTCCCACACTCTGCTAAGCAGCCTTGCTATACTTAGCTGATAGTGTATGGTCAAAACAAACAAAACAGTGACAGTAAAGTTCTGACTCTACAAATGAATGTGTGATGTCACAATGACCACCATAAGAACATTCAGAAGGAGGCTCCATCGTTGTGGACTGCAGTTGCTACTAATAGTCCTTAGTTATCCTTTGCAACCCTTGTTAGCTCATAAAACAAGGTCTAGCACTGGTAGCTGCAGACTACAACAGTGAAGATAGAGCATGCCTACGTGCGAGAGAAGAGACTTTTCTACAGAGCCTGAATGATGTTGAGGGCCAATGCATCAGACTCAGTAAGGAAACACGAGATGGAAACGGTTAAGGCTAACCACTTAGAAATGGTAACATGGCAAAATCGGTTAATTGTGACCGAGTCAAGAAATAAATATTAAAGTATTTTTAAAAAGAAGGGGGGAACAATGACCCATGGAAGTTTTGTATGTTTGTGATATTGGGTGTATCTCAGAAGCACTAGTTAGATTTTCACAGATAAGATCTAAATTTGCCTTAATGGATTTGGCTTCAGTAGATGTGCACAAAAAATGTTAGTTAGAAAGGCAACTCAAAACGCAACCATGAGCCCCCATCATTATCTTCTACCATGCCAAACACCAGCATCGGGAGCGTGTGGAGTCTCGCTTCCGCCAGGGCGACACACAGAGCATGTGACACTGACTACGGACAATCATGGATCATAAAGCCAGAGACACTGCAACGATCAACGCAGAATCTGCTTTCACCAATGAGTTGAACATGTACTACGCCCGCTTTAAGATTAGCCAGGCGGTTAATGCTAACAACCGCCTGGCAACTGAGGACGGTGACATCATCAGAGAGGTACTGGTGAACAGCATCGCAGAGCACGACGTCCAAGCGGCACTGAGGAGACTGAGCACAAGGAAAGCGGCAGGACCAGGCGGCACCGCCAGCCATCTGCTGCGTTGCTGTGCTAACCAGCTAGCAGGTGTGCTCACTTCCATTTTCAACGAGTCCCTTGCTAAGAGATCATGCAAGAGATCCACCATCATCCCTGTGCCCAAGAACAACAAGCCGTCATGCCTGAATGACTACCAGCCAGTTGCACTGACTTCGGTGGTAATGAAGGTGTTCGAGAGGCTGCTGAAAAACATCATCTCTTCTTCCATCCCAGACACCACAGATCCGCTCCAGTTCACCTACCAACCCAACAGATCCACAGAGGATGCCATCGCCCACGTCCTGCACAACACCCTCAACCACGTGGACAAGAAACAGGGTAACTATGTGAGAATGCTGTTTGTTGATTACAGTTCAGCGTTTAACACAATAGTGCCCGGCAGACTGAAGCTGAGGGATCTGAGACTCAACAGCTGTCTGTGTGCATGGGTGTTGGACTTCCTCACTGACAGAACTCAGGCGTGAGGGTGGGTAGGTGAATTTCCCGACAGCATCATCATCGACACGGGAGTGCCACAGGGGTGTGCACTCTCGCCCCCCCATCAACCATGAGTGACTGAGATAGGACTCATTGTTATCAAATTCTCATATTATGCCTGATCCTTCTGGCTTCACTGCAGTTCAAGTCACTTTAACTCCCCACTCACACAATGTACATCACCAAATTTTGTAACTGTAAATTTCCAGATTGTTTTATTTTATTTACTTAATGTATATAATTCACTCACTTACTGCACATAATGTCCACTTTGTATATATTTACTTACTTACTGTATATAATGTTTTCTCTCTCTTTTTGCCCAGTCGTGGAGCGTAACAGGACACATTTCACTGCATGACTTGTATAACTATGCACGTGACAAAAAGAAGATTTTGAATCTTGAATCTACCATGTAAGCTAAAGAGAGGTTCTCCTCTCGTAAGAGCAGAAAGCAAACGGAAGCTAATGTCCACAAGGTCAGTATACTTCATCCAGATTTTGACCAACACGCCAAAAAATGGCTTCATATCTCAGCCTCTCAGTCGACAGGAAATCTCGGTTGCAGTGCTGAAATAACCTCCTCAGAAAAATCAATAACCGAGCCCATCTTGGGTCGACAACTTTCTTCTCCTGTCTGGTGTGTGATACAAGGCCTAGCGGTCAAACGTCAGTTCTGCTCTTCCTCGCCGAACAACGTTAAGTGTGAATTCAATAAACTGGAGTCAAGTCACATCCCTTCAGTCCATTCATTTTGCCCCTCATCTTTGCCCTGCTTCCTCTTATCTCCCTCTGAAAGCACAAAGGACGGGAACATCCGTGGGGACTGAAACTCAAGTTGAATTACATCCTTTTGCACTGTAGCCTTTCAACCCCTCCGGTGAGTACAAGTCAGACTGTGCTTCAGCAATATCAATCACAACTTTGAATGTGAGAGACTACTGAATGCGACTCCACGGGGGCAGCGCCCAACATCCTTCACTCAGATTTAACCCACAGAGTTTCCAACGACCCTTAGGGGTGAATGTTGTTAGGTAGATTATCCGTGTGGCAGTTGTGGTCAACACAACTCCCCCTTTTCTAATCGGTTAAAGCGATCCAATGACATTATAAGTTTTGTTTCAAGTGCAGGATAGCCCTACATGAATAAGGGACATGATTTTGAATGCAATTCCTTAATATTGGACAATGACTGGAATTCAAATAAGTAAGTTGTTGATTTCAAATTCTGTGTGGTTTTGGGTTTATTATAGAAAGTCAGTCAGAAGTCTAGCCAAGTCTGGTTATATTAACGTACGACTGTCTGAAAGAAAAAAAACTTTCAAATGTCATCAAATATGTCATCCGCCCTCTATGAAACTTTATGCTTACATGTTTATTATTTTCTGCCCCAGTTGCAATTCTGTTGTTCCTCTAATATTAATAAGAGTCCACCTTATTGAACATTAAACCAAATTTTACTCACAATATTATTCACGCCTAGAAGCAGTGAGGGGGACTTAGCTGCTCCCCTCAAAGCTTGTGTGCAAAGGCTGTCTACCCTCCAGCAATCTCCTTTGAACAACTGCTTTAGGGCACAGATTGTTACGGACGGGTTAGGAGGATAGTTAATTCAAGGGTCCTCAAGGCAGAGGTTTCACCAAGCTTCCATGCAAGAGCCTCAGCCATAAATCAAATGGGGGGGGGAGAAATCACAGCTTTCTGGTACAATCTGTCCTAAAGAATTTCTCCAAGTTTTTTGTTCTTTTAAAGTAACAATGGGAAACTTTGGCTTTTGTTCCAACAAAGACTTGAGTCTGACCAACTATAAGTATAATATCAGAATCATCGCCACTTCAAAAGCTGGAAGATCATTAAATGTATTATTATAATAGTAAGAGTAGTTAGTACATAGATCCACCAGCAGTCTGTGGCTAGGTTTCATCATCACCAGTCCAGCATAGCTTAGAAACATTAAATGTCATCATTTTCCTAGGCACGTGCCTCACATGTGTGCCATCTGTGGTCATGTGGTCATCTTGAACACAGGAAAACATCAGATTCACAGGACGGAACAATCGATGGGGGTCAAGGCAGCCTCACGACTCGGTCCACGAGGCAAATGACAAAGTGGGAGGTCAAGTGATGATGGCTTGACAGAATGAAGGAAGACGTGACAGACAGATGTCATCCCAGGATATAGCCAAGAGTGAAAGAAGTGCAGAATGGCACAAAAAGCAGCGCATCCGGATTGAAAACAGGATAAACACACGGAAAGATGAACAAAGAGTAGAGCGAGCATGTTATCTCTGCATAAGCACAGCGGAAACTAAAACATACCCTTTTTAAACAAGCCACACATGCTTAACTTACCTAGCCTTAAATCTGGGATCACTCTGAGATTACTCAGATATGGGAACAGCACAATGCCAGGTTTCAGCTGAATCGCACTCATTCATCGTACATGAAGATAACTCCACCTTAATTACATACAACAGTGATTCCTTAATGAGAGTCTCATAAATGAGCAAAATAAATAAAACAAACAAGAACGATGCAATCGTACAATCACCCAACTTTCGGGGACAGTTACAGGCGGGGTTATTTAGATGCCAAACATCCTTTTGTGTTAAACCTGTCATGTGATAAAACATTAAATTGAGACTAAACCTATTTAGACTTTTCTCACAGTGAAGGCATGTCGCTCTGATTGATGACATGTAAAACCTTCCACACAGTTTTAAGCTGTGGAGAAGTTTTAAATATGTTCTTATTCTTTTATATTGAATACAGAACAGAACTGTGCCTGAATTGAATCATTATTCACCCGGTGAGATTACACAAGAGGTAATATTCTTAATAAAATTGATGTAGAGACATTGTCATTTACATACGGCACCACCACACAGCCTGACTCATATTAGCCAGATGACAGGACCTCATTTGTTCTGCATGTATTCAGTCCAAATCCACCTTAAAATTTACATTAACAAATGAATTCTGAATGCAGACAGAGAAAAAGGAATAAGAAAGGGGGAGGCTTTTGAAATGTGCCTCTGGAGACCGCCATGACACTTTGATAAACGCCTTTTGCTTAGAGAGCTACTAAGAGTCAAAGACAGAGGGAAGATCCTGAGCAGGTTCTCAGCCTCAGGACTGAGACCCATCAGGCAGATACATGATGATGTTGGAGGGGCTGCGATGTGACTCGAGAGCCAAATCCATCTTCCTTTTATGATTTCTGAATGTCTGTAATAAAAACACTCATTTGCAGCCATTAGTGGTCCAGGTAGGCTCTGAATATCTTTGGTAATTTGTTGAGCAAAAACTGGAGAGAAAAAAAAAAATCCTAATGCTGGGTTTTTATTTCACCGAGGCTTTGTTATGGATCTGTGAGGCACCGAGGTGGAGCATCACATCTCTGAGCAGCACCGGCCCCGTGCTCGGTACACTGGGGAACAGAAAGAGAGCCATATAATAAGTCTGTATCTGATACAACATGTCTGGTGGGGATGAAAGGAGGTTTCATTCTCTTTCTGGGTCTTGCCTTATCTCTGAATCACATGTATGCATGCATATGATTTTTGTTCAAACCTTTTCTGGGCTGGTGCGCTCATTCATGTTTGTCTCAATTACTTGCTTAGTGTTTATACCGTTCTGGCTCCCTGACAGCAGCAAATAAAGGAAATGATGAGGGAGCATAGTATTGTAATTACAAGGTTCCAGCTGGGTTCAAGAGTAGTTGAGATAATGAGCAGTACAGTTTTCACCTCCAATAGACCAAAACCAGGAGAAACTTTTTAATTAATGCCTTTTACCCCCTGGAAAAAAAGTGTTTTGAAAGCCATCCTCAAAATGTGTTTATGGAGATGTTTGCCGGAAGCACACAAAAAGCAGGAACAAATGATGTTATCCCAAGTCCAGAACTATTACATAAGTGATGCCATTTTTAGCCAGCAAATGCCAATATAAGGAGTCCAACCTTTAACCTTCAAATTTCAGTTGACTTCACTTTCCTATATGGCTTTCATCATCATAAATCATGAAAACAAACTTTCTCATTTTCTGCACGATGATAGCGCTGAAATAAAAATAAATCTAAGAGAGAAACTGAATCTGTGCGGCATGAATGTTTCATGAGGTCAGTGTTTTGACTGTGCAGTGAAGTTTTTTACAGCTTCTATAGTTATTCATTATGGGCATCTTTGTAAATGCAGGTCAAAGGCCTGACCCCCAGATTTGCTAAATCATATAGAGTATAACACAGCCAGCCTTCCTGTAAATTAGATTCTGCTATGACACTGAAAGTCATGAAGTAAAGTCATTACACAAGGCTAACAAAGGGTAAGTCTCAGTCAGAGATGCTTTGAATCTGTTACATCCATCCATCCATTCGCTTCCGCTTATCAGGGTCGCAGGAGCCTATCCCAGCTGTCATAGGGCGAAAGGCGGGGTACACCCTGGACAGGTCGCCAGTCTGTCGCAGGGCCAACACACAGGGACAGACAACCATTCACACTCACATTCATTCACACCTAGTGGCAATTTGGATTATCCAATTAACCTATCCCCACAAGCTGCATGTCTTTGGACGGTGGGAGGAAGCCGGAGTACCCGGAGGGAACCCACGCAAACACGGGGAGAACATGCAAACTCCACACAGAAAGACCCCGGCCTGATGGTGGAATTGAACTCAGGACCTTCTTGCTGTGCGGCAACGGTGCTAACCACCGTGCCACCGTGCTGCCTGAATCTGTTACATTTATCCTAAAATGAGTGCAAACACAAAGTCAGCGTATTATCATTGAGCACCGCCGCGACACCAGTAACATAAATAAACAGGCTCTACAACAATAAAGTCATTCAGGGTTCACCGCACATAGATTTTTCTTGGGCAGGCTGCCCAGGTCTATTATTGGTACTCAAAAAATACTAACAATTAATTTAAACATAAAAATACTGCACATATGATAAATATATACAGTGTTTATGCACAACTCTGCATTCAGTCATGAGTTATTATTAAGCACTGGCTCTCTTCCACAGCGTGTCTTTGTCCCCGTCTTACTCCCCTCACCCCCATTGGTTGTAGCAGATGGCCACGCCTCCCTGAGACTGGTTCTGCCAGAGGTTTCATCCTCTTAAAAGGGAGTTTTTCCTTCCCACTGTCTCCAAAGTGCTTGTTCTTAGGGGGTCATATGACTGTTGGGTTGTTCTCTGTATTGTTGTAGGGTCTGTATCTTACAATGTAAAGTGCCAACAGTTTTTATTTGGTGAAAACTGAACTGAATTTCATTTTAATTCATTTTGGATGCAGCTAGTCTCCTTGTCCCAGCCCTTCCCATTCTGAGTTTTCCCCATCAGCACGTTCCCATATTGTTATCCAGCTACATCCCTAAAGAGAAGAGCTAATCGGCCATACTCCAACTCCACCAGCTTGAATTCCAGCTGGCTCTGAAACAGTTTTCTAACCAGAAGCAGCAGCAGGTGGTTCCATAGAGTTCCCTGAAGTTACAGAGAGGAACCAGGGCAGCAGGAGCCAACAGTCGTCTAAGTGGAGTTGGAATTCATCCACAGGACGACAGACTGACTGGAGAGGAGGCTCGTTGTCCTCCCCAGTTATTTTTTTGACACAAAGTCATAAAATAAATCTTCCAAAGAACCGAGAATTAATGGGAGCTATGTTATGGGCTCATTACAACTAATATGAACATCCTCCAATGAATGTACATGAACTCTGAACAATGTACTGAATAGATTCAAACTGTCACCAAAATCATTGTAGTACACTCAGGTAAACAATGTGTGCAAGAAGTATTATAATCTAATATTATTACATTAATTATGGTTTCAGGCTCCAAAAGTTAAATCAAATAATTAATATCACACACATAGATACTCCGTGTGTTCTGCTGTTTTTAAATTCAATGCACATCTTTATTTTATTTTTAATCTGTGTCGTTAACCCATCCATGAGGAGGAGGCACAAGCCTAGGCAAACCACAAAGAGCGAGGAGGCAAAGGAAAATGCTTGTAATGAATCGAATGTGAGGGTGGACAATAAGGAACAAGAAAATCACTTCGTTAAGAGAGATAGAGAGTTCAAGTTGGAAAGGATGTGCAGCAGGTTAGGCTGATTATTGTGAAAATGTTTTGATGAAGTGAAGAGTATGTGTTGATGAGACAGAGGTATAGTTTGAGGAATTGAATGAAGAAAACAAGAAAGAGAGAAGGGACTACGGATGGTAGGAAAGTTAGGGAATCAGGAGGTGCGGAAGATTAGCAGGGAGGAAGTGAGGGTAGCTGCGAAGAATACGAAGAGTGGAAAAATCCAGGTATTGATGGAGTTGTAAGGGTATGGACCGAATCTGATGGAGCAGTGGACTTTTACCAGATTGTTTTAACACAGGTTTGGAGTGAGAGGATGTCTGAGGAACTGACCTGTTTTCAAGAACAAGGTGATGTGCTGAGCTGTGGTAACTACAGAGGAATAAAGCTGATCAGCCACACCATGAAGATGTGAGAACGAGCTGCTGAAGCTAGTTTAGGAAGAAAGGTGATGATCATTGAGCATCAGTTTGGCTGAAGAAGAGTACTACTGAAAAAAAAAATTAAAGGGAGAAGATGGAAAAGTACGGCGGTCGGAAGGAGTTGAAAATATATAATAGGATGCTGAGAGAAACACTGTGATACTGCACGAACAAGTCAGGAGTGGGAGAAAGGTGTATGGAAGAGCCATATACAGGACATGCATGAGGTAAGGTGTGTGGGGGGAGTGATAGATGGGTTTAAAAATGGAGGTAGGATTACGTCAGGGATCTGCTCTGAGCCCCTTCTTGTTTGTAGTGGTTGAGGAAAGGATGACAGATGAGGTCAGGCAGGAGACTTTGTGCCTATGATCTTAACATATGACATCGTGATCGGTAGTGACAGAGAGCAGGTGGATGAGAGCCTGGAGAGGTGGAGGTATGCTTTAGAGAAAAAAAGAATGTAGAAGTGAGGTAGAAAACATGTAACAGACCATGCATAAGAGAGATGAAGCACTGTGCAGCCAGCACTGGATAAGTGGAGACAAATGTCAAGTCAGATTTTTGACACAAAAACACCAAAACTATACAGCGAGAACCGACGTGTTGCCATACCCCTGCAGTAGAACGGTAAGCTTTACCAGATGATAGCGAGACATCCTGTGATGTATGTGATGTATGGTTTGGCACTGACAAAAAGATGGGAGGCCAGACTGGTGGTGGCAGAGCTAAAAAGGTTACAAGTTTCAGCAAGAATGACAAGGATGTACGGGATTAGAAATGGGTACATCAGAGGGACAGGTCAGCTCGGGCTGTTTGGAGACAGGCAAGTTAGAGAGGCAAAGATAAAATGGTTTGGATATGTGCACAGGAGGGACAGTGGATGCTGGGTGTTGAATATAGAACTGCCAGGCAGAAGGAAGAGAGGAAAACCACATAGAATATTCATGGATGTCATGAAGGAGGACATGCAGATGGTTGTGAGACAGTGGAGGATGCTGGGATAGGATGAGATGGAGGCGTATGATCCGTGGTGGCAACCCCTGAAGGGGAGCAGCAGAAAGAAGTCTTCCCTAGAGCCCAAACTGCCCACCAGGTAGTGGCATGTTTAGCTCTTTTAAGGTCTTTTTTAAGTTTAATTATATAAGTATTTAAAATGAGTGTTCCTGCTTATTTTATTCATTTTTTCCAAGCAATAGTTTGCTGTGACCCACACACCGTTTGTTGTATTTTTCTTTTGAACTAAAAAGAGATTTTTATGCAAATGTAATGCTTTGTGTTGGTGTACGATCTCACTGCAGAGGAGGGGTTTGTTTGCTTTGTGATTCTGCTCTTGTTTATTGTGCTGCTGTTAAAATTCTGTTTAAAACAAATGTTTTTAACCTTACTTATGGTACTACTAGCATTACTTTGGTAATCCATTTGCCTTTGCAGCTGTTCAGTCTGCCCACTCCTGCAGTGTCCATTAAAACAGGAGTTGGCTTAGAGGACATTCTCTGCCTTCTCCATCTAAAATAGAAACACACACTGACCCTGTACAAGGTATAAAAGGAGAATCAAAGACATAACGACTCTAAAAGTGATGTAACATTGTCCCTGATGATGAAGAAAAAAAACCCTCCACCCCTTTGAGCACTTTCCTTTCAGTATAGCACGCTTAAACTGATGTAGAGTGTTATAAAAGCACACTGACACATAAATCTCCATAGAATACACTTACATGGTCTCCACTGGAAGCACAGACACCTGAGAACACGCCTGTGTTTCTGCGTCAGCTGTGAGGAAAGTGCCTGCAGTGCTCTGAGTGGAAGGATGGATTTATGACTCCCTTGGTTTAATGTTTATGCCATATGGGTGATGATTATGTGTAAGTGTAAGCTATGGAGATTTATGTGCCTGTGTGCTTTTATAAAACTCTATATCAGCACAGCTGATCAAATCATCACCTACTAACTATAGCTTTGATCGCTGCACCCGTACAAAGAGGGGGTGTTTGGCTGGTTGTGATGTATAAAACCCCAAAAATGTCAGCATCCTGAAACATCTGGACACGCAGTCACAGAGACCTTTGACCACTAAAATCGAATCAGTTCTTCCTTTAGACCAGTCAGATAAACCCTGATGCCAAATGTATTCAAAAACTTCATGACAGTGTTTTGGAGATAGTGACTTCACATGAATGGGACAGATGGGACAACCCATGAAGCAGGTGTTAAGATAGGCCGCAACAATCCGAAATGTTAATCTTGGACCTTTAATTAAGTCTGACAGACAGGTTAATGCATTTTACTGTTGAATGAGTTAATATTGTGTGATTAATTTGAGATACTGTACTTGCTCAGTAATAAAGAAATAAAAATATTCCACTTCCTGTTCCACCCCCAAAACCTCCTTTCTTCTCTTTATCTCTGTAAACTGTTCATGGTGCAGATGTAAAGTTGTTGCTGGTCCTTAAGGCGCTAGCTAGAGCTACAGAATCAGGAGGTAATGTCAATTCAATTCAATTTTATTTACACAACGCAGTTGTCTCAGGGCACTTTATACTGTAAGGTAGACCCTACAATAATACATACAGCCCAACAATCATATGAGCTGCCATTTTTGAATCCCCCCCCCCATGTGCAACACTAATAAATAATTAAATAAATAAATAAATAGATAACACAGTAAATTAAATTATTAATAAACCATTAGAGATCAGAGACTAGACAGAACCTGTCGTCAGGACTACAATGAAGATTAAGAGCCAAAATATTAACTGAGCACTTCCTGCTGCTGTTACTCTGGGGCACTATTTTTGCACTTGAATTGGAAGTGATCCTCTCTCCCAGAAGAGAGCTAGCAGCTGTCGCTCTTCACACTGGTCTGATCTGCTAATGAGAGCATTCTGTTAGCCGCTTTATTTGCGACAACACGAGGCCTTGGTGGTAGGGTATCTGGAGGTTCATGCAAACTGTTTAACCTGATTCAGACCTCAACAAGACATGGGTCAGCAGTCCGGCTAGCCTACGTATCATCTCTGACCCCTCTCTGAAATTTGTGGCTCGCCCTCCTCAGGCTGTGGATTCTGGGCATCAACCTGGACATCACGTTTTGATCCCGGCTGACCCTCCAAACCTCGGCCCCAGATACTGCATTATCTCTCCTGAGATTGATTGGTCAGAGTTTCAGCTTAGTCTGTCTTGTTTTTGTTCTCCTCAGGAGCTCAGCTGTGGAGCAGCGCCGTGTGCACCCATCCTTATGCTGCAGAGGAACAAGGACGTGAATGTTTTTCTCAGTATGAGTAAGAAATTCTTCCAGACCCAACAAACAGTGTTATCAAGTGGCTCTCGTGTTATAAAAGAAAGAATGAATTTCCAAAAATAAAACCATAAAGAAAATCTATTCAATTCACACTTTTTCAAAAACATAAGAGACAAAATTCACCTTGATTTTTGAGTCGGTTTTGTTGTTACAGTTTGTCAGACTAAAAGCAGCATCACACAAAGACAAATACTAAAGCACACAAGAGGAAAAAATGTTGGTTTTATTTCGGTGAGAGGCTCACTGAATAGTTCAGTGAGTAAGAAAAAGATGTGACTCTGATAGAGTGTGCAGAAGTGAGATAAATAAAAAGGGCAGAGTCTGGTCAAAATTTAAGATAAGAGCAAGGTCACAGAAGTAATAAAAACAGTGACACTTTCAGCGTGGCCTCCACTCTCCCCAGAGCTCCTCCTAACGAGACACTGTTGGTATATTCTGCTGAAAAGACCAATGAGGGAAGATCTTTAAGGAGGGCTGGTCCCTCTATTATGGGGATGAACTCTGTCTGTGTTTGCTTTGTAACACCCGTCCCACGTTCTATTGAGAGGGGCCCTGGGTTCCTGTTGTTACTTTCCTATTGATACTCCCTTTTTAATGCTTATGGTATTAAATATGCAATAAAACTACACTATATGGAAATAAATCACACACAAGCAGGTCAATTATAAAGTTAACTCCACTTTAGTGAATGCTGAATTAACAACACAAAGAAAATAAGTAAAATCAATAAAGTTTGTTAAACAATGATAAGGTATCTACCTCAACAGAAACAAAATAATCAAATAATATTGTGGGCCCACACGCACTCTCACCAAACACACACACACACCTCAAGTGCTACAGTCTTTCTGCTAGCAAACCCCTCGTTGCAGGCCTGAGTCGTGGCTAGGGTGCGTTGGGACCTAAAACAATATGGTCGCTTCACTTGTTGCCAAGCAGTAAAAATAAAAAGCACGTGCAAACAACAGTACTCACACCTCCAGGCAGTTCAAGGGGATAGCGGGGAAACTGGGTCACGGCTACCAGCAGGCCGCGGCAGCAGCACTCACAGTCGTCCTTTCCACGTGCTCCCACGTGAACACATAACTTCAGCACACCAGCAGAAGGGACCTCTCTGACCACCAGCAAGACGTCCGTCTCCTCCTACTGAATCACACAACTCCGCTAAATGCCAGTTCACATGCGATAACATTCAATCTTAGCATTAGCTTAATAAATAAAAACAGAGCAGAACAAGAGCTTAGCGAATATGCTAGGCTACGCTAGCGGCTATGTTAGCAGTTGTGCTAGCGGCTGTGTTAGCGCTAATCCGTTTTACACAATAACATTGGGTACAAGTGTCAGACAAAATCCACCTTTACCTCACAGTAGGGTACAACAGTTCTCGACTCCAGTTAACTATCCGTTAACCCGAAAATGCGTCTGTCGCCCTTCTATGAACTCTGCGTTCACTCGACACTGTTCAGCTCTCGTCTCTCTCGCTTCCTGCTAGTGATGTGCGGATCGATCCTGAAATATCGATTCCTCCGATACCAATCATTTATGTTCTAGAATCGATTCTCACATTAAAATATCGATATTTTAGTAATTTAGAGTAAATTTGTAGTTTATCATTAACAGGAACACAGTGGAAAGAAACTATAACATTCGGATTGCCTACATTCAAAGGAACTACTTCCTCTTCCGCCTTTCATAGTCATGTGCGAAATACGGCTGTATAAATGTCTCGCAGCCCCTTGGCGTGCGCACTCACAACAATGGCTGAGCGTAATTGTGCGGATGTATTTTACCTCCACAAACAGCTGAGCCGTGGTTTGCAATAAATGTGGCAAAAAAAGTGAGGTGTTGTGGCCATACTTGCCAACCTTGAGACCTCAGAATTAGGGAGACATTCAAAAGGGCTGTTTGGGCGGATAAATATATTTTACAGGGTTTATTTATCGGATAAAATACGTTAAATGTCACCGTTATTATTGGCCGGCCCGGAAACAGCGGGGGTGTCCAAATTCAGAGGCTGCTTCCACCTGAGGACCGGCCTTCGCGGTCTAAAGAAAGCCGGGTAGTACGTCACGAGCTCCCTCGGTGGAGTGAAACTCTGCCGTCTGCTTCTTGCTGTCTAAAATATAACCGGACACTGACGTAAACTCTTCTGTTTAATCAGTTTTCTGTTTGACGTTTATTCAGCTGTGTGAAAACCCCCGGAGGAACCCTCCCGAGGGAATAATAAAGTTTAATTTAATTTAATCTAATCTAATAACTTTAATCTCAGCCAAACCGATTTACTCACGAACAAATAAAACACTGAAAAAGCCAAACAAGAACATTTTTAAGTTATCAAAGTGACTTGTACATCATGTTTAACCCGAGTGGTGAAAGACCGCGGGGGTTTGAAGACGATGTGTCGGTCGGCTCAGATATTTGAAGTTTACACAGCTACATTCTCACCTGAAAATATGTTAAAAGTTTTTTTGCGACCCAGAAAGAGAAATAAGAGTGATATTAAAACTAAGTCGCTGCCGTCATTGTTGGAAACTGGAATTGGCTGGGCCGCGCTATGAATTCTGCGATATGGTTTTTCAACTTTGTTGTCCGGGTGGAAAATCTGGAGAAAGGTGGGATTCTCCCGGAAAAATCGGGAGGGTTGGCATGTATGGTTGTGGCAACATCACTAACCTTGTCAAACACCTCAGAGTAAATCATATCACAAAATATGACGAGCGTATGTTGAGGCGAACTGAAGAGGAGGAGAGGGACAGGTGCTGCTAGGGGGAGAGTCTCTCACGGAGTCCTTTAGTCCTCCAGGCAGGCAAGGTGTTCAAATAGCACACAACTTTAGTTTTTTTATTTCTATATGATGAACTCTGCATTATTAAGTGATAAGAAGAAGGTATTCTGATGTCCTGTAATCATTATGACGCTATAATTTGAGATACAATAAATAAAATCCGTTTTGTACAAAGTATCGGTATCGGATCAGTATCGTCGATACCACCCTGAATATTACTTGGTATCGGATCGGAAAGGAAATCAGTGGTATCGCACATCACTACTTCCTGCAGAGTGCACACGGCTCCCCACTTACTCCCACCCCTCTACCTGATACTACTTCAGGGTTCACTGGAGCTGTAGTACATATCAATACCATATCAAAAATAATGACATAAACCTCAAAATACAAATAAAAAGGTTGTGCATTTAACTGACACACATCACATACTTTGCAGGCATTTGTATACATTCTTGAACACATTAAACATTTGCAATTAACTATCAATATTAATGAACAAATTGAAATAATGAGCTACTTATATAGCCAGGGCTACAGCTTAAAAGTTGGAAATCTAAAACATAAGTAACAACTCATGTTTTAGATTGATGGCAGCAACAAGTTTCAATCTTCTTTTAAAGACAAATCTCTGGGAGCTGCTTGGGATATAAATGCTGTCGCGTTCTTGTCTGAAGGAGTATCCTAGCGGCTCAACGTTCCCAAATCTCCATTTTTATACTTTTCATTTTACATCGTGTCAAATTTCTTTTTAAATTGTTGAAACGCCTGGACGTCAGGCGGGCCAGTTCAGCACCCGGGCTCTTCTACTGTGGCGCTTTTTCAGGTGGTGCAGTATGCAGTTTAGCATCAACTTGCTGAAATTTTCAAGGCCTTCTCCAAAAGAGACCTCTGGATGGATGCTTACGTTGCTCTAAAACCTGTATATAACTTTCAGCATTGATGGTGCCTTTCCAGATGTGCAAGTCCTCTGACACTAAAGCACTCCAACACTGTGCAGGCTTTTGAACTGACTGCTGAGTACGAGCTGGATGATCCCTCATCTCTCAAGACAGAATTTCAAATTTCAGTTTGTCAGCTCACAGAACAGTGTCCCACTTTGCCTCAGGCCGTTTTAAATGAGTTTGGTCCAGAGAAGCCGGCAGTGTTTCTGGATCATGTTCACAGTTGCTGCCTTCACTGCATGACGACCTTTAACCTGCATTTGTGGATGTCACAGTGAGCCGTGTTCACAGACACAGAGTGGGTGCACTGATTTCCATTACAGAATCATGTCGGGTTTTAATGCACAGTTGCCGGAGGGCCTGAACATCAAGGACATCCAGCACAGACGTTCAGCCTTGTTCCATGCACACAGACATTTCTACAGATTCTCAGAGTCTTTTGATGACATTATGAATTGTAGGTGATGACATATTCACAATTTTAATATTTATTTGCTGAGAATCAGAATCTAAAAGTTGCACAATGTTTCCTTTTAGTAGACTTACTTCTCCAGCCTTGTTTGTTAAACATTCTACAGAGAATGAAGTTTGGGTTTGTGAGCTGGGACAATGGGACAATGGGACATCATTTAACAAGGAGCCGGCTGCTTACACACCTTTTAATGTCTGATCAGACTGTGTTGGGCTCTCACACACACACACATCGTCTGAGTGACGTCTAAAGAGTTCATGGCTGCAGTGCGAGTGTGAGCAGTTTAAAACTTTCTTTACCTGGAAAACTTCAAATTAAAACGTCAACATGAGCTAAACTCATCTTAGAGCAAAACCTTTCATTAATACTGTTAGGGTCCCTGGGTCGTTGACCCAGTGTTTTGTGTTTTTGGTTCTTTGATTTTGTTATTTCATTATATTCTAGCTTTGCTGTATGGGTTTTAGGATTATTCTTAGTTTAGGTTCTCTGGGTGGGGTTTGGTTAGAGTTTTTGTGTTCTGGTTTTCTGTCTGTGTTCCATGTTGCTGTCTCCCCTTTCTGCTGTATCCCCACATCCAGTCAGTGTCTGTGTCTGCCCTGGTCCCACGTCTCTGTTCCCTTTGTTATAGTGCCTGCCCGTGAGTCTGTGTTATGTTTCCTGTTTTACTTTGAAAGTCCATGTCTGATGTTAATGTGTCTGGTTTTGCTTCCCCTTGTCTCGTTAGGCCTGATTTGCCCCAGCTGTGTTTCCCTCCTGTTATTCATTCCCTGATTGCTCCCTCTGTGTATTTAAGCCCTGTGTTTCTCTGTGTCCGTGTCGTGATCTACCGTTTACTTTGCTGTGTGTTTTGTCATTTTTCTAGTTTAAGTTTGTTTTGAGTTTTTTCAGTCATGTTATATTTTGAGTCTTAAATTAAAGCCTTTTTGAGTTCACGTCTGTCTCCGGAGTCTGCACCTTGGGTCCTATTCCTGCTTGCACACAGCCTCACCTAACAAATACACCGGTCAAGTTTGAGATTTTAGGTCAGGTTGCATCGCTAATACATGACATCTATAGAACATATACGCAGCTTGGCGCATATTATCTGAAATTACACCTCATTTATACATTTAACCTTAAAATTTTCATTTTTCAAGTTTCATAGTTCATAGTTTTTTCAGAAAAAAAAGACTATTTCATCAGATCAGGCTGCCCCCCGCAGAAATTTACACATTTGTAGAAGATGAATTATATATGAAAACTGCTAAAAGTAATAGGTTCACCCCATAAAATTTACATTTCTACATGATAGCAAAGAAAAGGCCTCCATTCATTCATATGAAACCAAGAGTAAAGACAGTGGAAGTCCTTGATTATATTAGATGATCTCATTATGAAAAAAGTCAAGAATATGAAGCTGGCTCTAATTAACCTAATTAACACTTTTTTTTTTTTTTTAGCAGCATTAATGGTGTTTATGGTAAAAATCACCAGTAGTGTCTCCCTGTAAGTTGTCAGAGGGTAGGAGATGGTTAGAAGAATGTCAACGAGTTAAAAAGCAGCCAGACTGATTGGTAACACATCCAGGTTAGAATCAGCTAAAGACAAAAAACTTACTCTGCAAGTGATCCGTCAGAAGGATTTGAAAACATTCCTTTAACAGACTTGAAGCAAACGAACAGTCTCCTCTAATTGGAATACCGGGCGCAGCGTGACATCATAACATCAGCTGTAAGCCTCTGCAGGGGGACCACCTCGGGAAAATGCGATGTGTAATGAGAGATGTGCTGCTACAGCAGACTGGAGCAAGTTACTAAAAAACAATAGACAAAGGTCAAACCTACAGTGTGCAGGAGGTAGATATAATGAGAAACCGTAGAACGGATTTCAAACATTCACCAGCAAAAAGAGTCTTCATCATAGCCTCTGCCTGTTATGTTTCTTCTAGGTTTGATTAAAGCACCGAAGAATGCGATGCAGTGTAGCAGCCCTTCAGTGTGGCATGTAAACCTGTAACAGACATGGATGAATACTGATCTTCACCAGTGGCAGAAATCCCAGTCCGGGAGCAGCCTCCAAAAACGAAGTGGCCTGTGGGCCAGTTGGTATTCAGCTGCCATATTTCAGCCAAATCCGTTTGGGTTGTTCTTTAGAACAAGTCGTTTTCAGGCAGCCGGATGCTCACACTGACTCTGGCATCTATATACACACAGGAGAGAGTGTGGGTTTACAATTACAGTCACAGCAATATGTTTGTGCCGAGCTTATTTGCACTTCCACACAGCTTCCCTCATTCCGTCCAATGCATCCCTGCCTGCTGGATGAGCCCCCTCATCTATAAGTCTCACACCAGCTCCCCGTTTGGGTATACAGCAGGCAGAAAAACACAAATCACGCACGGCGTACAGCCAAAATACACTTATAGAAACACATTTAGTTAATTCATGCTGCTCCGGTCACAGATGGAGCTAAAAATTCCAATAAATTTCAACATGAACAATTTTACAGTTAAAATGAAGGAAATGTTTTGCCTTCAGTCTTATTTCTATTTGATTTCTGTTCAGTTGGTGCAGTAAAACACTTCACTGCACCTGTATTACTTAGTTAACCACTTCATTATTATTCATGACTTTATTACTACTCATGTTCTACTTTCTCCCTTTCTTTTTATTATGTTTTAGAAGAGTGCTGTGTAAGACAACGTGTAAAAATAACATTTGAGCTATAGATGGTATTTCTTTCATCATAAAATTCTGAAGGCTGCATATTTAAATCTTCATTTAAGAGCTCTGAGAGCTGTATGTGTTTCCAAAAGGAACCATAAATTTACCATTAGGCTGTTTCTCCTAATGAAAGGAAGCTTCCTCTGCCTGAGTCCAGCAACACTATAAAAAACAACAACAAAAACACACCCTGGTAGGCTGCAAAACCAACATCACTGAAGACACATACGCCAGACACCATTTGGGAGTTAGCCAAGAGGCACCATTGTCCTTTCTTTCCTTTCATCCTGCCAGCAAAGGGACGATCTCATCCTCAGTCGGTCTCATTTAAATCACCAAGCACACCCCCAGGAAGACACCACGGTAGAGGCTGATGAGTGCAAGAAACGATGCTACGCTGCAGTTGTAGGTGATGCAGCACGGCTGGAAAACCAACGTCTGACTGGTTTAAGTCGGTAGCGGAGAGTTTGTTAGAGTCGTTTAACCCGCTGGCACAGACTAAACTAAATATTCATTAATTCACGTACAACACCAATCAACTGTCAGGTGTTACACGGTCACTGGACAACAGACAGCAGAACTCGCTCTGGGAGAGATGTCAGCAGATTTGGAGCAGCTGTATAAAAGCTGTGTCAAAATGAACTGCTGCTGCAGCACGTAGCCACACTGCACGTCAACCTGCAAGGTGCAAGCGCTGCTAAGATCATCAGCATTTGGCAAACTGATCTGACATCATCTGTGTGTTAAACAGCACAAAGTGACCGAGCTCAAGCACATTTACAAATTTATGGGATTATTTAAGAAACAGATGTTTTCAAATGCTCATAAACACACACGCTCTTTCTAAAGACAATGTCTAACTTCTGCCTTCAGAGCGTGCTTAATATTTAGTGTTTTCTGAGTGCTTTTAGACTCTTCAGCAAGTAAATTAATAAAGGTATCCTTAGTCTGTGAGTGATGGCCTACTAACAAGCTGTCAAAGACCTCAAAAGAGCTGCACAAGTGGGTAATTTATGGCTGTACATGAATAGAGAGGATTTCCTGGATTCTAGGAGGTTAAGCCAGGATGCTGAGAATCACCACTGACCATCAACAACACATTGGAAAGCAGGTTCCAGCACTCCATTGGCCTACAGCATCCAGGCTGCATGTCTCGAGGGCGTAATTAAGGAATATTAACTACAAAACCACAAGCTCTTCATCTTTCTTGCAGACTGTAGCTCGTCTACAGTGGGTGCTATACTACAGAGAGTGTTGAGACAGGTACATCTGTGTAACTAACCGTCACATTTAGCCTGTGGAGTCTCGGCTGCGTGTCTCAAGAGGGCAATTAAGGAAAATTTACAGCTAGTGCTACATAACACATTTTTCTTCTTGCCCTCGTCAGAACGCTGTTACCACCTCACCTGGAGCTGTAGTGAATATACCGACATTTGCCCGCCTGTGACATTTTCCACAGCAGTTTGGCAGCGTTTAGAGGAAGCTGTCGGTGTAGGAAACAGGGAGGTTTCCATAAGACACGTAACCAGTACATGTTTTCTTCAGTGGAAGTAACAAATACTCTGTCCCCTGCATGCTCAAACATTACAGAGATGTTCCGCTTTCTTAATAAGGCAGGAAACTGGGGCACGCATGAAGAAGGCCTCGAGTTATTTACAACTTTGTCACCCTGAATCAAGTCTCTCTTGCACCTTTAGAGGACACTACGTTAGGAAAGAGGGTGCAAATGAACTCTGGCAGGAAATAGTCATGACTGTAGACACAGACAGATGCATTAAATTCTCAGATGCTGGTCTAAATTATGCACGGTTTGACTGAACCTGGAAGATGTCCATAAAATAAGATGGATTTTTTAAATAAACAGATGGTACTTTTTAAAAAAATGTAATCAATATGACAAAAACACCATTTTGTGCTGTCACCCTCCTCATAGCCGGAGACTTATATGGTAAAGCCAGATTTTGGGTGTTCAGGACATACAAAGCAGGCATATGAGCAGCGAAGAAGAATAATGCCAAGAGTTGGAGAAGTCGTACTGGACGCTTTCATACTTTATTGATATATAAAATATATTTTTGTTGGTATTCATGATAAAGATGTCAAGCTGGCAGCAACTTTCTGAATGAAAAAGAAACCCAAAGCATTGAGTAAGACAAATCTACAACTCACATCCTGATCTGAAGTTTAATTTACGTTGAGCTTTGACTAAACAAACAAACAAACAAACAAACAAACAAACAAACAATCTCGTCCTTTTGGAGCCAGCACCAGTCACGCCTGTTGTCTTTCAGGATGAGCCTAATGTCACTGGAAAGGAGGCAAACATGTAAACCGACAACCAAAGCAGCGTGTGTGATGCTCGCTGTCTAGTTAATTTAACAGTTGGGACATTGTTCCATTTTTGCTTCGTCATCTTCACAGGTGTATGGAGCTAAGCAGGAGAAACCTCACTGGCTGGTGGGTAGCTCTAGCTCACAGAAGTGAAAGATTCATGAAGAAACCGGAACATGCACGATTTTCTGTCTGGACATCGAAAACTGCAAAAAATGCAAAAACTGCATTTGGGAGGCCTCTCAGACATCGTGATGCATCAGGTACTATTACATGTATAAAGCTTATTTTCTAATAGTCGTCTAATTGTCTGGGACAGGTTGCCACTGGCTGCAGGTACAAAGTAACTGTCCCGAGCAAAAGAAGGAAAATTTGATAAATATGTGTCTAAATTATAAACCATTAGTATTTGCATAGCACTTTACTAGTCCCTAAGGACCCCAAAGCGCTTCATACTACATTCAGTCATCCACACACTGGTGATGGCAGCTACATTGTAGCCACAGCCGCCCTGGGGCGCACTGACAGAGGCGAGGCTGCCGGACACTGGCGCCACCGGGGCCTCTGACCACCACCAGTAGGCAACGGGTGAAGTGTCTTGCCCAAGGACACAACGACTGAGACTGTCGGAGCCGGGGCTCGAACCGCCAACCTTCCGATTACAAGGCGAACTCCTAACTCTTGAGCCACGGTCGCCCCTGGTGTTTACCTGTGGACGATTTAGCTTTTTGTTCACTTTTTCATGTGAACGTATCTATTTCTGCGTCAAGAAATATTGACCCAGGTATCCGCCGGCTACACCTGAAGACCCAGAAAATTAACCAGGAAGCCTAACGGTGTGTTCACACCGAACGCGATGGACGCGAATAAAACGCCCCAAACGCCCCTAATTTGACGCGTGTACATTCGCGTCTCAACGCGTGTCCAAGAAAAATCCATCGCGCGTCAAAATATGATATTTTGACGCGCGTGAACCGGAAATGTGGGAGGAATGTGGGAGGGAGTTGTGCCAGACCGGTATCTTTGCAAGATGGCAGCTATCGAGCTAGCGCTTGAAGAGAGAGTCTCCCTTCTCTATGTACTGTGGAGAGCAGAGTAGCGGCGTAAAGGACATCCTTGCCGTACCTGGGTCCATCAGGTCCTCCAGAGGCGTGAGCAGTTTGGTGAGTTTCACCACTTGCTCCAGGAGCTGCGCCTGGATGACGGCCAATTCCAGCGCTATCACCGTCATTCACTCGGCCAGTTTGAGGACCTGCTTTCCCTCGTCGGTCCCAGCATCGCCCGCCTAGACACCAACTACAGGCGCTCAATCCCACCTGCAGAGCGCCTGTCCGTCTGCCTGAGGTTAGTAAAACTATTTAATAGGTAGTCCTTTATTGATATCTGTGCTAATATGCTAATCCATCCAGTTATACACTGCTAACATGGATGTGCTATGCTAACAGTGAATGCTGTCGGTGTTTACTGAAAGCAAACTGTGGTACAGAGACGATTCTTTATAATATTTCTAGTGATACTCAGAAGGTCTCATCAAGCCCCGATTTAATTCGATTTATGCTGTTATCAGTGTTTGCATGATAGCATGGCTGTGGTGTCACATCAATGTATGCGCTCGGTGTTTGCTGATATCAAACTGTAGCATTAGGACCACTGAGTTAACCTTGTAGTGATACTCACTCCTTTTTATTTAGACCTGGTTTAATTCTGGGATAGTTGAATATTTGTATATAATCCCTGCAGCTGTCAGACTCTATAGCAGGGGTCACAGCCTTTATTAAAACAGAGTTAGATAAAACTGTGAACAGTTTGGTTCATCTCTAGTTACATGGTTCTATCTTGATAAGCTGTCTTATCACAGATTAATTTTTCAAAAATATTAATGATTTAAGCAAGGAAAGGGCTACATGTCAACATACAACTCTTTATTTCTATTAATGTCTTACTTCATTCCTACCTGATTGACATGTTTAGGAATTATGAGTGATTGGCTCACTGTAGTTGTGAAAGTTGCTACCAATCAAATTATGATACGTTAAAGTTAAAATAAAACACAACTGTTTTAGATATTATCTAATATACATTTTGTAATTATCCTTATAATTACAAAAGGTTTTATGTAAGATTCATGTTTTGTGATTATATCTGACATCACAAAAGTATTTTGGAATTTGAATAATGTATTTTGTAACTGCAGTACACATAATACTGATTTTGAACAATTTTGTCCAGGTTCCTTGTCACCGGGGACTCCTTCAGGACCATCGCGTTCAGTTTCAGAGTCGGTGTGTCAGATCACCCCCCAGGCAGCGACGTCCATCTGGGACTGTCTAGTGGACGACTTCATGGCTGTGCCTTCACCTGGAGACTGGCGGTCCATCACAGAGGGATTCCAGGAGCGCTGGAACTTTCCTCTGTGCTGTGCAGCTCTGGATGGGAAGCACGTCCAGACAAAGGCACCCCATATATCATATAGGAGACACACACATTGATATACACTAAATATTCATTTCATTTCTTTTTTGTGGTGCCCAAATTGATGCACCTGCTTGATTTTGTTTAAACAATTATTGCACACTTTCTGTAAATCCAGTAAACTTCTTTTCACTTCTCAAATATCACTGTGTGTGTCTCCTGTATGATATTTAACTGACATTTTTTATTGTAACAACCAACGATTTATACAGGAAAATGATGTCTATTAACAAGGTTGCCCAAACTTTTGCATCCCACTGTATCAGTATATTTTGTCATTAGTATAATATGAAATAAATTCTACATGTGTCAAGTTGTGTGCCAACATTTGCTGTGTAGTAGAACTGAGACATTAGTCATTATAAACATTTATTTGAAATAATATTAAAATTCTCAAACAGAAAAACATTAAACATAAATATATAAAATATAAGAATTTACAGAGAGACAGGAATAAAAAGGACCAGCTGCTCTCCAGAGCAGGAACAAGGCTGAGGAGGAAATGCTCCATTGGAGACTGGTGTGGCCTCTTCAGGGACTCCAGGATGGCCAGCTCCACCGCCGATGGACCGTCCTGGGACCCGTCCCTCATCTGCCTCGGAGCCGTCCTCCTCTGTGGGCCTGTAAAACAGCACAAAACAAAGAAATGAGAAGGCTGCTACTAGATTTTAATTTCAACATTGAAAAAAAAAAAAAAAACAATAACAGGATATAATCAGATTGGTTGTAGATATTTAGTAAAGGTGATCACAAGGGAATCCCACCGACTAAAAAGGTATCAGTGCTTGCTGTACATATCTGTGGGTGCAGCAGCAGGAGCTCAGGGACTGGGGATGCTCTGCTGCAGAATCAGTTGGTTCTATCAATACAGTATTAAATGTTAACAGGTTGGATATAATAATCGTAGAGTAGACAGTGGTCCCTCATTTATTGCAGGGGTTCTCAGAATAACTAGCCCCTGGTCACAGTTCTCACAATTGATTCTCAAAGTGCAAACCTTTGTAGATTGCAAAACGTAAAAGTATTATTATGCCGCGGTTTGTCTTCATCTGCCCGCCACTTTCGTGCGCCTTTTTCCCTCACGGTGCAGGTGTCTATTTCCGAATGAGGCTCATAGTTATGGGTGTTTTTGTGCTGTTTTTTCTATTGGACGCGATGGTTATCAAAACCAAACGTGATAAATTTGGCAAGCGCAGGAGATTTGTCAATCAGGCTGCAGAATGCAATGCTGTACTGTGCAATAAAAAATCAGCGAAAAAGCAAAGCAGTGACGGATGAACAGCGGGACCACTGTGTGCTGTTTATTAATAAACAATAAAATATATTCCTAAATGACAACATGCATAAAAGCAGAACGGTATTTGTACGTCAGTGGGAAAATAGCGGTGGCTTGCTAGCTTTTGTGCGGCTTCCCCGGGTCAGTGAAAACTTTCAAAAGAGAAATGAATGAACTTACCAGGTTGCCCGATCTCTTCACATATCTTCCTCCAAGCTCGGTCCTTTTTATTCCTGTCTCGGTTCAGAAAGCAGCTGGTGTCGCAATCGCGCGTCATCGCGCCTTTCCATTGACTTTACATGTAAACCTGACGCTCTATTCGCGTCCATCGCGTTCGGTGTGAACACACCGTAAGAGCAGCTGGCCAACAGCTCCCAGATTTCCCTCAAGTTGACTTCAGATGAAAATTGAGTTTAATTGCGAGTGTTTCATGTCTGGAACATTTGTGCACTAAGCCGTACCATCATCGTAATTGTAGAGCCAAAAGATGTACGAGGTCAGGCCAGTTCCTCCGTACTTTCTGTGTTTGACTGGAGTCGTACACAATAAGCACAGAGCTCTGTCTGGGACAGGCTTTTTCCCCATCAACAGCAACATAACAAGTTGTTATCAGCTTGAGTAATGCAATCTTCAATTCACCGGCACTGAAGCAATGATAGGTGCGATTACCGTCTCCATCCTAGCCGGTATTTTGCTTCAGAGCTCTTTCTGCAAAGCTCTCCATCTTTTTTCCGCCATTGTCAAACTGGAGAAACTTCAATAGTGTAATTAGTGCAAATACATCTTTTTCAGCAAATCTGCCATCATTTTCTTTGCTTCCCCCACAACCAACTTTAAAACTTAATTTCAAAACTTTAACAATTTACTATGATTATCAAAACTTGAGCAGCTGAGAACAAAAATAAAACGACGAGCTGTTAAGCACATTACACCGCTGCTCTAAAATGAATTATGTGGTAACAGCTGCAAATACATGCACAATTTTCCTCCACTCATAAGAAAAAGTGGCAGCAGCTATAGTTGAATTTTTTACCCTTTTACCCCAAAAAATGTGAAAACATTGTTCCCATGTTACAGGGGTCGCCTGTACTAATAAAGCTTTAGAGAAGAATTACAGCTCCCCTTAGCAGGTAATAGTTTAAAGTCACTGTTTATCACACAGAGCACTGAGACATTTAACAGCTACAGAACTGTGCAAAAGTTTTAGCGGGAATCAAACTTGCACCTCCTGCTCCAAAGGTGTGTCGTCACGACACCATCCAGCTGATATGAAGGTACATTTAGGTACACTTGCACACATTTTTGAAGGAACTCGGCTGGTAGGTTGTTCCAAACATCCCAGAAAACTAAGCATCTTCTGTGGATGTAGGCTTCCTCACATCCTTCGGTCTCTTCATGTAGTCCCAGACACACTCCATGATGTTGAGATCAGGCCTCTGTGGGGGCCGTACCATCACTTCCAGTACTTGTACATTTGGGGCTAATAAACAATCCTTTAGATATCTGAAAGCTTTCTTTGTTTACAGCATTTTTTCCACACCTGCCTAAAACTTTTGCACAGTCCTGTAAGTACAAATATTGTATATTCACTGTGAATGTGTGTTCGAGAGAGAGAGGGAGAATATATCGCTTCATCAAATTGCATTTAACTTTTTTTTAATATAGTGAAAATGACAACAGTGATCCCAAGGTGCTTTAGACTGCAGGGTTACAGAGTTACAGAGAAAATCCCAACAATCAGGAGACCCGCCAACCAGTAAAACTCCATTTTGACCCATTTTAATTTCACATACTGTCGGAACCACGACTAAACCAGCAGTCTGAGAGTGAAGTCCTCTGTTTGGGTGATACTATGAGGTCTTTAAGATAATTGATTATTCAGGAAGATTTGAAATTAAATTCAGGATCAGCAGCGAGTCGGTGCAGAGAAGCCAACTCTCTCCCTTTACATCCCTAAATGATGATCAGTCCTATTCTTTCCTGACACAGCCCTCGTCAGTTATCCAGGTCTGGTACTAGAAAAACACTCATTTGTGTTTCTATATATTATATGTTGTATTATTTTATTATAATTATTAAATCAGAGTATTTACAAGCCAGATGGGACATTCTATCACTCCAGGAAAATAGAGATCTCACAAACGCATCGTTTTCTGATGGCTGGTTTGCTTTGCTCGTTTTGTAAGCAGAGAATGAGCATTACGGATCACAGATTAATCAACAGCAACAAAATCTGGCAAAAATACCAGAAAGGAGAAGGAAAAAAAAATAACACCTTTTCTACTTGAACTCAAAAATCACCTCTTAAGGACAGTGAGATTAATGTGACAGCAAAAAATAAACAGAGCACATATTTCTCCACGACGGGGTGTTTTTGTTGCAGGGAGCCTCGGCTCACAGTTCACCTACTGATGTTTTCCAAAGGGATTTATTCATTTCCGGATCTTAAATCCCTGACTATCTCCTTTTTGGTTCCATGGAGCATAAATATTAAAATCAGCCCACTAATGCGTCCTGAAAGAAATTATCTAGGCAAGGTTGTCCCCTTGTTTGTCATGGAGCTTGAAACTATACGGGATTCAAAGGGAGTCGGTGCCGTCAGTGCAGATGAGGCAAGAAGACTGCCAGACGATAGATGCAGGGTTACTTTTGGTTTATATCCTGTTTTTCTTTTCTTCACCTTTTGATTTTTCCTCAAGCATATTTTCAGACTCAGAGGCATCCCGGGACAAAGACAGCACTCTTGATAGGACACACATCAGACCTCTGTGACCACTCATCAGAGTCACCCAGCTTTAAAGTTAAGCCCTGCTCAGGGTTATCTGCACAATGTTTCAAATCAAATGTTATGCTTGTTAACATCTTTAAAACAAAGAAAACTTTATACCTTTTCTAGAGCAGAACAAATGCACTTCAAACACAAAAACATCCTCTTCTAAGAATAAACATTAACAGCATGCAGCCCAAAAGCAACAGAGAAATCAAAGCCTCTTTAATGACCCCAATCCTACCCACATATTTAATCTACATGGACGACTGACTGAAGAATGATCTGCTCTCAAACACAATCGCAACAGCAAAATAATAATAGAAAAACTCATTTCTTCCTAAGGCATTAATAGTTATGGAATTAATGTCATCAAAGTAAATAGACTATTATTATAAAAACAATCTAAACTTATCTTTAATACACTGTTCAGACATGCCTAAAAAACACCACCTAAGAGGCGCCCAGGACAAACCTGTTCTGAATCTCCTCTGTTGGCTCCTTTCGGTGTGGGGCTATAGCAGCCCGACCCCGAGTCTACCCCAAAAAACTCAGTTCCTCACCCTATTTCTAATGTGATCCCAGACATCATTTGGGGAAAGCTTATTTCTGCTGCTTGTATCTGCAATCTTCTCATTTTGGCCACTACCCAGTCTATGCTTGTGAGTAAGAAAGGTGATTAAATATATAATCACTGGAGATTGGCCCACATGATCCTACATCGATCTGGTAAAAGTCCCGTCCTTCCCTACGAGGTTAACTTTATTAATAACACATTTCTAAATATTCAGCTGAATGAAACTTCCAAATCTTTCAGTATATTTTTGGAGAGTCTCACAGGAGGCAAACTCAACTAAATAGGACTCGGGTGAAAACAGAGAGTGATATCAATATAAAAAAAGCTTGCGTTATTTCACAGCCCTGTGATCTCAAGTAATTTGTCTGAGACCCCAGAGACAATTTCTCTCTGATCCACAAAAATTTAACTCTGCTTAAAAAATTTATCAAGGTCTGTTTGAGTGTTAATGTCTCTCTCAGAGAAAGAGAGAGAAAAACACAACTATGCCCGAGTCTTTAACCAAGCCGTGGAGAGGGAATTCAGCGCTCTGAATCCAGGCAGATGAAGCAAAAATGCAACAGAAGGTGCAAAGGATGTGACAAATGTGCCCACGCTAAGACTGTCAATCAACAGCTAATAACTGTAAGCTTAATTATGATTATTTGCACTAAATCCAGCATTTAAGACACATGGTGATATTCCATAATGCATCGCCTTCAACATCAAACATCTTCAGAATGGCACGCAGCACTGCGTCTGTCGCATTTCAGAGACGCCTTTATATTTACCTAAGAGGGAAACAACAGTGTATCGCACAGCTCGAGCATTTCATATTCACTCAATCATGTGGGATCATCGTCAGCACACTGTTCTCACTATGATCCTATTATGTACTTATATTACAACATTTTTCTCTTTAAGTACATTTAGTGTGGCATTTAGGATGCACGCAGGACACATCTTTGCTGTTACCAGTGCATGCATGATTCTGCTCTACTTCCCTGAGAAACATATCTTGTTAAAACGTTGAGTAGAAAAATGTTATTTTCATTAAAACTGTCATCTTGTCACGTTACCCAATGTTTACAAGTTCAAGCTGTAGAGTTAAAGGCATGGCTGCAACTGTAACTGAGCTGAGTTTCACACATATTTTTTTTTTGGCTAAATCCACACACAAATTCTTTTTACACATACAAATCCTGATTTACAAGTACAAAATATTTATGACCACAATTTAAGCCCATAAAAGACGGCGGTGGGTTTGAAAACGATTTGCCGGGAGTCCGGTGTTCTCACGGCTCTAATGAGCCTAGCCCCCGGCTAGCTATCGAGCTAGTGGGTAACAGACGCCTCCGAAAACGTCGGAGCGCTTTTGAAAATATGTCTTGATAAACTGAGCAGATATTTGAGGTTTACACAGCTACATTCTCTCCTGAAAATATGTTAAACTTTATTTTGTGACCCAGAAAGAATAATAAGAGTAATATTAAAACTAACTAGCTGCCGCCATTGTTGACAACTGTGCTGGGCCGCGCTATGAATTCTGGGACAGAGCTACTTCTTCTTCGGGGTTTAACGGCAGCTGGCATCCTTGTACATGCAGTGCTGCCGTCTTCTGTTTCAGTCCGTTATTACACTCTTAAATCCAACTGCTTATTCCTGCGTCTTTTGTGATCTTACAAAGCTTCAAACGACGCATCCACTATTAAATTAATCGTCGATGTATTGTCGACGTAATCGTGACTAGTCGACTAATCGTGGCAGCCCTCATTTTGGCCACATAATCCAATTCTAGTACCTCAAATACAACAAGACAATACATAAATAAATGAAATCTTTTTGGCAGCAAACAGCAAACGAGACAGACTTTGTGTGTGGTCCTGTGTCTTGAAACACAATTCTGGGGAAGAAGTCACAATGCCATTATCCAGCTAATCCCAAATGACCACTCTTCCATCAGACACACCCAGGCCTCTGAAAAGGCAGCACAGGTTTGGGGGAATCTGTAAAATACCACGACTGGTGCAACCTGAGTGGGATCATGCCACAGGGATAAAGGAGACAGGCTGGAGCATCAGAAAGGTTGCCAGAGCAATGAGCTTTGATCTTTGTTTCCTCCTTATTTTATATTTGCACCTGTTTTCTTTAATGGTGGTTACACCTGTGCGGACTGAACCATTTGTGATAAGCAGGGGGGTGCAGGAAAGACTGAGAACCTCCTGTATTTGGTACAGACATCTATTTCAAATCACAGTTCACAGTCATATAAAACTAAGGTCTTATCTCAAAATTATTTCTCACTATTTCTTAATTAAAGGTCACATTAAACATTTCTATCTATAGAGCTCTTGAATAGCTCAGCTTCTCATCTCTGTGGATTTGAATTCATTCTGGAAGTGATTAACATCTTTACCTGATGAAATGATGTTGGTCATTTCTTCTGCCCAACAGTTTGACCTTTCAAACAACAACAACAACAACAACAACAAGGCTTTAAAAGCAGGAGTGACTTTATAACGAGTGTAAGAAGCCCAGTGTAACAAAACCTTGGATTAGTTTGAACAGTGAATCATGCAAAGCTACTCTAGCGGAGTCCAAGAATACAACTATGGAGCTGTAAATTGGCAGAATATTTCCACTGAGTACACATTACAGCGTTCTCTGGCTGAGCCTGATAGCACGTAGGCAGGACGGTCTCCTATAAAGAAAGTAGGAAGTGCAACAGGCGAGACAAACACGAGCACGGACTCAGCTGATGTTTAGTGTTTCGCTCTTTGGCTCGGCTGTCGTGTGGGTGGTACTTAAAGCGATAACTGATTATTTCTTGGAACGGCAACTGTTGATCTGCTTTCAGTTCCTCAGCATCTATGGCTCTCGTGTGTCTCGTTGGAATTAAAAGAGCATCATGTAATCTGACCTCTGTCAGCCTGCTGAATGCCAGAAATGTCAGCTGCCGGTGCAGAAAACAGAGTTTTTGGCACTGATAAACACAGCTGTCAGCCACGCTGAGCTCAGTTCATGATGCTGGACACTAAATCTGTATTCATTTGACACTTTATATAAGCCGCGACATTTCGCTACTTTAAAACGTCACATAAAAGGACTGAGAATCAGTTGAAGATAAACTAAACTAGGAGACATCAGACAAAGGCGTCTGTTACTTCTGGTGCCAAGATTTCAGATCCCCGCAGGAAGCTGAAATGAAAGGACTGCACTTTCATTTAGTTTTATTTTTTTGTGGGATTTTCTTGCTCTGGGTTCAACAGAATTTAATGCTACATCAACCGTGTGCTTCCAACTTTGCGCCTGAACCCGTTTTAATATGACGGTGCTCTCACGCACAAAGCCAGATCCATATGAACCTCACCTCATCCAACACCTTTACTCATCCAGAATGAAATTCTGACCGAGAGCCAGACGTATTACACAACATCAGTGGTGCACCTCACTAATGCTCTTTGGGCTGCTGGGAGTGAAATCTCTGCTGCTAGATTTCAACCTGGTGGAAAATCCCAAAACTAGAAATGTGCAAACTGTTACAGCTGCACACTAAAGCCCAGTTTCGATAAATAAAATGTTCAGGTGTGCATAAATCATGCACTGTAATGTATGACGATAGGAAAATGGAATTTTTACTAAACAATAACTGACTTTAATAGCGTTCTATGCTGCTTCTTCCTTTTGAGGTGCTACAGTCCCGATATTTATTCTTACATCTCTTCGTCTGTACTTCTGTCAGCACCTCAGACACCCACAGCTTTCACATTTAAAGCACAGCCCTACTTACTTGCAGGAAAAATGACAAATTGTGTAATTATGAGAGTAACTTTTATAGCTAGACAAAGAACACCTGAACTGCAAAGTCAAAAATCACAAAAATTACCTTTAAAGACACTATAATTTTGGTGAATGTTAATTTTCAGGGGCACATTTTTCATATTTATCAGTGTCACTCAAATCAAAAGACAATCAAAGTCAAAGCGTAATCAGCACAGAAAAGTTTTAAAGTTAACCCAGAGCGGATTGGAGGAGAGAGAGGATTAGTCTGCGGCACGATGGAGTCACAACAGCCTGATGAAGAGGGATGGATGATGTATGCGATAAACGTGCGCACAGATTGAAAACAGAGTTTGTCAGGCTTGATTGATACGTTTCTCATTCGAAGTGGCAAATTAAAGAGTCACAAAGACAAGATCTGAATGATAAAATGAGTTTACGTTGAAAACAAAAAAATAAATCACGTCCTCGCCCAACAAAAGCTCAGTTAGAAACAGAAACACGTTTTAATATTTTAATATTAATTAGTTTAATATTAATATTAAACTAATGAATGTTGTTGAAATGTGAAAAGGCTTTGAGTGGTTCATTAGCATGCATTAATGCATTCCATTTAAAGCCTGGAAGGAAATCTGAACGTCTGTCCCATCATCAGGGCTCCGGTAGATCTGATCCAGTCTTCTTCTTTCAGCTGCTCCATTCAGGCGTCGCCACCACAGATCATCTGCCTCCATCTCACCCTCCTCTGTCATACCAACCATCCTTCGCTACATCTGTGAATCCTCTCTGTTCTCTTCCTCATTTCTTTCTGCATATTCTGCATATATATATATTATTTTATCTATTGCTTAGATGCAGTCTTAAGGCATGAAATACACCTTTTCCCTCTACAGCCATGATGTTTTTAAAAGGTTTAAGAGCAACAAAAGAACAAATATAAGAACATCATTCAAATGATAAAGCGCACGTACTAAACGTAAGATTTACACGGTCTGTTACTATTTTAGGACTTATGCAAATATAAAATAGCTCTAAACATCACTGCACAGTAATGTGGTCCTTAACATCTTCCAGCAGTGGTAATGCCCAGAGCGGTCTGCAGCTGAAGTTCCTGTGGTGATGTCACAGTCACATGACCCCTCTGGTGATTAGTGTGTCCTCATTAACTTTGTGCTTTTACTCTTTTTTCCCTCATTTTACACTCAAGTTCTACTTAAACATGACTATGAAAAGCTCCTTTTAATATTTTACTGGTAGAGAAAATGGATGGATGTATACTTAGAAGTGAATTACCTTTACATTTATTAACTTGCCTGACAGCACCAAGAAGGTCACTAATGGAGAGAAATGTGCAACAATATTAAATTATTACATAAGACAATAGCAGGAGGGTGGAAAAAGAAAAGCCCTACTTTTCCTTTAGCATTTGGCTTCTGTGAAACTTTTTAAACAGATTTACACGAATAACGACTTTGACTTACTTCTGCTTTATTGTTATTTTTATCTATATTAAGTTGTTATCTATAAACGAGGTCCTGCTGATGTTTCACATTAAAAGCATTCCAGGAAAGAGCCAACATACTCTTTGAAATGGAGCGATTTAATGAGACATTTGAATAGAGGATGAACGCTTTCTTTCGTTGCACTGATGCATTAAAGCAAAAGCAAAATGTTTAATTAAGTTTGATTAAATTTGGTGACCGTTGATGGGATCGTGCATAATGATGGGCCAACCTTGGACTGAGGCCTGGCAACTTGAGTTAGGCCCAGAGGATCGGAAGGTGTCCGAGCACGCTGATGTGAAGGGGAATAATCTACACTTTGTGACAGAACTTTACATCTCTCTATATATATAGACCTCTCTCTCTCTCTCTCTCTCTATATATATATATATATATATATATATATATATATATATATATATATATATATATATATATATATATATATATAGAGAGAGAGAGAGAGAGAGAGAGAGAGAGAGAGAGAGAGAGAGAGAGAGAGAGAGAGAGAGAGAGAGAGAGAGAGAGAGAGAGAGAGAGACATATATATCCAGGTGGTCCTTCGTGTGGGCTCGGTCTTTGTGCATGTGGTGTGGCGGGAGTTTCCTGGGTGGAGTTTGAGGAGATGGCTGGGAATGCAGAACACCTGGCCGGCAGCTCTTTAAACGCCGCCACTCTAGCCCTCATAGGTCTCTGCCCCCTCTGCTGCTCTGCTCTGGTCCTGTGGTGGTGTTTGTGTCGTCTCCATGTCTCACCATCCCTTTTGGTCCATTTTTGGAGGATTGTCTTAATTTGCATTTTGCACATCCATCCACTCCTGTACACCACTGATACCGATCTACAACGTTAAATGAATCTTTGGTGATTCCTGTTACGTTGTTGCTGTGACTCTTTAGTGTCCAGCTGCTACCAACATAACAGGTCTGGGACCATGACAGAGGAGTCTGAGATTGAGCTCTGGGATGTTTTTAAACTTTCTTTGAGCAGTGCGTGGTTTGTCCTTGGGGCATATACACTGATGGGAAGATTGGCAGCTGTCTCGAATGTTTTCCACTTGTCAGTAATCTTTCTTGCTGTGGAATGATGGACTTGAATATGTTTTGAAATGGCCTTATAACCCTGTTCAGAGTGAGGGACAGCAACAACTGCTTCGCTGGGATCATTGCTTCCCTTCTTGGCATTTTGTTAACACACACCTGAATGCTCCAGACCAACAACTAGCCACGACTCGTCTGTTTATAAAGCCGTGCTTACAATCGGTGAATTAAGAGCATCTGATTATTATGCTTCTTTTTTATGGAGGCAGTGAGGGTGTGTGTCATATGTCCTGTGAAAACTTTCTTTTTCACACTCCTGTATATGATGAAAAGATAGTTTTCATCAATAGCGATTGAAGCTCCACAATTTCTTACTAAAAGATGACAAAAACAAACAGGTGGATATTGAATCACAGTAATAAATTTTCACAGAAACACTGATACAACATTGTGTGGAGTTCCCTGTGGTCAGATTAAAGCTGCGAATTCACAGATGCAATGTAATTTGCATCCAATTATCCAGGTGCTAATTAACAGCAATGACAGCTCACTGCCAGCTCCATTCAGGTAAAAGTTCACCAGAAAATCATTATTTATAGCTGTGCTGTTTTTCTCACCGCGGCTCATTTGACGTCAGTTAATGTGAATCTCACACACATCTCATTGTTCACTTAATCACACCGGGCTGCTCACAGAGAACTCCGAGTCACGACGAGCAGATGGATGACAAATTAAAGGAAAAACCCGAGTCGCTGACCCCTATGAGGGGGTGCGGTGTTTCTGACATCCTCGTGGCGTGGCTTGGATCCAGTTGTCCCAAATCAGTACAGAACTGTTCAGAGTTATCATTGTGATCCTTTATGTAAAATTTCTAACCAGATGGCGGTGGTCTCTTTCAGGGGGACAGTGCCAATCCTTTGGGGGCATGTGGGCTCATGAGCAAGAAAAGGATATGAATCATATGCTCAGGCAAAAATTGCATATCGTCAACTGTAATCTTCATTATTTAACATTATTCATTACCTTGTATCATTTTGTATATAATTCAAATTCAAATTAAAAGGCAGTGGTGGTTAGCCTGGGCTCGTGGGTGACCTTAAAGTTCCCAATGCACGGCCTACAGTCTGCCATCTGCCACTACAAGATTCCTGCAGTGGCAGATGGGGATAACAAAAGGCACTGTGGCAGCGGACTTAATGTCTCTGGAGACCCGCATGGCAGCCACATGGAGCACAACCAAAACCCAAACTGAAAAACCAACATCAACCAAAAGCCCGTGGAATCTACAGGCAAGAGTAGTGGATGATAGGACGCGAGAGGCAATGTGTCTCTGCAAAAAGAAAGCTTCATTAGCTGATTTAAACCCAGGAAAACTAATAATAATGTAGAACACAAAACATGGAGGATCGGGAAGCAAACTGAGGGCTACAGCACCAGACAGACCTGATTATTTTTGAAATTTAGTTCTACTACCACGAGAACAAAATGAGGAATATCTGTTAGAAGAATGGATTTCATTTCTATGTCTTCTATATTCTGATTTTGTGCATGTCTGGTCTGACGTCTACAGGAATCACACGACTCTTACTATTAGAGGGTTCTAGTGATATACACAGTTTTACAGACCAGTGCTGGACATGTCGCTGTCACCTCAGAGTGACGTCAAAAATATGTGGAGCTGGCTGCAAATTGGGCTGCTGCTGTTCTTGTTTCTGATGTGCTGGTGGTCCTTTGGCTTTGTGCCTACTGCATAGACGGCAGAGGTCACAGGAGAACATCTCTGTAGTGAAAGGTGCTGCAGCACTACTGGTAGCTCCTCTTCAAGTTGAAGAGGGTTAACAATGGAAACAACAATGGAAGGATGTCCTGTTTCTGCCTTCACCTCACTTTATCCATATTTCGTATTCTTGTGTCCACTGAGGCTTCAAGTGGATTTCTCTAAAACTAAATGGTCAAAATATGCTTTGTAAGAACACATTTTGACCATAACATAACATAAGAACTTACTGGCTAATTTTGCCAAATATTACACACATAACTTATAAGATAAGAACTGAAGGAGTAAATCTATGGCGTTATTTTTGTGCCACTACAGGCATCTAAGAAAACGTCAGAGCACTTTTGCAAATATGTGATGTCTTGATGAATCGAGCAGATATTTGAAGTTTACACAGCACCATTCTCTCGCTCAAAATGCAACACATGCACCTGCAATTTGTTTTTACGTGCGCTCGGAATAGTGGCACAAATAACGCCATATAATTCTGGCTTTTGCTTCAAGTCAGATCTTTATTGTCTTACTTCAGTGTGACACTGTGTCAAGTCTTGAGTTTGTGCATTGACTCATGTGAATTCTGACTGCATCTCAGCCCCACAATGAAATTTTTAATCACATCCTAAACTTTTGTTGCAGTGGTGCTAATGCATTCGTGTGTGTAGGAGCAACTGATGCTCATCAATTCAGCTGTACACGCGGCCCTCTGTGTGCATACAAACTAGGTTGCCCATGGGCAAAATGTCTTAGCCTCATAAATATGGATTTTAAAGAGCGACCCAGTTAAGGTCCATAAGCAGAGGACTGCTGCTGCCACAGAAGCTGATAAAGTTGCTTCTGTTTCTGTTGAAAAACAGAAATGATACAATGAGAATCATTAGAATTAGACAATGAATGTAAATATTTAAATATATAGCAACTGTGTAATAACATATTTTTTCCATTAAACAACGAAACTGCATTAATAACTATTTGCAGATGGACCAGTCACACACCCAAACCACTGAAAATCTGATGTTCTGAAAACTTCTGAAAAAGGAGGGTTTTAAACTTGCAGTCTTTCTCATGGCCAGCAGGGGCAGTACAAAAAACAAAAAAAAAAGAAAGTAATTCTGTGGTTGCAAAAAAGAAAAAGACATTGCTTGGCTGCATGATCCCAATAAACACTTTCCCAATTAGTTTATGGATTCTTTTGTTTCAAGCTTCACTGAAAACAAAAGCACATTCACTTTTAAATAAAGTTTTTGTCCAAATTAGTGTCCAGCAGAATAAAAACGTAGCAAACCTTGCGATTGCATTTTCTGAGCATCTCTGCCACCAGGTGGCGATAGCGGTGGTCACAAAAAGACTTCTGTTCCCATAGACGTCTTTGAGAAAACCGCTTTGTACCTTGACTGGTGTCGACACTGAGTTTGTGCAAAGTTCGACTCAAGCCTTCAAAATACAGCTTCAGACCCAGTGGGTGACATCACGGTGGCCACATCCATCTAATAATGTCTATGCTCCCGCCCCCGATCGCCAGAATTCTCCTTAGTTACAGAAGCAAAATGTCACGCTCCTTTTTGTGTCTTCTCTTTCCTCTCCCGGCCGAGCATTATTACTATTATCAGGTGTTTCCTGAGGTCTCTTCCTGTAAAATAAGAGCTTCCTATTGTTGAGTTCTCTCTCCAACGTTGTCAGGTCTAAAGGTTTGAATTGTAAATGAGCTTTAACTTCCATAAGCAGCCCAGATTAGACTGTGTTGGTGAATGATAAAGTAGTTGTGACATATGAAATCGTAGCTATTTAGGCCTTTTTAATGAAGCGGTAAAAAATGGAAGGAAATAGACATCACAGTCAAGCACTGTCAGTTTCCAAACGCTGCCATTATTAGGGTGGCTGTAGGTCAGGAGGCTGCACAGGGCATCTAGTGGTTCGATCCCTGACTCTCCCAGTCTGCATGCCAACTATCCTTGGGTAAGATGCTGACCACAATTTGCTCTCTGATGCATCCATCAGAGTGTGAATGTTAGGTTAGAAGAAAGTGAATGTGGCATCTTGTATAAAGTGCTACATAAGAATCAGGCTGTTTACCATTACTTTATTCCCACATGATAACAATTGATAACATTTTAATCAAAGACATCTTGTATGTGGCAGAAGGGCGCTTGAGTTGATCTAAATGATTTCTTTCCACATGAACAAAATGATCAGAGAGAATGAAGAGATGCTGGTAAAAGTTCTGGAGGTATTCCACAGGGTCTCACTTCATTCACTGCAGCTAAATTTAAACTGCAGTTCTGAGAAACAATGCACAAAAGGTCCAAGCTGTGACATTTTGCTCTCCTGCAAATCTCTGCAAGTGTTCGTGGATCACCCAGCGACTGCAGCTCCACGACCAACAGCAGTGAACAAACATGATAATAGAAAATTAAATTCCTCTTCATATTGAGCTTTCAAAGAATTGAAAGTGTGATATCCCCGGAAGAGAAAAACAAGAGCACCACAAGGGGGAACAGATTGGTAATTACCACTGTCATGCCAAGCCATTAGGACCCACACTTTAGACACCAGCACTCGTCTGCAGAACAGAATATAAAACAACAGTCATTATGTTTGGAATGAATCCTCTAAGACAACCTCTAAGAGCTGATCCATTTTCTTAAGGTTTCATGAGTCAGTACTGTATTTCTGTCATGGAAACAGACCCCTGGGTTTGAAAAACAGAGTAAAAAAAAACTGCTGTTCCTCTAATGGCCACTGGAGGCTGTCTTCAAGAGTTAGCCAAATCCCATCCATGTCTATGTTACATCTATGTTCGACCTTCAAGCAGAAATTACAGCTTAAATTAGTCGTTTGGGTAGTTAGACAGGAACGTGGCCACTCTGACTGTTAGCTGTCGTGACACAGGAAGCTGATATGTCTTTGCCAGGCTGAACTGGATCTCTCAACAATTTTGTAATTTTTGGTGTTGTTTTTTTTTAATGAAACCATTTGTCAAATAACATGATTTATTGAGAGATTTAGTTCATTTCAGATGTTTGTATTTCATTTCTTATCAGTGTTGTACCTATTTATGTAGCTGTACCTGATAAATTATCACTGAGCCCAGTGGTCAGAACAGAGCAAAAGAAAACATTATGGCAACAGCCAAAGTGCAAATACTGAGGCTTCAAAATACAGGTCTAATCAGTATGAAGAGTTGGACAGCACCAGGCCCCGTCATGATTCACACCTACTGGCTGAAGAAGCTGACTGCACTCCACGAGCGTCTGGCAGCACAAATGAACCAGCTGCTAATCGATGAGAGACACCTGAAATCGCTAACTGAAGGTCGGACAGTCCTGATCCCCAACCTGCCCCAGAAGGAACCGGACCCATTCAACTACCAATAACCTGTCTTAGTACCACATGGAAGCTCCTGTCAGGCTTCATAACGCAATGATGCAATCGTCTGCTACGTCCTCTATGGAGGACATCGAGCTGCCACCCTGCCAGTGTTCAGATACCCTGCTGGGATAATATGCTGGCCAAAGGAGGACATCAGGACAAGGAAGCTCCTGACCATGCATGGAGGGTCCTAGTGGTAATCAGAGCACTTGGTGCAGTCATCCCCAAGCTAGGAGAGTGGCATCAGCAGATCCCAGAAACAACATCCGAGAAGAGCGCAGTCCCCGGAAAAGCAAAGACACTTCACAGGACCCTCAAGCTCCCAGAGCTCTGGTAGAGGACCCGAGCTTGAAGGATAAAGACCGCCCGTTTTGTTTCAGATCTATGATGTGATTTGATGGTTATACGATTATTTTCTTGAGATGTTTTATGAAATATTTCCTCTTAGGAAGCAGGGAAGGGCCAGCTGAAATGTTCTTCTTGTTTTGGTGGCTGGGAACTGTGCTGCAGGGAGGTTTCTGCTGATGTTAACAAGAGTGAAAGTTCTTAATGAGTGTGGACAGCAGTGCTGGAATAAACACAGTGAAAACAAGCCCGAAGCTCTCGATGTGTGAAAAACAGGCCACAACAGCCGATCCTTGTTTGATTTAGACAAAGGTTTCTGGACTTTCAAGCATATATTGCATATTTGTATAATCTTATAAGATTGTATAATATTTGTGTAAAAATAGTTTCCAAAACCACCAGCTTACTTTTACACAGCCAAAGGTGAGCACTAAGAATCAGACACAGATGAATCATTGGGATTTTGCATCATCATCATCATTTGATGTTATAGACTCAGGATAGAAGTGCTTAAAACTGGCATTTTTGAGGTTGTGATTTTTTTTGTAGTTCTTTGTGTTTGGAGTGTTTACTTTCTATTAGTTCGTATTAGTTATTCGTTGCTTTGATTGTATATTTAGTAGAGATGGACCGATCCGATATTACGTATCAGTATCGGTCCGATACTGACCTAAATTACTGGATCGGATATCGGAGAAAAATAAAAAATGTGATCCGATCCATTAAATATCACGAAAGCACCTCACAAAACTTGCAACACGCCGTAACTCACCTCAGAACGTTAGCACGTCGGAGCAGTATGCATCACGTGATAGAGCGGCTGTGGCATGCGGGACCTGTCGGTGGTCTGGATAGCATTTGGAGCTTCGCTAGCAACCCGACATTTCATCTCCGACAAAGTTATCCCCGAGAGAAGTAAAGCAAGTGTGTAAGTCCATCTCTGAATGTTTGTAAAGCATTCCTGCGTTAAGCTTAACAAGCGACTGCCTCTCCTGCTGCTACTTCAATCATGAAACTGCTTAACGATCAGCTGATCGGCTTTTCTGTCGCGAGTCCGTGTCTCTAGTTTGCTTTTGGCCCACTTTGCACCAGAAAGAGGAAACCAGCGGCTGAACAACAGCAGCACGTTTAAGCTTGATAAGCTGTTGTTAGAATTTATTTAATATTAATTTCTACTCGAGGATCTTTTTCTACGTAGCTGACGCTGGTAACTGTGCAGGGGCGGATCTAGCAAAGTTTAGCCAGGGGGGCCGATAGAGCATTAACAGGGAAAAGGGGGCACAAAGACATACTTTTCTTTCTTATTCTCATTTAAAATGTCGAGCTTTTAATAAATAATTATCTGACACCCAAAGTTTTAATTTGATGCAAAATGAATAGAAGTCCATTACTGTATATAGTGACTATTAAGTCTAATATATACACCCTAGTAAGCTATAGTACTTTTTCCTTTGGGAAGGTACCATCTGTGCAGTCTGCAATTCTGTTGAAGAAAGATGTTGAATCTATTTAATATTTCTTGAAAAATAATTGATTTCTGTGCATTTTTTTTCACACTGCATCAAATTAAGGTTGATTACGTTGATTAAGCATCATGAGGTGGAGTGTGAGGGGTGGTTCCCTATTTTTTATTTATTTATTTTTGTTGTTGCTGGGAGTTGGAACCCTATTAGTTAGGTTGCTTAATATTTACGCTAAGTACTCTTTAAAATACCAGAATAGGGAGGATGGTGTAGGTTTAAGTTTATTAGATTGATCAGTATTGCTGAACTATGAAATATTTTTTTTTGCATACAGGTATAACAGAATAGCTTTAGTGTAGTTGTTGTTTTAAACTTGAGTATGAACTTATACAAAATGCAGCAAGATATTTAAAAAACAGTTTTGTTGATTAAAAAACACTATATCGGATTCATATCGGTATCGGCAGATATCCAAATTTATGATATCGGTATCGGTATCGGACATAAAAAAGTGGTATCGTGCCATCTCTATTATTTAGTCATATTTGCTTCCATGTTGTCTCAGCTCGGTGTCTCGTCTCCCCTGTCTGTCAATGGTGTCCATGTATGCCCATCATGTCTTGTTCCCTCTTCCTGTGTCCCTTGTGTTATTTTACCTTTCTCTCTCATGCTTCCTCTGTCTCGTTCTCCTCACTCCCTCTTTCTTTCTTTCGTACCAAGCTTGTGTGTCCCAGTTTTTATCTCTCCATGTTTCCTGTTTTATGTTGAAAGTCTTGTGTTTCCATGTTCAGTGTGTTTAGTTCCCTGTGGTGTCATGTTCATTTGTGTCAGCTGTGTTTCCTCAGGTGTTTCCATTTCAGTCATTACCCTTGTGTGTATTTAAGTCCTATCTCCTTCTGTTTGGTGTCAGGTCGTCTTTCTGCCTCGCTTCATGTTTTCTGGAGTTCATGTTTTCAAGTTTGAGGTTTTCCAGATTCAGGTCCATGTTTACATTTTTTCATGTTGAGCTTTAGCTTCACCAGTTTAAGTCATGGTTTAGTTTCCGTCATTGTTTCCTGCGCTTTTCTAACAGTCATAATAAAGGCTCGCTTTTTGTTGAACTTCAGTTCTGCCTCTCGTGTTGTCCGCTCCACAAACACACCAGCCATCGCAGCCGTAACAAAAATGGAAAAAGTATATTTGCATTATAGCAAAACCAAAATCATTTCAACCAGTGCAGCACAGCACAAAGTGGAAATGTCAGAAGCTTTTTACATTGACGGTGTATTTAGTGGCCACTATAGCTGGTGAACATCATGTTTAACAACCAGGAAGAGACAACCCAGCTCCTCCAATCAACATACCCTTTTAATTGCTCTTTTGCAAACTTGGGATGTTGCAATCTCTGTCTCTACTTTAGCTTTGACCACTTCCTTTAAAAATCTTTAGGACGTTGGCTTGGCTGTGGCTCAGGAGGTGGAGCAGGTCAACTACTTAATCGGATGGTTGGTTGGTTGATTGTTTGCTACTCCAGCCTGCATGTCAAATATCCTTGTTAGCCCACGTTCCTGATGTGGTTTGTTTGATTTTGGGTTTAGTTTTCCTTCTTTAAAAAAAAAAAAAAAAATTAACCACCATTTACTTCTTTTCAATTTAATTTAATCAATTTTGCTTCTGTTAATGTAAGGATTTAATGTATACTCTACTGATCCCCGTGGGGGAATTATTCTCTCTGCATTTGACCCATTCACTCAGTGAAGCAGTGGGCAATCACTAATCAGGTGCCCAGGGAGCAGTGTGTAGGGACGGTGCCTTGCTCAGGGGTACCTCATGATAGCCGTTCAGTGGATTCGAACCCCCGACCTTGTGATCATGGGGCGACCACGCTACCTACTGAGCTCTCCCTGCACAAACTCCGTTCTCCGTGTCCAAAGGTTGATTCTGTTCATCTGGACGTTTTCACTTCTTCAGTCTCAGCTGACTGCAGGTTTCCCCAATCTTAGAAACATTCTCCGTGTTTTCTCCCATTTTGTCTGATCTTTGAGCTGATTCATGACAGAGTGAAAGTATAAAAGTCCAGGTGTACTCCGATGGTCATTATCTGTTATAATTTGGGTCAAAGAGCCAGGGGAAATCTGTGCCTGTGATGCACCACTGTGATCCCATTAAAATGAAATGATTAAAGTTTTTAAAAGTAATATGACAAACTGTGGCTTTGACCAAACTCACTTTCTCTGTTTCTCTCTCTTTTACCTTCTTCTTGTCTTTCTCTGTATCTGCATCTTTAACTCAAATGGACATCAGCCTAATGACTGTTGTGACTCCATCCAGGATAAAATTAGTCAAGACAATTTAAATCAATCACCATGTGACATCTGAAGGTGCTCTGGATGAGCTACAGTTACAGTACAGGAAATTAAACAGTTCACTCTTTGTCCTGCTCATCTTAGAGTAATTGGTCAGCATCCTTAGAGTACATGTATCGATTAAACTATCCAGTTTTATTTTGAAAGGATTCCACTTTCTCCTGCTCATACACCTCTCGGCTAATTGTTCACTGCAGTCAACCTGGTCTCAAGCTTATAAAAGACAACATTTAGGTGCAACGATTTAACACTTTTGCCGCGAGACCTCCCTGCCTCAGTTCATGTACACATGCAGATCTTCTCCCAGTTTCTGGATGTGATTGTATTTAAAGAAGATTGGATAACATGCATAATCTGTTGCATAAACATGCAGTAAAACAGGTGTGAGGTCCTTGAGCCATTCAGTGCAAAGTTTTCTAACTGTGCAGTGGTGATGATCAGGCTCGTGTTTACGAGTCAGAATGAATGTTTTTTTCTTACAGTTCTGATGGTTTGTACTGTTTCAAAGTGCACTATACTTAAACTCTTCCCATATTGATGGACAGCAACAGTTGCTTCTTCAAGATTATCCCTGATGTCTTTCCTCCTTGGCATTGTCTCAACAAACTGATCAGAAAGAAGACATAGAAATGTTTCATATTCATCATTGCCGGCTCTGAAACACAGCAAGGCAGTCAGAAATCTTGGAATTGTTTTGGATGGTGAGCTTAGTTTTAATAATCGCATCAATAAGGTCACCAGAACTGCTTTCAGTGACTTTAAAATATATCTAACATTAGAAAATTCTTATCTCAATGTGATCAATTGCTGCATGTGTTCATATTTATTTTACCTTAATTTAAATGCTTCTAGAAACACAACTTGCTGAGAATGCTTTCAGGAACTGTGGTCCTGTTATTTGTGGTCCTGTGTGTGTGTGTGTGTGTGTGTGTGTGTGTGTGTGTGTGTGTGTGTGTGTGTGTGTGTGTGTGTGTGTGTGTGTGTGTGTTTGTTTTCAGGTTCAATATGTTAAACATATTGAGTTTATGCAAGATGAAATGTAGAAATAAAATTGCCCGGCACAGCAAACTACCAGAACGTTTATAGAGGTGCTTACATTTCCTGATGTAATTAAGTGCATTTGGTTATCAGCACTGGCTCCATCTTCCCTCTTAATTCCTATGGAAGCAGTCAAGGTGTCTTTGAAATGTGTTGAGGTTTTAGTTGCCTAATTTTAAGACGTGTGAAGAACCAGATGTTTTGTCCTGATGGATAAAAAGCTTAGAATTTCAAAAGGGTGCATTTCCTAGCTACAGAAATACGAAGAGGATGGTTGGCCCCCTTTAACACACAGCATTGGTATCGATGCATGACAGTGATTTTCTGACTAAATTAAATTACCACCAAAATTTAATAATGACCACGAGTCCAGCATCTTGTGTCTCAGTTTTCTTCTCCACTGAAGCTGCACTTTGTGATTAATACAGTTTTCTGCAGCGTCAACATTAGCGCTTTGGGGTTGTAACATTAAAAACTACCCAGCTAAGAGAAACTGGCAGAGTCACAGAAACATTTGATGAACTACCTTCTGTGAAAATGAACTCAGCCAGGCAAAGTGCTAAAAATGTAAATGAATAAATAAATGAAGTCGAATGACTTGGGCGTACAGGAGACTTAATTATCCTCCTGCTCTTTCTTTTCTCTTCTCCCGTCCATTGTTCTACACTCCTGTCCCCGCTGCCACTTTACTCTTTCATCCATTTCCTTCCTCATTATTCTGCCAGAGCTGTATCACAGCCTCTCCACTGTCCTCTCCACCCTCCCAGCTGTCTCACTGCAGTGACTGGGATTATCTCGAGATGGCAGGGCGACTCACTGGGACGTCTGGGTTTAGGCTCAGAGTCCGGCTGAGAACGAGAAAGTGAAAAAGAGGCAGAGGACAGGGAGGACATGAGGATGGACTGGATAATGAGATGGATGCTATGAGAAGAGGATGCAGTGGGCCTAATAGGATGATCAGTGATCTAAACTAATGATGAGAAATGTTGTTAATTCCATCTGGAGGGAAGGGAGGAGACAAAAAGCCTTCTGCTCTTTCATTATGGTATTTCCTCCTTCTGTGTGGGCCCTCATGTTCCCACTAAACAGCTGAAAATGGCCTTTTCTGTTCAGTATTAAGCAACAATGGCAAACATTTGAAGACAACAAAATATCATTTTAGTTTCCAGCTATTTGTTAGACAAACACATTAGAGGAACTCAATTGTTTTTATTTACTCCAATTAATAAGACCAATGAAGAGCGAATTCAGTTTGGTGAATAATCATAGTCATACTCAGAAGTGTTCAAAACAGATAACGTGATCATTTCATGCAAAATGAGCCAGAGGGAAAAAGCTGAGGTGTTCTTGGTAATTACACGATGTTTTGTCTCGGTGAGATTTAAACTCTCTCGCACCTTTTTCGAGGTTAAGTAAGTGTAACGTGTATAAACGGGATTTGAACTCGTGACTTGCAGACTGACAGAACAGATAAGAGCAGCTTTAGCTTGAAATACTAATGAGCTTACAGTCAAAATCAAACAGGCGAGCGCTGAGGTCTGACCGTCTGGCAAATCCAGCACGTGCTCAGCAGGTTGGGAGGCAGAGATCAAACCCAGGAGGGATCAAGAAGTGGGGAGCAGCAGACAGACAACAGTCTCGGAGGAAAGTGGGGATCGTACTGTCAGCAGTTTCATATTAGATTGGATCTCTTAACTCCTGTTGTTTTGTATTAACTGAGTATCTTAAAAACCTTGCTTCTCTTTGCCTGCAGCAGTTGTCACGGTTACACTGATGTGTAGAGTAAGTATATGAAATGCTCAGACACAAATAACTGCGCTGGTAGGTTTTTCTGGTGACCTGGGGTTCTCAACATGTGGTCTCCAGGCCCATGGTGTCCATTAGAAGTATTATGTGGTGCCTACTGATGTGGCATGGAAGGAATGTAGCTTACCAATGGATATTTCCATGCTCATCTTCATATAATACTCATTGAGCCTCATTGACCCAAGTCACTGAGCTGCCAGTGTCCTTCAAGACATCGTTGGTTGTTTCCATCTTTTGCTCTTTTTTATGTCAAGATGATCAAACACTGACTGCTTGAAAAGACATGTGGCTCAAGATTTTTACATAGTAAAAACATACAAGTCAAATAATTGTAAACTTCATTTATTTCAAATATATTTGAGAAGTCAAGTTCAGAGGTTGAGAGGTAGGTTGGGGACTTTGCTCAGTGACAAATTAAGTTCTAGTATTTCATTAGTTTGTTACACTCCACTGTTTGTTTGGTCGCTTCTGGCTCCAACAAAACCAACATGGTAGCAGCCAATGTGCTCAAATGGTGAAGCTTTAAAATATCTAACCCCAGCGGGGAATATAATGGTGGCTCTGGCCATTAACTGATTGGTGTTCAGTTAAGGTGTGCAGTTCTGCATGTGTATGATGTTGTTCCATAATTTCATTGTAACACTCATTTATTTTTAATGAAAAGGTCGAGTGAAATATCTCAACCTTGGCTCCTGTATCAGTTGGTGAGTGGTCAGCCTGCTGTCTAAACCACATGTCATCCAATCTAATATCACGGCACAGTATGTAATAGACACACTGACCAACCAGCTTGCTGCAGCTTACTGCACCTTCTGCATGCGTGTCCATTTCACATTTTTGAGAGACAAAACATGAAGTGGACATGGTGGACCAGCATGTGTGTTACATGCTTTACCTTGATACTGGGTTGGTAGAACACATGGTGAGGACAGAAGACACGGCATGAAACTGGCATCGCAGAAGACACTGATCTTGGAGCAGACTGTTAACTTAGTTATTCCTGGTGTAAATCTGGCCATTTTGGCTTGACTCGGTCTGAAATGGCCCCTCGAGGGACTTCATGTCGGTAAGCTGGGTAGTAAATATGTACACACCTATAAAGTAGTATAAGACTATTGCTGTGTCAAAATCCTAACAAATACAAAGAGTATAGATATAAAATCTTTATATTTTTTTCTCGCCCAGACCTAGAAAAATGCAGGTATGTGCATCCATCTCCTGAAGACGCTGTGACATGACATCTTCGACATTTGGGATCAAGTTTAATGTTCAAAATGTAAATGTGACTTAAAGGTCAAAAACAATGACTTCTTATTTATGGGTGGCCTATAAATAAGAGGTCAGCAAAATATGTTTGTGTGTGCTTGGGAAGCGCTTGACCTCTCGGCTTACAGCAATATGAGTGTCGCATCGCTGTGATCCTGCTAAGGGATTATGGTAGTCCACACAGAAAGCAGACAGCCCACTGTTGTAAAACAAACACACACACACACACACACACACACACACACACACACACACACACACACACACACACACACACACACACACACACACACACAAAACCTTGTGGGGACCAGGACAAGGGCTGTTGGTCCCCACAAGTATAGTAAACTTCCCATTTTTGGTCCCCATAAAGATATGAATACAGGCTCACACATACACACACTGGCTGTAGTATGTTGTTTGATTGCTTTATGTGTGATTTAGCAAAACCGCAGTGGGCTGTGTGTGTGTGTGTGTGTGTGTGTGTGTGTGTGTGTGTGTGTGTGTGTGTGTGTGTGTGTGTGTGTGTGTGTGTGTGTGTTTGAAGCTTATGCACTGCAAAATGTAAATTAAAACAGGCTACAGTAATGTGGAGCTCTTAAAAACCCATATTTGTTGAAACTGAAATATTTTTTTCCGCCTCAGGTCCAGACCTTTCCCCAACTGAGAAGATTTTAGGCACAAAACCAAAAACAGGACACGGAAGACCCAGGACTGCTGAGCAGCTAGGATCCTCCATCACACAGGAACGGGACAGCATTGCTCCGCTAAAAGTCCAGCAGCTGCTCTCTGGAGTTCCCAGACTGTTGCTAAAAGAAGAGGCGATGCTACATGATGGGAAACACGCCCCTGACCCAACTCTGTTGGGACATGTTGTTATCAACAGATTCAAAATTACACTTTTGCAGTTTAAGCACTGAATGTTTGGAATGCTTTCTAGCTTATATTGTACATAAAATATGGGTTTATGGGGTTTACAAATGACATCATCCTGCTGTTGTTTACATTTACACAGAGCATCCCAACAGCTCTGGAGCTGGGGTTGTATTTGCTAACAGCACTTCACTGACGGGTTGTTACTATATTTGATATTTGTAAAGGATGATAGCTCTACACACACACACACACACACACACACACACACACACACACACACACACACACACACACACACACACAGTGTTGTTGCTAATATTATGTTGTGAAGTTAGTAAATGCAGTGTCAGACAGCCTCTGACTATCATTTAAAATGATATTGATTGTAATTAGTTTCTTCATTGCTCATTCATTTATTTATATTTTGAATAAACTATGCAGTGTTACGTGCAGGCTGTGTGCAGGCAGGAGTGGTAGTAGGAGGACCCAATGTGCAGACACTCGGAAGCGGAACGTGAACTCAAAAGGGTAACAAAACTAAGACTCCAAGGAAAACTTACACAAAGAGACCACACAGCAAGATAAGGGTAGATCATGACACCGACAAACTGAAACACAGGGCTTAAATACACAGAGGGAGCAATCAGGGAATGGGTAACAGGAGGGAAACACAGCTGGGGCAAATCAGGCCTGACGAGACAAAGGAAGCACAACCAGACGCATTTACATGACAGACGGACTTTCAAAGTAAAACAGGAAACATAACACAGATTGAATTTACAGACACAGACTCACAGGCAAGCACTACAGAGGGAACAGAGACGTGGGACCAGGGCAGACACAGACACAGAGATATAGCCGAGAGGGGAGACAGCAACTAAGGATTACACAGAGACATAAACGATAAGACAGAACAACTAACAAAGAAACCAAAGACTAGAAATGATAAATAATATAATGAACAGAGATGGGCGTTACTGTAATTCGATTACTTTTTTCAAGTAACGAGTAAAGTAAGGGATTACTATTGCAAAAACGGTAATTAGATTACGGTTACTTTACTTTCCCGTAGGAACGCTGCGTTACTGCGTTACTAAAACCGTGATTCTTTGCGAGAATGTCTCACGACAGTGACGTGTGAAGTTCGTGACAGCAGCTGTGTGCAGATCAACAGTGGATCATATATCGATTGTGGGAGAGAGTATGAGCGTGCAGCGTTTAAAGCGTGGAAGTACTGACCTTACTTTGAGTTTGATTCCATAAAAAGTGACAAAAACATTAGCGTCCGTTGTGCGTGAGAAGAAAACTTCTTTTTACAGCGAAAAAAACCCTAAACTTCCAAGCAAGCACCGAGTGCGCTACGACGTGATGGGAAACTCACAGAGAAACTCGCGGATTCTTCAACTGACCGCTGCGGCACACCTGCACCAGGGTAAACCTCCGCCTACCCCACTCCTCCTCTTTGATTTTATTTATTTTCTGCTGTGTTTTACTTGCATCTATTTGAAAGACTGAGTGTAAACACACACAAAAAAATATTTTATGTGCTGGAATGTGCAGAAAATAGGTTTAAATGTTAAACTAATTTATTCAAGTCAGAGAATGTTGCATATAATTAAATTTTTGCTTGATGCATTAAGTTAAAAGATTAAAACTAATAAAACAAGTTTTAAAAAGAGACTTTTCCATTTGATTACATTTTGTATGATGGATCATGTAGAAAAAGCAGAATTGGGCTGAAAGTAACTAAGTAACTAAGTAATTAATTACTTTTGAAAATAAGTAATCAGTAAAGTAACAGGATTACTTTTTGGGGAAGTAATCAGTAATTAGTTACTGATTACTTTTTTCAAATAACTTGACCAACACTGATAATAAACTCAAAAACCCTGGTTCAACGACCCAGGCATCGTAACGTGCAGTTTATCTCCGCTGTGTGACAGCAGGTCTACTTTCTCCCGAATGAATGTAGAGAAAGATGATGTGATTTTATTTAAAAAAGAAAGAAAGAAAAACTGAATGTCAGCGAGGCCAGTAAAGATTGTGTACCTGCTGTTTACTACGTGATCTTCTGGCACCGATCCATACACAGAGCTCCTTCCTTTGTGCCTTTATGCCTTAAGGCAGGTGTTTGTGCACAGACTCTGACTTCCTGAGATAATGAAGCAATTTGCATCACTGTGTTCAGGCTATAAACATGATTCCAGCAGCTCAATATTTCAATTATGTTGGCTGGGCATTTGACAAAGTTGAATTAGCTTGAACAAATAACCTTTCTGGTTGGCTTAAATCACAGTGGAATGGTGCAAAACTCAGCAATTATCTTAGTCAATTAATGTAATCTCAGCATCACAGTCTATGCAATTATCCAGCAAACATTTTGACCACGAATAACGTTGGATGGCCATCTTTTCTGGGCATCACGTCTTTGTTAAAAGATAGCTCCAAAAGGACCATTGTGCTAACGTCTGTGACCTCATTTCACTGTTGGATGGATGTATTAAATTAGCATGCCAGATATCCTTGTTAGGCTCTCCAGCATGAGAAAGCTTGTGTTCAAGAATTGGTTTATACTTTTTATCAATGAGAAAAAAAATCAACAAGGACTTCTTGATCAAGAGAAGGTAAAGAACGAGAAATGAATGAATAAATATAAAGCTCCAGAAACTCCTGTCTGCTCTGCACTTTTTCATCTGCATGAATTCCTGTTCAGTTCACCTCCGTTTTTCCTGCCCGCCTTTGTTCCTTTTTTGTACACTCATTTTTTTCTTCAATACACACATAAGGGAGTGGGATAATAAAGCACAGGCTAACTCATTTAGTCTGCTTCCCACCTTCTCATTTTTAGTAAATCCTTTATTCATCTCTTCATGAAATGTGCAGTGTGAAGGAAAAGACACTGAGAGAGCAGTCAAGGCATCAAAAATGCAAAATAAAAGCAACTGAATAAGACATCTGGCACAGCTGTATCTGAGACATTAATGCTGTATTTTATGATCTCAGATATAATATTGTCCTTTTTATTTGTTTAATATATTTAAGGCAATGTGCCGTGAGCTGATTTGGTTACAGAAAATCAAAACCTTTACATAAAACAAATGATGTGAATTATAATTGTGAGTTTTCTAGATTAGACACTTTGTTAGTTTTTAATGAAAGCATCTGAAAATAAGTCACTGACATTTACAATTAAATTATATTTTTGACCAGAATTCCCTTCATGGCATGCAGGTGTCCAAGGTAGTCAAGCTTCAATACCCTCTGGCTAATGAGGTCTGTCTTGGCTAATTTATTTCTGCCTCCAGAGTCAATCTGGTGCTTCAGAAGAAATTCCAAGTCGATGGGATGTCAAGGGTCTTGAGAGGAGAGCTGGGGCCTGAATGCAATTAAAATTAGAATTTTGGAGTGGTTGAGAAAACTTTTAGCAATCTTCATTAACGTTTTTTCTTCAAAGGGTGTTTGAATTAATGAAATTAATGCTAACAAGCTCAAATGAAAACAAACTCCCAAGGGAGGAAAATGAACATAATGCAAGTAGAAAGCGAATCCACGTGCAGCTTTGACTTTCACGGTTTAATTTGTTTATGTGAATTTATTCTCGAGGGAAGGATTGCATCTGTGGCAAAAGCCACGAGGAATCAACAGACCTCTCCCACACAGCAGGCCTCTGGCAGCGCCGGCGGGCTCCTGGCTATATTTTCTTGGCATGGTTTAGGTGAGAAGAGCAGCCACACAGGGGAAGAGTCTGCAGGGATTTATTCTAATCAGACAGCACAATGACTAACACGCTGTCACTTCGGCCGCTGTGGTGTTTTGATGGACAACAGTTGCCCAGTCCTGGCTGTCGGTCAGTGAACCATGAATAGAGGTTAGAGAAAAAACACAACCAAATACAAACCTGTCTGAACAATCACATCTGATGAAGCGTCTTTGACAAACCAAAGTGATTTGATCTATTAAAGAGTTGTACATGTTGATATGGGACATGTCACAGTCAGGCCTAATAAAAGAACTGTGCACATTCAATTCAATTTCATTTTATTTATACTGTAAGATATTCCCTACAATAATACATACAGAGAAAAAACCCAACAATCATATGAACCCCTATGAGCAGCACTTTGGCTGCAAAAACCACTCAAAAAAAGGATGCAGTCATGTGTTGCTTCAAAACCACTTAAACGGTCCGATTGTGGCTCTTTTTCATCAGTCCCTCTCTGCATTAACCTTTTAGAGTAGCTGCTGAAGCCAGCCGAGTGGGAATATATTTACAGACTGATTTACTGGTGAGACTCATTAGCTCCTATTTCAGTTAAAGAAATGAATAGATGAACTTGTGACCTTATAATAGCGTCTCTGGGCAAACACTTGTTTAGAGAAAACCGCTCTTAACACAGATGCTTGCAGCTGATGGTTGACACTTGTTGTGATTTGTAAATGTCCCCATTTTGAAGCAGCCATCAACACGCGTTTGGTCATGACTGAGGTCAGTGACCTTTTTGTGCAAACCACACATCTGATCCACACTGTTGATTCTACATAAAGCAGAAGCTTTTATGTGACGTGTAAGCAAAGGTCTTAAAGGAAATCTCGGCTCTTAATTCAAGTTTTGCTTCAGTAAACAGGACTTTGTAAAAATCTTGACCTTTTGAAATTGAAAATAGCTCTGCAATAATTTCACTGATCTACGCATCATACTGTAATAGGTAGCAGCCTGTTTCACAGCACTGGCATTGGATTGTAACGTTACGGTGTGCCCTTTAATCCTTTTGCTTTCTTCTCTATTGAGGTAGAGAAAACAGTTGGATGTGTCACCCGTGTGACCTCGGTAAAACTAAAACTGAAATGGATTTCATGTCCCTTGGTCCATCTCCCTCTTATCTTCACTTGAGCTGAAATATCTACAGTCTTCTGTTTTATGCGAGTAGTTGATATCAGCGTCAGCGCTGCTTTTGTTTACATGCATCATTATTTTGCTCTAACTCTGTGTTGCAGTTTGTCAGAGTGTATCTGCAGCTTTTCTATTATTTTTTCGTATTTTATATTCTGTTAACGTTCGTGGGCTGAATCAGCAGCGTCTCCAGACTTCTACTGAGATGATGATCATCTGTTCCTTCAAAGAAGCCCTTATCTGGTCGCCTCATTTGACTTCCTGTTTGTTTGCCCACTCACAGGGCAACACAGCTGATTTTATATAACTCCGTCTGATTGTAAGGAAACTTCTGTCCATGAAAAAGATGAGCCAGCTGGAGGAATTTGAACTGTTTGTATTGAATCAGTAAGACAAAGTCTTTCTGCAGTGCAACATCTTTATATTAATGTCCTTGAAAACTACGTTTTGAAACAAATTGTCACAAACAATAAATGCATTGCAGTTCTTTGGCAGATTATGGGACTATGTGGTGCATAAGGCCAGGATTATAATCCCTTGTGGATGGTCACATGGGCAGCTGCAAACATGCGGGAAGCATAATTGTTGTTATTATGCTACACTAGTTTGCTTGGAGGATACGTACACAGTCAGTGCCCTCGGCGCTGTGCAGTCTGGACACACTGGATGATGCAAAGTTTCAGTGTGCCTGCTGACGATCAGCTACATTGTCTTATATCCCTACATGTCTAATTGGATGCACACTTTTACTTGTGGAAGCTGTAATTGTGACAGTGTTAAAATAAGTGACCTCCAGTAGTGTGCATCTGCTCAGATTGGCTGCAGGAAGCCAAACATCAGCCACTAACTTGGAGACGAGGCAGCATGTAGAGCCGATGGAGAGAGGAACAGAGTCCAGGATTACACATATCAGTCAATTAGAGTTCGTCACTGTGGACATTATCGAGCACTATAAGGGAACATGCATGATTTAGAGCTATAGTATGTGTGTAACACTGGCTAGACTCCATCCATGTCAGCCATCTCCAGGCTGGATGTCACAGGGAGCCAGGGAAGAGAACCTACTGTAGGAAATTCAATCTCTCTTTCTAGTCACTGTCACTTTTACTGTGGTGTTTTCAATAAGGGGAAAGCTTTTTAGGGAACTTTCAGAAAAGCCTGCTAATAAGAATAACAAATGCCTAGTTAGAAAGTAACAAATACCTGCATGTAGACGAAAGAAGATTTATTCATGAACAAAGTAAACAGATATGACTTCACGTCACACGTCTTCAATCACTCAGCCAATCTTTATCACTCTAAACTTCACTGAAAGGAAACTAAACAAGTAACAATCCCAGCATCTGCTGAACATCGACAGCGGCTGACAAATGTAACTTTGAAATCTGATTGAACCGTGTGGTCATCTGACGACAGCCTTTTCCCTCACGGCGTGCCGCGCTCCTCTCTGCAGGGGGGTGCTATGCAGTAACTGTGCCACACAGAACACAAAATGTGTGAAGAAGACTGGAGTGAGGAGGAATATCTGGTGTGTGAAATTGTTATTTAACATCAACAGTACATTTGTCACGCGACCGAAGATAAGCTTCATGCTGACAGAATAAAACTCAAATTTATATGTAAATCCATTTCCCCATCTTAGTTCTTCTTGCACTTTTAACATTTTGCTTATATGTGTCACCTAAAAACTTTGATGTTTGGATGACACTTGTAGTCCGGATCTGAACCCTGTGGGAAAACCTGCTTAGGGCTATGGTCGTGAGTCGGAAATCTGTTTAAGTTATTCTCCTGTGAAAACTATAATTTTATAACTGTCAGTGTGAAATGAATGCTCACTGTTCAGTGTTTTTCATGGCTGTAATTATTTAATTATTCAATTAGTCTTTCTAGGCACAGCGTTGGGATTGGCCCACCTACTCTCTATAATGTATAATTATTGGTGTATTAATTGATGTTCTCCTCACTGTATCCCTACAAGTATCATATCTGGCAAAAATTGGAGTGAAAAAGGGAGTGAAATTTCCCCCTGCTGATCTGATCTGATCTCACAGTTCATTAACCGAGTCCTGATGAGCACAGAGATAGAAACTTAGAAGACAATTATGTTACTGCAGGTTAACATTAAAAACACCAAAGCTTCTGGAAAAAATTATAACCGTAAAATATAATAAAAAAAATTAGGGTAAAAACAGAACAATGAAGGTTTAGCTGAGAATCAACGGAGTGAAATGTAGTCACAGTTCACTGAAACGAGCAGATGCCAGATGTTCATGTGTGTTAAAGGGTCAACACAGGGGTGCTGATGATGTAGTCGTGCTACCACATTTCCTTTAGAGCCTGTGTGTCAGAGTGGAGAGTAGTGGAGCTAAATGCAGACAAACAAAATGTGGAAACAGAACTTGCTTTTAACAAGAAGTGTGCCTTTTATTATGTCTGAAAACAAAACACTAACCAGACACGAAAGCCAACTAAAAGAGAAACTAGTCACAAAAACCTAAACTGGGAAAGCTAGCTACATGAAAACCTGGAACACAGGAAACATAGGAAATACATGAACATTTGAGACATGGTAAGGTTAACAGACAATAACAGCAGGAAGCAGAAATACACAGAAGGGTAATGAGGGAAGTGGAAACACAGCTGACACAAATGAACATGACACCACAGGGGAAGCAAAACTAAAGACACCGAACATGGAAAAATAAAACAGTAAATAGTGAGACGCAGACTGTGACAACACGAGCTCGACAACAGGACGTGGAACCCGCAGACAGGAAACACATGACAGACAGGAGAGGCATGGAATGAAAGCGAGGAGGGGAACACGGGAACAGAGCAGGGAAACAAGACACAAGGACACACACATAAACACAAACACACAGAGAAGGACACAGGACAAAGACACAAGGGGAACCTAATACACGGGGACCTAAACTGATCACATCCATTTCTCTATTGATTATTTGTCATTTGCACGATCCGCCTCATTTGTCACGTTGCCATGTTCTCTTCCTGTCCCCTTATCTTTTAATATCGTCATGCAACCCAAAGGTGGATGACGTCCCTGCTTCGCCTGCTCTCACTCACACACAGGACACCACTTATACCTCCACCAAAAAAGCTTTGTGGACTTGCCACAGCTTGGCAGCACGGTGACTATTTTGTGCCCATAAACTGAACATTGACTGCTTTTCCTTTGTTTTGTTGCCATGGCTACCTGTTTAGATTGCTGTCTTTTTAGTCCTCGTCTAAAACGTAATTCCAGTGAAGTGTTGTTAGATACACAAAAGCAAGTTAGCCCCGGGTATTAAATAACCTACTACTGTTTGGAAAACATAGTTTCTGTTCAAACACAGACCTCAGACAACTCTTTGCTGCCTGCCTCTAACAGCTCGAGCTGGAGTGAATTTGATGTGATACTACGTGTATTTTCAAATATGAAAAACTTCAACAGACAAGAAGGAATGCATCACGGTAGCTGTATCACACTCAATCTCTCCTTCGTGCTTTTTGCACATTTGAAGAGTAGAAAAATAAATAAATCTGAAAATGTTACGCAACAGGTTTTTGATAAACTTCTCTGTGTCACACAAGTTCACTCCTGAAAAAAGTGTTGCTCAAGCAATTAACCCCGAGCTGAAAATAGCTGAGGGGTGTTATCTCAAACAAAGAACTTGATCATCCCATGAGTGGAAAACATGGTTGTGAGCCCTACAATTACATGAACTGATGACTCGTGCAGAGTCTTTGACAGACCAGTGCTGAGTTGCTCCCCAAAATCAGCCTTCTGAGAATTAACAGGAAGCTGTTCTGGATGGGCTCTTTTACACATGCTGCATAACTTATTGATGTATATTGCCATTTCCAGCTCAGCAGCTCAGCTCTACTTTCATCCCTTGCTTGACATGCATCAATCATGCTTCTTTTCCGTGCAGAGAAACTCAGCGATTTGCACTTCATAGGCGATCCTCCTTCGTGTGATGAAGTTTGACCTGGTGTGCAGGATGGCTCATAAGGCTCCATGTTTGAGATTAAGGTGTTGCATCCTCTCTGGCAGGACATGGATAGCTTTCCCCATATAGTGAAGTCAGGGTTGCATTATGAGGAATAAAGGAAGTGCTACATCTCATACCGTGTTTTTGCTCTTCTTTTTCTCTGCACTTTATCCCCATTATCTCCACAGTTAAGTAGTCCTGTCAAGATGAAGAAGGAATCTGCTTCTGACTGTGGCGACAAAATGCCTTCCATGCGTCAGTTTTTATAAGTCAAAGGTGGTCCCATTTGTTCCCACAGTGCTGCAGTCTGCTGGTCTGTTGCCATCTGCTGAAAATCCCAAACTGTTATTGACAATGCTGACAAGTAGGCCGTCCCCCACAGCCCCTCAAAAGATAAAGGGCTCAACATGACATTTCAGCAGTGAAATAAAAAGTAATAAAAAGAGCGTAGACCTGTAAGTATGACACCAGCAGCAGATTACAATCAAACTACAAAATACATGTGAAGAAAATTAAAAAGAACAAGATATGATGAATGAAATAATGAAAAGTACTTTATTTACTCCATATTTGAGAATTCTTTGTTAATGTAGTATTATTATCATTATCATTGTTGTTAATAATAATAATAATAATAATAATAATAATAATAATAATAATGCTGCACTGGCTGGCCTGTATGTTTGTGTGTGTGGAGTGTGGATGTTCTCCCTGTGCCTGTGGGCTTTCTCCTTAGGTGCAGCCCAAAGACATGCATGAGATTAGGGGAATTGGGATGGTCTGTCCCTTTGTGTTACCCCCTTTCTTGGATGTATCTTCCCTCTCACCCTATGATAGCTGGCTTAGTGCTCCAGAATCCTGGTGATTGGATATTGGATGAGCAGAATAAAATGGATTTATCCCCGCTTGCATCTTAAATCCTGCTACAATGTCCTGGACCATCTCCAGGACCCCTTTTCACAGCCTGAGGTTTGGGTCCTGTCGGCCGTGGCAGACTCTCCTGCCTCTAAGGATCTGGTGCCTGTTCTTATGCTGCCATAATCAGAGCCTCTTTGTTATCCTTCAAGTCGTAGGATTTCTGGATGTCAGCCACTTCCTCTGTCTGCTGATGGTACATCTCATGAAGGGACTCCATGTTTCTTCATGTTTTCTCATCGCTTGCTGCGTTTCTTCCTGGGGACCATCTTCCTGATGTATTCAAGGATGATCTCGGTTTAATCCTGGCTCATGGCTCTGGCACTCACTAATCCTCACCCACATTATTTTTGTTATTATATGGCTGTAATTGTACACCTCTCACTCAACATTCGAGGTAGACTTGTGTAGGATCTAAGCCTGGGGACCCTTTCCGTCTCATTTTTTAACCCATAAATTATATTTTCTATAACCTAACCAACAAGAACTGGTGCAGAAAACTAACAAAAGTAAATAAATAGGAAACCATTTAAACCAAATAGTGATTGAAAGCTAGCATGATCAGTGATTGTTACAGAACTCCACATGTGCAGAAATCAATGACTTTAAGCATATTTTAACTTATACACTGTATGCTTCATTTCAAACTTAAACAATGCTTAAAAAGAACTCAACCACTGAATGCTATCCAAGTGAGGCTAGATGGGGGGCAGCACTTGGCCATCTGCGTTTTGTGGATGATGAGGCTCTGTTGGCTTTATTAGAGCGTGACTTCCAGCAACACTGGAGCGGCTTGCAGCCAAGTGTGACATGGCTGCTATGAGATTTGGCACCTTAAAGTCTGTGGCTATGGTTCAATGCCCAAAAACTGGGGAGTGCTCCCTCTTTGTTTTAGGAGGGAGGCTGCTTCGAATGAGGGGGTTCAAGAATCAAGAATCTTCTTGGCTTAATGGGAAGGTGGAGCCTGAGTTGAACCAGTGGATTGTTTCAATAATAATAATTCCTCCATCCGTTCTCTTCTGCTGATCCTTTCCAAGGTCGTAGTGGTGCTGGAGCCTGTCCCAGCTACCATAGGGTCTACCCTGTCTCTCATGGAGGCAGAGTAAACCCTTGACAGGTCACCAGTCTGTGGCAGGGCCAACACAGTCTCTGTCAGTAATAATGCAGGTGTTTAACTGGACTATTGTGGTGAAGAGAGAGTTGAGTCAAAAATTAAAGCTTCACCAGTTCATCTATGTCCCGATCCTTGCCTTTGGTCATTGAATCTGGATAATGAATAAAACACGTTTGTGAATGCAAGCAGCTGAAATGAGTTTCCACTATGGGACTGATGGAGCGGTTTGAGGATCTGATGCCTCCTGGGGACCAACCTTTGGAAGTTTTCCCAGCATGCCCAGCGGTGAGGAGATCCTGGGCTAGACCCATAACCCACTGCAGATTATATATATCTCATCTACCCTAATCTTAAACATTCAGTTCAGCTTATATGATCAGTTGGAAAAAGGACTGAGATTTGTTTAGCTAACTCAAATCAAAGCTGTTCCATCTGTGGTTGAAGTAAATGCATTTGTTCTGATTTTGCTCTCTGTCTCAGCTGGGCTTGAAGGTATCAGTAACGTGGGTTAGAAACTCTGCTGAAAGATCTGGGAGCAACAGGAAAGTGGCAGATCTCCGACACGGTATGTTTCCCACATGGGATACTGACTTGTAATTTGGCACAATTAGAGTGAAGTGTAGCAAAGCCTTAAACTCGCACGCCTCCATACTTCGTTCACCATTTCTCTGGCTTAATGGTTTAATTTTTCCAACTTTTTGACGTTACCATATAAGTCATCTTGGATCTAATCAGCCAGAAGGACAGTTTTCTTTGTTTTAGGTTCCATCTCAAACAGAAACATATGAATTTTTCTTTCGCTTGCATCAAACGCCCTTCCCCCTTCATTTTGCTGAGCCTTACACCTTTCTTATTTACAAAATCCCGTCTTTATTTCCTCTGAATGTTTGATCCCTACAGCTCCTGACACAAATATGCTCACCCGCCAACCTCCATTTCCATCACCAGCAGCCATACATGACTTAGAGCTAGATGATGATGGGAATGGAAATATTTATGAAATTTAATTAAATATATATAGTTGCTCTACAAATTTAAAGCCATGTTCAGTAAGTAAAACTTTTAAAAAATCACCCCTCCTGATTAAAATTTCTCTTTAATCCCTGCTTGCTGAATCCTTGTCACTCAGTCTGTGATCATGTTTGTCAGCCTCCTCCTGTCTGAATGACAAATGACACCTTCCAGCTCATGTGAGAGTGACAACACTGGCCTTTGAAAATGTTGAGGTCCTAATGAAAAGGGAAACTTTAAAGCCAACCAAACCAAAAAAACCTGATCTGGCATGTCGACTGAACACCTTTGATCCATTCGTCCATGCCAACAACTGTTCTGCTGAGTAATGATCCCAACACACACACACACACACACACACACACACACCGTCATCTGCAGATTGTCTCTGTTGCTTTAGGGCCAAGTATCATGCACACATTACTTTCTCCCAGCTTTGTCTTTCAGTTAAATCTTTAAATGTCTCTTTGGCCCACTGACTGTTCGCTGCACTCAGCTATTGTGTGCTTATATTTACAACATCAGCTCATTTAAAAACTATGGTTATTGTGGTTATTGTAAAACATGTTTAATGGGCAGTTACAACACTTTAGAAAACAGGAAGAGTTGCTCAGTTTTATGTGGGAGACAGACGCTGTACAGAGGAGCAAGGATAGCATTGATGTATGGACCTGTAGCAAGGTACCAACTATATTTAAGAAGCTGTAGGAGAGTGCAGAGGATGCTTGTGGCCATGCTACCTCATAAGCGAGAACTTTAGGAGAGAGGTCAGTAAGAATATGTGACAAGAAGAAAACAGAAAGAAGAATATCCAGCAGCATTTTGTAACTGCAGGATGGGTTTGTTTTTAGGTCCTGACTGTTTACACCTGGTGTTTCAAACTGATTCTAGTTTACAAGCCAAAGTGTGCCACCTGCAAATGTATCCCTGTAAACTGACTATGAAGTGAGGCATCCATTTGGAAAATGTTCACATTTATTTATTCATGTATATGCACAAAAGATGATGTTGAGGCTACTGGTGAAATAATCAGAATAATCAGAAGTTCAGATGTCTTCCCTTTTAAAAAAGGACTAAATCCTACCAAAGATTAAAGTTTTCACAGATCATAAAATAACTGATGTGAAAAACTGAGAGTTTCAGGTAGAAGAATTTTAACAGACTTGAGTTTGTGTTAAAAAGAGGAGATTGAGGAAAAACTCCAGAGTTTAGTGTTTTATGAGCACAGCACAGCTGTTTGCTGGCCCTTTTTCTCCCTTTGGTGAAAAATAAAACATCTTTATATGGTAATATGGTTAATTTATCTTTTGAAGCTAGAGGATCATCCACCACTAAGATCTATAAATCAGGAGCATTTTGATCATATCTGAATATTTACGGGTTAGATTCCCTCCAGCCTCCTGTACAGGGCCAGGTGGTAATCTAATTCAAAGGGCACAGTTTTCCTATTTGTTTTCCTTCTTTTATTGTTTACTGATCATTGCTGGGAAAAAATAACCATTTTCCTCACATTACAAATATAAATGCTATTTTGCTCAATATAAAACTTGTTGCTCTCGAAATCAGCGTCTGAAGAGCCCTTCCTTCAATGCATCGCAATCAGCTTTCCTCAAGAAAATAAGTGAGTCTAGTGTAGTTTGCAGTGTTTGAGAATCATGTAAGACAAGTGTTAGGTAATTATAAGATGAGGAACGTGGTGTTTTTCTGCATGCACAATATGAGCCGTTTGGAAATTCATCCCCAGCATTGAGCCTTAACGGTGAAATGAACCAGAACAGCTGAGAAAAAGCTTTTTATTTACTGTTCAAGGTGGGAAAATACATTATTTTTCTAAAAATGGAGTGACTATCATTTTGTCCCCGAGTAGATTCTCACCTTTAGCACATGTGTTTTCTTAATGCAGATTTTTCTCCCTGCATTTTACAAAAACACTTTCTTACACCGACTTCTCAATGACCCATCTGAAATGGGCTGATTGCCTCGCAAAATTGTTTTTTGGCCTCTCTCTGAGGTGATTGTTTTGATGCATTTTCTCAGATCACCTGCAGCCTCTTGGATAAAGAAAAATCTCTCACACCATGATTTTACCTCCCGTTAATGCCCCCCTCACTCGCCATCACAGAACATTTGGACAGATTGCTTACTAACAGCTTTCTCCCTGTGAAATATTACTGCGAGCCTACAGAATAATTCCCTTCAAAGATTTATTTTACCATGTAGCTGCTTTTCAACGTAACTGTCCCGTCTCTGCTTCACTGTCCATTAGTGCATTTACTCTAAATGTATTCCCTTTGAGATTGAACCCTGAAGCATTAAACAGCGTCTCTGAAACCTCTCGAGCTGTTATTGAAGCCGTGCTGCTCAAGTTCACAGCAGTTTTCAATTTCAGGGCCTTAAAGACAAAACGAGGAGCGCTGCTGCACCATCAGTATTGTTTCAAATTTCAGTTTAATTCAGCAAACAAATCATCTCAGAGAGGCGTGATATTACGCAGGCATACAATAAATTCAACACTTGTACAAAATCTAAATGCAATTTTCTACACGAAGAGTGGACATAATGGAATTTTGCTCAGTATTCATATCCTGAACTGTAACAATCTTCTTTAATCCTTTGCACATGATGTCAGTGGGAATGAGAAGGCTCTCATGGAATGGTTGGGAATGGACTGTTTTCTCCAGGAGAGACATTTAAATGTAGAGAAGAGAGCTGTGGAGTTCTGACACTTTGTCATGTTAATTCTCCCCTCAAAAAAAGCTACATTTTGAGGAGCACTCCTTTGTTTTCAGGGTTTGATGTTAGATTATTCGATCTTTACAAAAAGCTGTTACCTACATTTGCATTCTATAATTGCCTCTTTATCTTAAAGGGTTTATCAGACAAAGGAAGGAATTCGAATAGCTTAAAATCACGAATACAGACATAATCCAACTGGCTTCCTTGATTTTTGTTTTTTTCTTTGGGGGGGGAAGGGTGCTATTCTTCTTCTTCTTATTATTATTAGAGCAACATGTTGTGTTTAATCCCTGACTATGTCAGAGTTAGCTCTGGGATTTTCATAGACGATTCATTTGTTACTGGTGTGGATCACCATGGTGTCTAGGGCTGGATCTGTGAGTTTATTTTGTATTTTTCAGGCTTTTATGTAAGTTTTTTTTTCTTACATTAGATTGCATTAATGTTAAGTTCTTGTGTTATTTAGTTAGAGTTTAGTTGAGTCATTTATTCTAGTTCATGTTTCATCCATGTCTCTGTGTTTGAGTCTTTTCCTGTGTTCTGTGTAAGTCTGTCTTGTCCTCTATGTTTAATCTTTGGCGATGCTTTCATCTCCCTTATCTGTTCCCTTGTGTTCCCTTGTGTTCTGTGTCTCCCCAGTCTGTCGTGTGTGCGTTTCCATCTTCTGACGTCAAGCTTGTGTTGTCATGTCTATGTTCCATTATGTTTCCTGTTTTATTTTGAAAGTCTTATATTTCCATGTTGAATGTGTTTAGTTTTGGATTTGGGTCCAGACCATAAACACACCGGCTGCTCAGCCGTGACACATGGTAGCTGATGGTGTTAACCTAACCTGCTCTGCAGCACATATGTTCCAGCTTAGAGATCAGCAGGTCACAATCAATCACATGACCATTTCTGGAAGATCCCCCTATTCTTTTTTTTATTTATTTTTTTAGATTACAGGTAAAATGTATGATCCTGAATCTGTAAGTCGCTTTGTTAGTTGTTTAGTTCACAAGGACACGGATACACTCTCACAGCAGACAGAATAATAAAAGACCAGCTTTTTATCTGGGTTGAATAAAATAAAACCAAATAGATGCTAATATGATTTTAGCTATGCAGATGCCAAATGAAAGCAACAACAATGAACAGCACTTGTTGGTGAAGTGGAAACAGAAGCGGAAGGAAACACCGCTGAAGACAATCAAGACAATCAACTGAAACAGCTAAGAGACAGCTAGCTTTGTAAAACTGAAGTGACAAAGTCCAGCTAAATACAGAAATCTCACAGTGGCAAAACACAAAATACTATGAGAAAATTAAAAAAGTATTAAAAAATTTAAACAATAGAAACTCAAAGCCAGTTATAGCTCTGAGCTATTCGTCACTGGAATATTGAGTAACTCTCGTTAGTATTGCCTGGCTTCCTTGCGATTCTACTGTTCCCGTGTTTGCCTTCGACTTACCCTCATCTGTGTAAACAGGTTTACCTGGATCAGCCCTTTTGTGACCCCTGGACCCCGTGAGTAGGAGAGTGAGCTGAGCTGCTTGTGTGGAGACTATTTGGACGAGGAGCAGAGCGAGTGCGAAGAAGTGTGTCTCCCCAGCCTATTGATCCCCGGGACCCTGGTGTTTCCCCCCTCCCTTCACGTGTATATAGCGCACCAGTGTGATTAATAAAGTGTCGTTGAACTGTGCTACCTCAGTCTGCGCCTGAGTCCGTTCCACCCCCGTGACAGAAAATTTGGACTATTTCCTTCAGTCTCCAGGTTTCTCTACTAAACAAGTTTGTAATTGTTAGCCAAAACTAATACTAATTATTGAATATTAATTTCATTCTATTGATTTTACAGTCTGGTAGTTCTGACTAACTCTGAATCTGACTCGTTTGTCTGGTTCTGCATGGAGGTCATGTGTTAAACAAACACCCTTTATTAAGCAGTGAGGGTCAAATTAAAGAAAATGATCCATCTCGTTTCTTAAGTCGTGATAACTTTAATTATCATCACTTTGTATTTTCATTTGTTTCCCTGCTGGCTGGGCCCAGGGGCCTGCTGACCTGTTGGAGCTGAATCTGCTGACAGTCATAACAAAGGGAACTACTTCTTGTTTACTCTGATGGGATCATTGAACGCTGTCTGTTGGACCCTGGCCACTCAGATTTCCTTTAATTTATTCACAGCATGTTTCCAGACAGCTTGATTTCCTGGATGATGTGTGATGTTACACAGCATTATGTTCATATAGCTGGGGAAGACCAAAATCCTTGACATACCAGGTTTTTTAAGTGGACTGGATTGGAGCTAATCAATATTCTTCTTACCGCTACATACCCATCAGCATGTTCAATTCAATTCAGTTCAATTCAATTTTATTTATATAGCACCAAGTCACAACCTCAAGGCGCTTTATATTGCACAGTAGATCGTGCAATAATTCCTCTCAGCACCTCATTTTCTTTTATGGACTTTAGTGATTAGTTCCCGGTCCATGTACGGTGTAGGAGGAGTGTGGAGATTTTTATTCCTTTCAAAAGTCACAACCTGGATGTTAAATCTTCAAACTTGATCACACATTTCAGTGAAGATCACATCTTACCTCATTTTCTTGACCTATTTATTCCTTTTGACTGTTTCATTTCCTTAACTCGCAAATGAAACAGTCATGGTTTGGAGAAATCCGTCTATATTACTACAAAGATTAATGCAAAGATAATACACTTTTGGTCGCTTGATCCTCGCCCTTGTCCAGTACAATGTTTTTTGTTGTTACTGACCAGAAAAGGCGGCGGCGTATCTCTATGATACTAACCAGCTATCAGGATCTGTTATTAAACTATTTCAATTTTTTGCCCTCTATGTCATCCTCATCATCCTCTGATGCTTTAATATCGCTGCCTTAGATTTTGATCAAATTCATCTGACTGGAGGTTTGAACTGGGACGGTAAATGTACATAAATGTACATAATGAATTAATACAATGAATCAATACTCAATACGCATAAATGTTTCCAGACTGAAGACCTCAAATAGCTTTTAAACAAGATTTGAAGCATTCCTGGGAGCAAGCTGTCTTTCATGATTTATGGGACTGTGACTTGAATAGAATCTACCTCAATACTGAACTAGCGAGTAAACACATTTGTAATGCTTTTATCAAAATTATAATCACAATCTGTTTTTTTATTAGTGCATCCAGTTAGTAGCAACTTTTTTTTTTTTTTTTTTACAATTGTGCTTTTCATTTTGTAACTGGCAGTCGGCATCATGGACACCCTTCTTCTCTGCTGCTGCTAAGTGGCCATCTCCGTCTCAGACTTCCCCATTGATCGTTTTTTAGGAAAAAATGAATTAAGAAGAAATATTTTAATAGACTACACCTGTTTCTTGTAGCAATCTGCAGAAGGATGTGACATTGCTGGAACTGGTTATGTGGGGAGTTCATTTCTTTACTCAGGTTTTATTTGTTGTAATTTCTGTTGCCCTCGAGACCAGGTCTCTGCTGAGAAAAGAGATTTTCAATCTCAGTGAGACTTTAATCTGGGTAAATAAAGGATAAGAGGATAGGTGTTGGTGTTTATATTACAACCAATGACTTATTTAGCTACTGATAGGCCTGTGGCAGTGAAAGCTTGAGAAGGCAGCCTGACTCCCACCTCATCCCCAGTGTTGGATAACGTTACCTTCCTGTCGTGTTTGGGTCATTCTATTCGGGTGATGGAAAGGTGAAGTGTAATGTGCTGTGTCGGGTTGTTTTGGTGAGACAAAGCCTTCAGTTTACCACATCATCTGGATTCCAACATTCAGCTGTAGTCATGAGATCTGAGCTCATGAATACAAGTGGCTGAAGTTAGCTCCCTCTGTAGGGCTGCAGCAGTCAACCTTAGACGTGGGACTCTTCTCTACTTCTCATGCACCTTTCTGTAGAACCAGGTTTCTCCACAATTACAGCCAATAGAACTTACATATAATCTATTTTTAAGTGGCTTGGTTTGTTCTTTATTTCTGGATTTTCTTATTTTCCATGTCAACTTAATGATGTATTATTCACTGGGAACATCCTGCCTCAGAGGGATGCTGATAAACTAGTTCATACTTTTGTTACTTGCAGCCTGGACTGCTGTCATTCATTATTATCAGGCTGTTTAAAAAGCTAATTGAAAAGCCTTCAGTCAATCCAAAATGCCACTGTGAGTGTAGTGACAGTGATTATATTTCTCCCATAATAGTTTCTCTTCATTGGCTCCCTGCTACATCCACCCCCGAGATGGTTAGAGTCTAGTCAATTTTAATCAGAATCAGAATCAGAATCAGAATACTTTATTGATCCCTGGGGGAAATTATTTTTTGTTACAGTGCTCCATTTTAAACCAACATTAAGACAAGACAGACAATACACTAACTAAGAATAGTACAATATATACATATATATACATACATACATACATAAGTCACTCATAAATAAATAGCTGGAAAAGAAACATGTGTAGTTGTAGCAGCAAACAGTGTGTTAAGTGGATGCGTTGTACAGGGAGATGGCCACAGGCAGGAATGATTTCCTGTGTCGTTCAGTGGTGCTTTTCGGTAATCTCAGTCTCTCACTGAACGAGCTCCTGTGACTGACCAGCATGTCATGGAGTGGGTGGGAGGTGTTATCCAACATTGTCTTTATCTTGGACAGCATCCGCCTCTCCGACACCACCTTGAGGGAGTCCAGCTCCATCCCCACAACATTGCTGGCCTTACCGATTAGTTTATTAAGTCTGTTGGCATCTGCGACCCTCAGCCTGCTCCCCCAGCATGCAACAGCATAGAGGATCGCACTGGCCACAACAGACTCATAGAAAATCCTCAGCATTTTCTGGCAGATGTTGAAGGACCTCAGTCGCCTCAAAAAATAGAGACGACTCTGGCCCTTCCTGTAAAGTGCTGTGGTGTTTTTAGCCCAGTCCAGTTTATTGTCAATGTGTACTCCAAGGTATTTATAGTCCTCCACAATGTCAACACTGACCCCCTGGATTGAAACAGGGGTCAAGTGTTTCCTGGTCTTCCTGAAGTCCACGATCAGTTCCTTGGTCTTTGCCACGTTGAGCTGCAGATGATTCTGCTCACACCACGTGACAAAGGAGTCGACCACAGCCCGGTAAATGCATTTTCCCTCAAACAAAGTGCTCAAAAAACGCCACAGTGACAATTTCAGTTACATATTTCAATCATATTATCTCCCTCCAGGCTTAGATTTAAAATTCAATTTTTAATTCAATTCGGTTTTATTTTCCATAGAGCCAAATCACAACAGCCGTCACCTCGAGGTGTTTTGTATTGTTAAGTAAAGACCAGCTGGAGGTGATGGGACGAAGACAGGATGATCTTTGTGGAATCTTCTGCTTCACGTACGAAGTCCTGAATCATGATGATTCCATATTATCCAAACAGAGCACTACTCTCAGACTTACTTTTGTTAAAATGGGTGGACAAGCCCTCCGCTATCAGGCACCTGTCCCGAGGAACCAGTTCCCGGGTTGGATTCAGGGAAAAGACTCTCTCTATTTTTACGATTAAGCTCAAAAATGTTAAAAATGTCTTGTTTTTTGATAAAGCTTATAGGTAGAACTGGATTAAGTGAACCCGACTCATTGCTTACTTGAACTAGTGGCTGCTGGGGGAATCCCACTGAAGCACTGAGCACTGCACCTCTCATGTTTCCACTAAAAATGTGTTTGTAAGCCACTACTGCATGACACCAACCTTTATGTGCTCTCTCATAGTTTGTGTTTTGTCCCGTTTGTTGTTTTAGTCATTTTGTGCTCCCTTGTTTTCGCTTCACTTTCTCCTCATCCTCCAATCAGCTGAGGCAGATGGCTCCCTGATCCTGGATCAGCTAGATATCTCCTCCTGGTAAAAGGGAGTGCTTCTTCCCCAGGTCACTCACGTGGGGCGGTTGTCCAATCCTTGGGAATCTCTCTCTCTACTATTCTTTATGTTACTGTATGAAGGCAGTTCTTGTGACTGACCTTATATATTCAAATTAAACTGGCTTGCTTTATACAAATTGCCAAAATGGATTTATAAAAATACAAGTTTCAAGAAAAAGAGCAGAAAAGGATTTAGAGGTACAAAGAGAAAACACATTTAAAAAACAGAATGCTGGTGTAGATGAAGCTCAGAAACAACCTGAGTACTGGATGTAATGAAGGTGGAACTAATGAGGGAGGTGGATGCAGGTGAGAGAGAAATGTGGGTGGGGACGCAATCAGCCAGTGCAGGCTACAAACAAACAAAGAGAGCAGAGGGAAACCTTTTCTAGAACATCTGATTTTCTCCCTTGTTGTACAACATAACTGCAAAACTGTCATTTGTCTGAGAACTGTGTTGTGACTCTCATAATAACTAATCCAAGTAGAAACCCATAAATATTAGAGTAAAGGATTACAGCTGTTACTCATGCATGTGAAGCTCAGCATAACCAAGTGAAATCTGGATTAAAGCTAAATCCTTGATTCTTCTTAACAGAACAGAAACGTGTGCAGAAACTGCATTTTTAAGACAAAGTCTTTAATCACAGTTTAGAAGAAAATATGCTTTTGTGCGATACAAACCAAATCCAGAAATGCATCAAATTAAACTTTTCCAACCGTGGCTCAGATCAAAGAAAATGAAGCGCACACCTGGGACTGCACGCTGATTACGAGGCTAAGTCATTTCGGATAAGCGCTTCGGCTAAACGACAGTTGGTGGCACATCGTAAGTCAGCAGGAGTGAAACGTGGAGATGGGAAGAGTGACACGCAGACGCAGAGAAGAAAGAGAACAAAGTGTGGGAAGCAAAGTAAGAAAGAGACAGGGCAAAGAAGATATGAAAGAATGGCCGGTGGGGATGAATGAGAGCTGAGAGGATGTTTCCGGAAGCTGTTTAAGAATTAATCCAACAGCGAGTGGTAAGCAGAACACAAATACATCAAACCCAGCCGTACAGCTCCCTGTGCTGAGGCAGCTGAAAGGGAATATTATAAAGATGCAAATGTGGCCCATTTACTGAGGTGCAGGAGCTTGGATTGAAATTTTGGATTTGTGTGTGTGTGCGTGTGTGCCTGTGTGTGTTTGGCGTGTATATAAATGTCGATTTAAGCAAAAGGACATTGAGACAAATGCACACACTGCCGATAAGATGTAATAGTTTCTGCAGTGTGTTCATTTGCATCCTGGGCTGCACTGCCTCACACGTTATGAGGCTGAGATGCCGAAATATTAAAGAAATGGATTGAAGCAAATAGACTTTTAGAATAAAATGATACATGTCATGAATTGATTAGATCATTTTGAAAGGACTTAATGCACAAGACATGTTGCTGACCCAGATGCACGTGCACACACACACCATTAGCCATTAGCCTTGCTGCTCCACTACAAAACCCGACAGCAATGCAAACGTCAAACAGTGGCAAACATATGGAAGTGCTGTGGCGAACAAAAGACTTCCCCACTGGAGAGCTTCTTCACAAAAGATATTTCCGCTGCGCGCTCGTTTTCAGAGAAACTTCAGGCTGCTGTCTGAATAAACTTTCAATAAAGGGTTTCTGTCAAGTAGTGACATTTCAGCTGTGCCTCTAAATGAGAGGGGAGGTTTTGAAAACAGGTCACCTTCTCAGCTGCTCAGCATTGTGTTCCCATCTTTTGTACATGCTGATTGCTAAGCAACTAAGAAATTATTGGAATCAAAAAAATGGCAGCTCATTTCACTGCAGGAGTTATTTTAGCTTTTAAGTTGGCGGCTTGATGCCTGTTCTATAATTATAATTAATGTGAGAGGGCAACCTCACAGCACAAGGTCACCAGGTTGATTCAGGGAAGAGTCGGCGTGTTCTTTGTCTTTAACGTACGGTATTGAACTTGCTCTAATTAGAAGATCATGGTGCCGATTATTAACCTTCATCTTAATTGCTTTTCAGGTTTGAGATACCTGGATATGTCAGCCCTTGTGATGTAGTTTGGTTTGTGATGTTCTTTTTCAGACATCTATTGCTTTCTGAGGCTTTGATTTTAGACAATTGTATTTTTTTCGCACAAAAAGTGACCCTCGTTAAAAGACTGGAGTGCTAAGTTATCAGTTAATTCTAGCAACCTTGGTTTCCATGCTTTCATAGACAGTGTAGGTGTCTTTAGAGCGGTGGGTTCAGCAACTGTTCGACTCAGCTTGGGCATTTTGTGTCACTTCTTCTAAATCTCCTAAAATGCATTAAACAGCAAACTTGGTGCTCTGCAAGATTACTTCTCAAGTTTGTGTGCATAAAAGTGTCAGAGAATAAGCTGGGACTAAGTGACTCAGACAAACAGAAATGTTCTAGGCCCCAGACCATTAAGCACGGTCTCATAATTCACCAGTAAGAGAGTGGTGAACCTACATGGGGCTGTGTAAAAAAATAGCTAGCTATCACAAATAGTTGATTGCACCGTTTAGGGAGCAATCCCTTTTTCACACAGGGCCATTAGACTTGGATTTTTTTCCCCTTAATAATAAACACCTTCATTCAGAAACTGCACTTTGTGTTTACTTGAGCTATTTTTGTCTAATATTTAAATTTGTTTCATGATCTGAAACAATTAAGTGTAGCAAACATACAAACAAACAGGAAATCAGGAAGGGGGCAAACACTTTTTCACACCGATATATGTGAAACCAAAACTCCGTGTTGCAGTCACTGAAGTGTTTGGGCCACACTTGTAGAAAGCTTCTGAGTCCGTCTTCCACCACTGCTATAAGCTGATTTAGCCACCACGAGCTACAGAGGCACATTTCTTTTTTCAAGCTCTCCACTTGACAACGTTTAGCGACAAAGGTGCCGAGCAGAGTGCCAGAGGCTGGGAGAAAAATACAAACAGAAAATAAAGAAGAAAAGCTGCTTGGGGTGAACTGAGGCACTGCAACAGATGGCTCACCCCACTTCTCTGCACGTTTTAAAGGTATAAGAGGTCACACACTCATCAGTGAGACTAAGCCTCAGACTTTCTGCGAGTACGTGATTGTTCAGTTCAGCACCAAGGACAGCTCTCTCAGGCTGAGGTCTGCATCGAGGTACTTTGCATTTTCTCTCACATGCACAGAACTGAACTGTAATGGATGTCCTTGCTCATATGTATATACAGTATATCCTTTTTTATCCCTGGCAGTGAGCTTGAATATACTTTACTATCATCTGTACTTTGTGTCAGTCACTGACAAAACTGCAGGGACAAGGTTATTGAACGTCAGAGGTACAGAGATCTTAATTAGACCCCTGACAGTCGAGTAGAGTGCAGCAGACTGCAGCTGTCATCTAAACTCTGCTCCGGTGTCACTGTGATTGACTGTGAGGGTGTAATTAAATTTTGAATGAGGTTAGTCAGAAGACAATTGAGATAATTCCCTGCATCCTGCCCACAGACCTTTTGGGTCTGAGGCAGATTCCCACTTCTGGTTTTAGAAAATTTTAGACTTAACTTTACATTTTCTGTGGACTATATTACTGTATTCCATTCATTTTATGACTTCAAGCTCTTATACATGGAACAAACGTTACTTTAAAGAGCAAAATTAAGAGGAACATCTTTAAAAAATGAAAATACTTCTGAAATTGTCACATTGAGTTCTGACCTCTCGTATGGGAAACTCATTAGAAAGTCTAAGGGGAACTTGAGTTATGTACATCAGGGTTTGGATGAATTTGAAAGTGGTTCAGGCTTCGTTTCTCTTTTGTTTTATGTCACTGCTCTGGAAGGAAATGAAAACCAAGAGAGACGGATGCAAATTTAATGCAGGTATGAATCTGTTGAATGAATCCGCTCTGCACAATAAATAAAGTTTATCAAAGACAGTCTCTCATGCATGTATGCTTTAGGGATTTCATGTTATATAAGTCCAGATACAGACAGACACACTAGTGATGCCTAACTAACCAAACATAGTGGTGGATAAGCAGAGGAAGACAGGTGTAGTGATAGTTGTAGCATGATAGTTTAATAGCAATGACAGCAACATCAGGAAGAAGGAACATGAGAAACTGGAGAAATACGTGGTATGCTTGGTATCTTGGTATTTCAAAACCACGTGCCATAGTCAGGTGTTACAGTCTCTTGTTTTGTTTTGGGGTTTTTGGTACAACACCAGATCAGCTGCAGGAGTTCATAACTTGCGGTCGCAGTACTTCAGCATCTAGCTAGCCATACAAAAGAAGAAGAGTGAGCAAAAAGGTGTAACATGTTGTGGCAGCTAATTCCAAATGTTACATTTCTATTAGCTCAACAAACATCAACAAACACACAAACTGTCTGTGTGCAGTTCGTCTCACAGTGTGTTGTTGCTGGCTATAGGCCCAGCTGCTGTTTCACAGGGAGAGAAAAGAAACAGCTAACTTCACTCAGAGATGGAGAAAGAAAAGAAAGACAGGAGAGGAGAGGAAGAAAGGGAAGGACTCCTCATTTAAAGCTTACATGTAAGTCCTCATGTTTTAAAATCACATATTAGTCTGTACATGTGACATTCTGTTTTTTCACATTGTGAAACATGCTGCAAAACCAACTGAGGCAGACTAACTGTGTTATTTAAAGGCAGCATGAAATCCTCTGCAGGTTAGTGCAGGATAAACAGGTTAGTTTGCTGCACTGTGATGGATTTAAAGTAAAGAACAGTGTGTGACTGCTGCACAGTGGCTGCAGTGTCATGGTCACAGTTAGGTTACATCAAGTGTTGCAGAGAAGAATTTGCATTTAAGCTGGTGTTGGTTAGATTTATATACTGAACTCCACCTTAATGCCAACTATATACCACAGATCAGCTGATCACAGTCTGTACATTAAGAAAATCTACTGGAGCTCTTAGTAGAAATTACTGTGGTAATTTTCCCTATGCTGAGCCATTTTGATCAATTCTAGGGTTTCTCCACCTGCTGAATTCCACTTTAACCTCTGACTGTACACATTTTCTGTTTAGAGGGGGGCGAGTGGCTGCAGCAGATCCTGAAAATGACATCAGATCTAGAAGAAACAGATACTGTTGAGTGTTGTTGAAAAGTTCATCACCATTCTATTTGGTTCATAAATCAGCAGAATGTATATTAATGAAAATTTTAAATGGTGCAGCACAAATCAGTGAGTGTTTCTTATATTAAAAATGATAAATTTTCTTATGTTGCAGCTGAGAATGTCCTACGTGGCAATAACATAAAGAGGGCTCTTCATAAAATCCGTACCATTAAAACATAACTTGTGGTAAAAACTTGTTATCGTGGGGGGAAGATGTGTTCTGCCCTTTGACCTATACGTTCTCTACCTCCACTGCATTTTATCAAATGAAATGCTGTTAGCTAAACTCCTAATGTTTACCTCTGACCACATACACTTTTCCAAAATATGTGAGCTGTATAACAACTATGTTGCTGTGGACGCGGAGAATTAATGAACGTTGTCTTCAGGCCGTCGATTAGGAGCAAACAACAGAGGCTGCATGTATTATTTACAGGACGCAGAGGGCTCGGTGTCCCTCTAAACCTTTTCCTCGGTGTAGCAAAAAAAGGACAAAATGTTTCCTTCCTTCGGCATATTTAAAAAAAAAACACACTCTATATCCTGGGATAACTCGTTGGACAAATAATACAAATGAACAGAGTGGTGACACAGTTTACTATTTTTAACAACACAAAATTTTATTGCACCAAAGTATTAATATGTTGGTACAACACTTACTATTTTTTAAAAGCCTGTTGTTGTTTTTTTCTTTTCTTTTTTTGGCAGAAAGCACAGTGAAACTGGGACCCAGTCATATAATAACTCTGTTTTGTCTGGTGGTGTCATGGATATTAACATGTGTACATCTCTGTTGAATAAATTGTGAACCACGTTGGCTTACAGAGAAATAGCTGCACAGGTACCCACACTAATGGATCCTATAGTTTTGTTTGCAGTGTTGATAAATTTAACACCTAATATGAACAAAGTGAATCAGCCGGATTTTTCACTTAGGCTGAGTAAATTGTCACTGCTGATTTTTCCCAGCCTTTCTATATAATTTAATGATCAGCTTCATCATGTGAGATAGGAGGCGGGCAATTTCCTTTACATCTCATGACCACCAAGTGCTGCATCATTGCTTTTTCCTGTGTGAAAGATAGAGTGGACGATAGCACTGAGCTCATTTTTACTAATGTGTAAAAACTCCAAACAGTGTTCACGTTTCATTGTGTGGGGTAGTCAGACCCAGACCAGTCTGCCTGTGGTTATGACCACCTCTTGGATGCTCATAACCTATTTGACTCTGTAACTTAGTTTACAAGGCAAATGTTTTCACATATCTTCTCTTGTTATTCAGAAACACAATTTACATATAGCTTATAAAAAAACTAATAATTGTGTTATTCACAAAAAAGGGCCATTGCATTTGTGCCTGGCTGTATAATTAAAAACAATACACCTTTTTCACAGTGATTCATTGACGAAGAATAATGGCAGCAGTAATTAAGTGTTGCTTTTAAGCCACAGAAAAAACAGATTCTTGAGCTTCCAATTAATAAACAAATCTCCAGTTTATTTAAAAAATACATTTTCCAAATACACCAAAATGAAATGAAATCACCAAATGCTCAAAATGAAGCTGATGTGATGCTTCAGGAGTAAATTCCAGGAAATTGGTGGTAAAATCTCTTTAAAGTATCAGCCAACCAACCACTGCTGGATTTGTTCCATATTACCTGCATCATTAACAATATTACATAAAAAGGCCAAGATTCAGGGCCATGTTTCGTAGCATTTACTTATCAAAAGAAAGCAAATGTGTTTTACATGCAAATGAAGCAAACTGAGAACAAAGGAGGCAGAAACTGCAGGGAGAAATGTGGGCCTGTGATAAATAAAACCAAAGGTGCAGAACATTCCTCCACCTGAAAACAGAAAAAAGCCAAAACGAAACTCAGACCAGCAACACTGCTGTTTCTGAGGCCAGTAAAACCCCCGAGGATGATCTAAAGGCAAGTTTTACAACAGGAAACAACATTCACATCATTCACAGATACAAAAATGAAAGAATAGAGGGATTTTTTCTTGTTTTTTCAGCATTAGACACCTTAAAAAGCTGAGTTTTTTAGCTTTACTTAGCATCTTAAGGGAAAAAATCAGCGACATCCATAAACTAAATCTCTGTGAAATGAGATCTTTGTATTCTCCTTCTACTTACTCTCTGCTGTTACAGAAGGTGGATAATAACAAACATGGCCAAAGTTCCATATATTGAGGTCAGGAGAGCAATAAAGAGGTAGTGCTTTCCAAAATTCTCTAGAATGTCAATTTTAAAATGTTTCTGCATTTGCTCACTAGTGCAACCCCCCCCCCCCCCCCCCCCCCCGAACACTTGACTGTTGTCTGCAAGCTGTTGCCACGTCAGCACAGTAATGCTACAGTCACACTACAGAAAACAGTGACTGACTGTGGTGCACTTAACCTGTTCCTACCCAAAGAGCTTTCTGAGCTTCCTGCTTGAAAATGGCATATCCAAAGTGAATGGAGATTTTCTCTGCAGTTACAAACTCTGTGTAAACAATCTTGGTATCAAAATAAAGCTAACACTTTGATAAGAGATGTAAATATTGCAGCAGATGTTATGGAGGCTGAAACACAGAAGAAGTAGACTTTTTTCCTTGTTGAATTTTAAAAAGTTCTTTGTAGCATATATCCCATTAAAAATATGCTCTATTTCACATTTTAATCCAGAAAATCAGTAATCAACATATAGGTTCAGAATCTTGCCTAAGGACACTTAAGAATTCAGACTGGAAACAGAAGCAACCAGGGATTGAACCACGACCTCCTGACTGGCAGAGGACCTGCTTTATCCTCTAGTTTGTTGTTGGTTTTGGCCTCCATGTGGGTGTGTCCGTGTGTCTTTAAATGAATAAATATAGAACATTTTGAAGCTTTTCTTTAAAACCAATTCATCTTTTTGTACAGCCGTTGTCATTGTGAACATCTGTGTTGCCGCTCACTGTCTGGCTGGAGACCACAGCAGTGTCACTGAAACATTTATGTGACACTGAGTGAACCAACCTAAGACGTGACAGTGTCGAGGGTCCTCTGTCAGCTCAGTCACTTTTTGTTGTGTAGTCACCTCTTTGCATCCCTCTCCACACGCACGTACGTGCACAGCCAGACAGACCATCTGCAACAACACAGCCTTCTGCTATTTTTGGCTGTAATTAATTCATGGAGGATGCTGTGTTTTACATCCCTTACCGATGGCCAGTGGTCACGTGACCTGACAGCACAGGCGAGAAGTGTCGGGTGCAATGGCGCCGGACAGCTGGCCGCTCTGCAGGGAATGCATGTGTGTGAATTCATTGCATTGATTACTTTGTGCTGCAGCTCCACGTGTCTGTATTTGTTTGGGAACGTCTGTATTTGCACATTCATGCGTTTGTGTGTCTGTGCACTTCAAAGAAGCTGGCCACTGGGGACATAAAGGAGCTAAGCCAAAACATGCGGTTCAGTTGATTACGTAAGAACAGGGAGTGATGCTGGAAGTGAAGGAGGAGATGGATGGGGAGAGAAGAGACGAAGAGAGCTTGGAGAAAAGATGGAGGCTGCTGGACAGACTGCAAGGCAAATGCTGGAAAAATGCAATATGGAGGCGGCAATACTCCAGAATTCAAAGGTTCCTTTATTATATTCATGCTGTGCTTTTGTTTTCCACTGTATGCAAAGATATCACATGGACCAGAGAGCCGTCTGTGTCAGGAGGGATTTGGCTCAAACATCTCAGTCGATTGTGAAGCGCTAAAAAAACCAAACACAGACAGAAATAAAATCAGTGCCCAAGAAACCACTTCAAGTTCCTGGAATCATTGTCACGTCTGCTGTGCTCACATAAATGAGACTTCTCTCATTTGTCTGAGCTGCTTTAAATTTTATTGACTTCCAGTGGTCGTGTGAATAAATGTCACCTTTAGATGAGAGAAACAATGGGAAAAAAATGAATTTTGTCATATGTGTTATGATTGTAAAGGTCTCTAATATTTTTTAGGCCAGGCTACAGTCTGAGGGCTTTAATCTAACGTGGAGCCAAATAACAAGCAAAGCTGGCAAAATAAACGGTGTCATTTCTCCGTTACCCTGGCTGAAAGTTAGATGTGTATGCATTACCACAATCCCACCTCCTAATGTACACGTCCCTGTTGCTTTGAAGTGGAAATGTTCCCTACAACAAGACAGTGGGAAGAAAAGACGAGCACAGCAACAACAATGGGAAATCTGGCCCAAATCCTCCTGAATAAAAGCAGAATAGCCAAAAAAAAAAAACAGAAATCTTTTCTCTACTTTTCTACACCAAAAAAAATATTTTGTTTTTTTGTTTCATTGGTTTAAATGAGCTTAATTTAAACCAGTGAATGACTTCACATTTGGCTGCATGTTTCTTTGTGCAACAGGAAACATCAACAGTAAGAGCTCTTTATGAGAGACTAGTGCAATCGTAGACACTTCATCATGCTACCAAAAGCTGTGTTGTGTTTGCCAATGGAGAATGAGAAGAGGACAGCTGTTGTATTACATTACACAGAGTGGCTTTATTCTCTTTTCAAATTGAGATAAAATAAGCTCCTCCACTTCTCTACCCCTGTCCTCAGCAGACCCTCCAGCCAGCTGTGTGAATGTGTGTGACATTTAGATAAGAGTTCAAAGAACATATGAATATATAGGATTTGTAATTAATCACTACAACAGCTTCATATTCCTGCATAAAAAGGAATATTCTGGGAGCTGCGGTGTCAGAAAAAAATCTTTCTTCCTTTAAATTCAGATGAGCTTTTTTGTGTTGTTTATTTAGAGTTATATTTTATATTAAATAAAGGAGATTTAAAAAATATGTGTGTCATTTAACCACAGTGTCAGAGGCCAAACTACAGAGTGACGTTTAGCTTTACAACTCTAACAGTAAAGGCACAGTTAGTTCCTCTGGTCGACATTTAAATCCTGTTAACACATAAACAGTTACACAAAGCAGCTGCACATTTTTTAATACAAGACTTAAAATTGTGTACAATTTCTAAAGGCGTTTAAGAAGCCACCATAATAAAATTAAAGACTACTTTTAAAAAAACTAGTACCTAAACTAAGGGTACACTAGGCTCACAACCCTACTGCAGACACCTCGAGAATAAACAGTTTCAGTCCTACAGCTGGCAGCAGATGTAGCTCAGCTGTTTCTCCAGTTGTGCTTTTTGCTGTTATCCTTGTCCCTTCTATGAGACAGTACCTGTACGAGTGATTCAACACGATCAGCTGGATTAACGAACATTACCAGAGTCCCATGAAATGACCTCCAGTTGATCACTCATGTTTCAGACTCTGTGAGGGTGGCATGAGGTCCTGAAGTCCTCTAGCTGCACCTGTGCTCACATTCCAGCACCATTCCCCACCACAAATGGCATGTCCACCTCCAAACATGGACTCGACTGTGGTATCGTTTTAGACCGTTTCAAAAAAGGTCCAAAGATCATACAAAGAAAAGACAAAGGTTCCCAAAGATGCACTACAATGAAAAACAATCCCAGCTGTGACGTAAAGGATGAAATGATGGCGCTCTGCTAATCTGTAAATATGATACATTAATACACAGGCTATGTTGGTGATGGTTTTTTGTTCTTGTAGTGAATGTGGATTTCTGAAACTAATCTAAGGGAAACATGTTAATGTGACAGTCACAAGAAGTCCCAAGAAAATATGCTTCGCGTGCCCTCAGCCGACAGACGGATAAGTGCTTGGAATGAATATTCATGTTGGTTATCTCCTGTTTCATTATCTAATCATTGGTTCCTGCTCTCATTCGTTCGGTTCCTGTTAGTTTGATTTCCTGCTTTTGGTAATTTTCTGCACTGTTTGCTGTCAGCCCTGTTATCTGTGTTGTTGTCACACCTTTCCTCCGTCCCATGCTCGCATAATGAATACAATGGACTAACTTAGATGTCCTAAGGAAGCTTTAATACGTTTTTTGAGGCAATAAGTTTGTTTTTTAATGTTCTGGGAACTGATTAGATTTCACAGTGTGTGTGTACAATCAGTTAATCACTCAGCAGGATGTGCTGTATGGACTCCGCAGCTTCCTTTGTTCTCCGTCAGGTCGTCTTGTTCATTTAGTCCAAGCTGTTCAGCATTTCTCTTTGTCTCTTTGTTATTTTCACAGTTATTCTTCTTTTTTCCTTTTTTTTAAAGCTTTTTGTGTATTTTTAATCCTTTTTATAGATTATTTCATAGACTTGGCATTTTGGCTGTTCACCATATGGACCTTTTCCTCACTGCCTGCCTCTGTGAACGACAAAAGTTTGAATTTTTTCTGAGCCTCTCTCCTGCATTTATTAAACTCTGATTCCTAATCATTCTGCTGTTCAGTGCAAGCAGCTCAAGTAGTCTTTACCAGTGTAATAACTGTGTAATAAACACAGTCAATTTTTAATATTTCCTTTAGTGTCCAAACACCATATTAAGAACCTCAATGATTTCCACATTCACTCTGCTGCCATTACAAAGAAATGCTGCTATGGTAAATCCAATAATTATGTCAACACACGTCCTTCCATCAACCTATTACTTCTCATTCATCTGTAACGTCTGTGTCTGATGGTTCAGAGTCCTGGCTTGAATGAAAACGTATCACTTGTACCACTGTTCTCGTTTTTCCTTGAACTGCTCTTAAAGCCCTGCTTCTCCAGATGTCTTGATGCACGATCACTCATCCAGGTAAGGAAACCCCAGAAAGTTAATTCGGTTCATCTGGACGTAGCGTTTTCAGTGGAAATGTAAAATTCACATGAACAGAATCAACTTTCTGGGATTTCGTCTCTGCGGTTTTTACATTTTACATTTTGACACATCTGGTCTAATCTTGCAAGGACACAAAAAATAAATAAAAATGAAAAACCACAGAATCATCACATTTGTGCTGCATGAAGAATATTTTAATGCACCCATAACCTCACAATAAAAATCTTCAGCTTCACGACTGCAGAGGCTCCAAGGAGAGAAAAACCCTGGGTTTGCTTTGCTCCAGCTCATTTGCGCTGCGTGGGGAAATCAACAGCAGGGCTTTAGTGTGACTGCTCCTGCCTTTCTGGACTTTGTAACTTGTGCTTGAGAGCAGCTTTAGGTCTCTTTTTGGTGACAAAGGATCAGATCACAGTAGCTCAAACAAGCTTTTTTCCCCATTTCAGTTTCAGAAGGAAACCCTCTCATTCAGATTAGCTGTTTTATTCACAAAAAGTAGAATCAAGAAGATTATGAATGCATTGTGTTGGTTATGAATAGTGTAGAATTAGAGGGTGCGAGCAGAGAGAAAGCTATCAGTGATTTTTTTCTTTATCTAAATTAACTAATTTTGAAGAAGGAAGGAAGAAAGATTCATAGATAGTCATTTCCAATATTTAGTCTTTATTATAGTGAATAATAACATTTTAATTTGTTAAATGTTTGTTTTTAAACCTTCCTGTTGTTGTTGTTTCTGGTCTCAGTGAAAGCTCACAGAGCAATGACTTCTCTCTCTCCACTACGTTTACGCCTCAGAGCTGCTAAGCACAACCTGTCATGAAGTGCGAAGTGTCTGAGCTGCTGTGCTTTATTGAATGAAAATCTGGCTTTTCAGGGGTTTTCTTTTGAAATTCCATTTCAAACAACTTTCTTTGTTGAAAGTTGTTTTTCTATTTCCCTTCCCTTATATTTCCAGTCAGAGAAAAGATTCACAGCACAGCCCGAGGCCCTCGACCTCTCCTGTGGTTTATTGTGAGGAGCAAGATGCCGGACGCTTCTCAGCTCAGGAGCGACGCGACAACTTTGGTCTGTGTCAGGCAAAAAAACCTCCAAAGATTTGAATGGTCAAAGGTTTCACGACTCGACGATGTGCATCATCTTATTTAATGTGCTGTTAGATCTGATGACTTGTCATCTTAGGTACGTGACAGTCCGTGACTGATTCGTGTGGAAATGCAAGCCATGTGTGACACATTCACACCGGCAGCGACATTTATGCAATTCAACAAACGACCTGTCTGGTTGGTTTCAGATTGTCTTTTGATCACCTGTAAATGAAAATGAACTCATTGAAAGAATAACAAACTGAGAAACAACAGACACAACATGTCCGGAGGAAGGAAGTGAAAATGTGAGAGTGTTGAAGGTTAAATTGTTTCTGTGCCCACCCTTATTGGATTCCAGATTAGCGAGTACTAGACAAAATCAGGTGGTTAGTACTCTCGCCTCACAGCACCAAGTTTCTGAGCTTGAAGCCTCTGGTCTGGTGGAAATTTCCTCACAAGCCGTGACTTTGAAATGAGGGAGGAAAACCAGAATTGTGCATGTTACTGTAGGTTAATGTGCTACTGGGCTTAGTTGTGGCCTAAAAATAGATGGTATAAAGTCTACAAAGAACTAGAACCAGATGATTCATATAATTTCTTTGTTTCTGAAAGCCATGACCACAGTTTTGTCTTTTGCCAATCCTTCATGTCCTAAATGTGTCCATCTTAGACAGCTGTGGAACAACCACAAACAACCATTTGCATCATGTCATTTTGGGGTCTTCAGAGTGTCTCATGTTTGTGAAAACAAGACAAATAAGAACGAGTGTGGAGGCTGGGAACAGAGAAGCTGTCATTCTTGGAAACCTGATTTTGTTTTTTGGGCCAGTGTCTGTCCTCAGGAAGTTATTGCTGGCTTTTTGGCATAGTCTAATTTTCTACCATGGCCATGTGGAACAAAGACATGGAAGAATTGGCCCTTTGGGGAGTATTTTTCAGCTCGTTTTTAAATTATAAAGTAGGTTAACATTGACTGTTGAAAAAGTCAAGATCCGACTGAGCCGTTCTTCTTCTTCTTCTTTCCCAGGATGTAAGAAAAACAAAACAAACAATGACATCCTGTCAAAGCTGCCAGTGTGGCTCACTTATGGTGGCATTTATCAGTGTCACCCACCTTCCCAGCACACCACTTCCTAACTAAAGCTGCCTCTCTCAGTTAACTCTCTTCATTTGAGTCCTGCACTTGTGTCCTACATCCTCTCTGCCACAGCACCACACATGACAGCATCACTATCATAGAAACAGAAAACAGAAGATATTAAGGTCCCGTGAAGGCAAATCAAAGGCATGTAAGTGCCAGTTCAACACCTGGGCCTGGGCTTTCCCCTTAAACCACAAGTGTCGAACTCCAGGCCTCGAGGGCCGATATCCTGCAGGTTTTAGATGTGTCCTTGATCCAACACAGCTGATTTAAATGACTAAATTACCTCTTCAACATGTCTTGAAGTTCTCCAGAAGCCTGGTAATGAACTGATCATTTGATTCAGGTGTGTTGACCCAGGGTTAGATCTAAAACCCGCAGGACACCGGCCCTCGAGGCCTGGAGTTCGACACACCTGCCTTAAACCATTCTAGTTCAGACAAATTCATTCCCCTTATCTTAAAATTACATCTCAGTGTTAATTGTGTGATTCTAAATGTTGTAGCACTAAATACACAAACAGCCGCTTCAGTGAGGGGCAACGAAATGAACAATGGCTGCTTCTGCAGTTCAATTTCATGTTCTGCAAGTCACCACAAAACAGCAAGGCTCTCTAAATCCCTGGAGCCTGTGACAACAATTAGGAACCCTCAAAGGAATCCCTAAATAATAAAAAGTGCAGTTTACTGTCAGAGGTATGTGTGGACTATAAATATAATGAGGTCCTTAACTGGGATTGGTTTTCATGAAATTATTATTATTATTATTATTATTATTATTTTGCCTGTTCCGTTTGGCTCTTTTGCCATCAGAATTATTGTCTAAAGGCAAAGAAAGATGCCCAACGGATTTACTTTACCAAACTGACCATCCCAGCCTCATCGTAATGGTCTATTTGATTCACCTTTTGTTTATTTTATTTATTTTTTATTTTCACTTGCTAGATACGGGACAGACTTGAATGAGGAAAAGAAAAGGGAGAAAGGAAGAGGGGGAAAAAACAGCGGAGAAGAGGGACGGGGGTAAAGGGCAAAAAACCCAAAAACCAACTAAATAAGCAGACAAAAAGATACATCTATCGATCACCTGATCACCTGTTGAGAAAGAAAAAAGAAAACAAGCAGAAGAAAACGAGAGCAACACAATAAACAACATCATGATGATATATGGGAATATAACAGTAAATACTAAATATTTAACATTATTGTGCAGCACGTAAGATCGTAAGCCAGGCATCTCTTGGAAAAGATATTATAATATAAAGGATCATAAAAATATATAAAATAGAAAATCCCGAAGCATGGAAATATGTTTAATTTTTAAGAAAATTATTAATTCATAACAAAAGATTATTGTGGCAGTGATGGGAATGTGCATTTTTTTTTTCACGAGTGCTCACTTACAGCTGACAGTGGAAAAAGGAAAACAGTGTCTCTAAATATAGTTGAGAATACGCTCGATCATTTCACAAATATGTGCTTTCAAATCAATTTTTAAATGTGCTTTTAATGCCTGTCGGATTATTTGACAGGCAGCTATCATCATCGCTCGCAGGCGCCCAACTGTTTAATGATAAATGATGCTGAGGTGTGTGAAGGAGTCTTTGCATGCAGTGGGAAACATGACATCAGATGTACTCACACACAGAAATAAGAGTTCAACTCCTGTGGTGTTTGTACGTTCCCTTCTTTGTTTTGCCTGATTTAATAAGAAGAATTACAGACTCAAACTGTGGCACATTTATTATGGATGAGAAGACACGTAGCAGCATAATAAATTCTCTCATAAATAACTGAGGCCCTCCAGATCCCACAGAGGTGAGCAAGGGTTTATATATGGAGTCTATGTGTATATATGATACATGCACATGATGAAAGAAGTTTTTGCTCAGGTGGAAAAAACTAAATCTTTACTCCTCGGTTCAAAAGGCTTCTCTGTGCAGCTTAAATATCCTGGAGGTGTGATCCTTACCGAGGGCAAGGCGAGTTCAGTGAGATATATTTGGGCAAAGAATGCAGAGCCTGCGGTCGGGCTGAGAATCACGTGGAAACCCTTTACAAATACCGTCTGCAGGGATGTCTTTCTGTCTTGTCTGAGGATCGCAGGTATTGTGTGAGTTTGTGTCGTCTTACTGAAACACTCAAACTTCAACGATGAGAGCTCAAATATCCCACGCAGTCAGTTATGGTCCCTGAGTCTAAAATCCAGAGCTTTGAGTTTTGTCTGATTTCCCGTTTTTTTCCTTTTACATTTCCAGGTTGTGGTTTCACATCGATTTCTGTTCTTGGTTTCAGTTTTATGTTACGTTTCCAGGTCTGGTCTAGTCTCTGTGTTTTGTCTTGTATCCCTTTGTGTCAAGTTACTTATAATTCCTCTGTGTTTCTTCGTTATTGCTGTCTTTAGCGTTCTATCTACACTTAGTGTTTTTAGTCTCAGGCCTTTTTATATGTAGTTATCTGAATTTAATTCTCAGTTAATGTTATTAGTGTTCCAGCCCTAGTTATGAGTTACTTCCTGTTTTGTGTTGTCAGTCTTTAGTCTTGTGTGCACTGTGTTTACTTTTTCTTCCCTTGTGTTTTCTCTCCAATGAGTTTCAGCTGTTTCCACTTGTTTCCTCTCCTCTTGTTATCTCGTATTTATTGCCCCCTCCTCTGCTCTGAGCTGTGTTCCCTTGCTTCATGTCTTCTGGTATTTCCTATGTTTCCTAGAAGTACATTTTCCCTTGTTCGTGTTTCCAGGAGATGATTTTGAACTTGGTTTGAATAGCCAGCAATAAAGCTTTGATTTTTGTTCGACTCCTGAATCTTGAGTTCTGTTTTGGAGTCTGAAACATGTCTCCTACACAATGTTACAGGATACAAGGTCATCAACAGGAGATCAGGCAACATGGCAAACTTTTCAAAAACGGAGGGAGCAGGCAAAAGGCAAAGAAACAATCCAGAGAAGCCAAACATCAGGAAAACAACATAAGAATCACTGGAAGGCTTGACTACAAAGAATACAAGAAGATCTGGCAAGCAGGGAGTGCAAGGCAGGAAGTCCATACACCAGAGAGGGTGACTGACTGCTAGGAATCAAATCTGAAGAACAAACCAAGTGAGACTAATCAGCCAGGCGTTCAGTCACAACGGAGCGAAAACTAACAGACTTGTAGGAAGCTTAACACTGTTACAGATTAAAAACAAACATGGGAAATAAAACAGGAAATGATTTAACTTCCTGACACAGAGGATCAAAGAAAGAAAACTAATTAAACATGATGACAGAGACAAGGAAACACTGAAGGAGATGAGGAGGAAGAAATGACTTACTCAGAATAGGAACCAAAGCTAAACAAAAACAAGTATTTAAAAGTAAATGCTAGAAGGGTAAAGCCATTTTAACAAGCTTCCTGAACTTCATGGAACTAAACAGGAAGTCAAATAGCACAATAACATTAAAGGCTCAGTGATAAAAACATCAAAGCAGGGATTCAAAACTCTAACATCAGAAAGTTTGCTTGGTTGAACATCACACTGCTGAGGCTGCGGATTGATGAGCATAGCTCAGTGGGCCGGATCACGGTCGCTCCATCTGGTTTCAGTATTTCCAAAAGAAATTCCCAGGTCATGCTGGCTGGTGCACTACTTGGTCTTCGGGTCTGTTCACCGTCCCTCGGTAGTTCTCCCACTTTGTTATGATGTGGAGGTGAATTTACCACACTGCTTGAACGTTTGATTTCTGGGTTGTATCATGGTGCATGCCACTGGCCTTTCAGGGGTGTAGATATAAAGATTATGTAACCTCTCAGGTCTGTGTAACCCTACCCGAACCCCAGCCCTGAGCATGTTGCAAAGAGCACAACACGAAATTCAACATTTTTCCAACCCAAACTTGTCGTGTAACAGTTTTTTTGTGTGTGTGTGAAGAATTCATCCTTAAAAAAATAAAAAGTTTCCCTGATTTTTCTGAAGAAGATAAATCATTCCAGACGGCTGACTGACCCGGAGCAGCAGCTAGTTGTGCGTTTGAGGTTAAATCGGATTATTTTATAATTTTTCTATCATTTTATATTCAGCACTGGTCCACATGCTGAACTATGAGCACCGTGTTGCTAGAGTCTGATTTTGAGATCTGTTTATTCACGTGTGAAAAATCTGAAAAAAATTGAGCACGATACAAAAATAAGTGACACAAATTTGTCCTATGAAATTACGGTGTGAATCGCTGCATTAATGAATTTCATCCTTGTGCTATGTCAAGGCCTTAAACTGTAATCCCTAATCCTGACACATTTTTACATGAAAACGTGTCGCACAAAAGCTGACACACATCTAGAAGTGTGTTTAAATTTTTCCATGTGACGGAAACTGTGACGAGATAATAAGGAAACTGTTGTTTGGCATCTGATTCTGAAAGGAGCTCATTTCTCACGTTTCTATAATTGTGTCTTTAGAAATGACACTGTGGCTAATCACAGTTGGAGTTTCTACTTTATACTTATGTTATCACATTTTGAGAAACGTCTATGTAACATGCAGAGTAGGAGCAGTACTCGCAAAACTGTAACTGTCCTGTTACACCTCCATGAACAACTAACTTGTGGCTGTTGTCTTTTTTTGTGAAGGAAACAATCAATCACATCCACTCTATGGACCCAGCTGGCTGAGTGTGCAAAGCTTTCAGAGTAAAGCAGTGTTTGCTCTTCTCTCTGGATTCATGCAGGACACAGACTGAGTTCTCACAGAGACGCTGGACATGCAGAGCTGGTGGAGGCCTTGGCTCAACTTTGGTTTGTGATTATGAGGAACAGCTACAAACAATTTTACCTTTAGAAGTTGTCAAATATACTCAGAGGTCAGAAGTGGAGGATCAAAGCATGACAAATAACCCAGAAAAAAACAAACTAAAGTACATGAACTTTGACTCGATGTCAGTATTTGTTCTGGCCGTGCATTACACACTCAGCAGACTCCACAGGTTATTTGGTATCTCATCAGCTGTGTAATATTTTGGTCTTTGTCTGCACATCACGTAGTTGAACTGCGGGTGAGTTTCATATTTTGAATATTGCCACTAATGAGCCCCTGAGAGCTGTACAAAAGAAAACATGAAACATGATCATTATGAACTCCTTCTCCTCGTCATGAACTGCTTTGCAGAAGCTTTCATCCAGCAGAGAGGCAGGTAATCACATGTGATTTGTTTGAACGTGTTTGATGGTCTATTCATATGTAAATGAGCGTTTTAGGAAAGGAAGGAGAAACTGACAGTCTGCAGGGCTCAAACATGCTGGGGGTGTAGTTTTCAGCCAGGAAGCCATTCTGAGGCTTTTTACTGCATAAGTTGATTCATTCAGCACTAAATGGCATCTTATGCAGTTTAAAAGAGCCCCTTAAATTTTAAACCATTTTCTATTCGAGGATGGATGGATTTGATGGAGGTTTTAGTTAGCCGATCGTGACCTATTCCCAACTGCTTCAAGCACCCGGTCAATTAATTGGAAGCCTTCCTGATTGTGCTCAACGACTTCGGCTGCTCCTGGCGTTCCTTTGATTTCTTGTCCAGGTGTTTGAGGGACAGGAGCTAATATTTGCTGTAGGGCTTTAATCCACCATTTACACCTACCTCGATTGTTTTACATCAATCCAGCCATCCAGCCAGGTCTGGAGTGCAGTCCAGGCAGAGAAGTTCAAGCTCCGTTTTCCCAAGTGGACCTCCCTGAAACACTATATCTGGAGGTGCTAATGGGTCTGCTGGCTGAACCACCTCAACTGTCTGATAATTTACTTTAGTGGTTCAAATTGATCAAGATACTGAAATCCTGGCAGTGAAACAATGGAATCAGTTATAGACATTTAAGAACAGGCTGAGGACTGATGTGATCTGACACACAGTGAATGTGCTACAACAAAGCTCTGTGTAAACCAACCAGTTGGTGATGATTGATCACATTAATAACTGAATTGTTGTAGTCATATTGATTCAGTCACTGCATTGGAAGGGAATTAATTTACATCATAGACATGAATTTGTATCTAAGAGTGAAGCAGCTTCCACCTAGCCTTAAACATGCACATCTAAAGGCCAGCGGGTGGTGGCTCCTCCGACTGGAAAATAAAATCCATCCTACTTTTGTCTATAACCTAAGTCTGCACTCTCATAACTAGTTTATAACATAAATGTGTAGTTTCCAGTCATGTTGAATAAAGCATGATGTTCACTTTATGTTTGCAGTTAGAATCAAAAAGCAGCACATGACTGTTTTTTCTGTTAGATCATCACGCTTGAGGCTTCAGGGTGACAACATCGTGGTTACATCACTTTTTACTCACAAGTCTACAATTAATATTCAAGAATATCAAAATATAGACAAACGTTAATAATGTTTCAACCAGGAAACGTGTTCTTCCAAACCACAGTGTCGCTTCTGTTGCTCAGACGGTGTGTTAAAATCATACGAGGTCTCCGTGTCAGTTCTGACGTTCTTATAAAAGAAGCTGTCTAGCACCCCACAGCTGCAATCAGTCCAGAGTCATTAGACCTAACGGTATGAGTGAAAGGCTCCCCCTGTTCCTCTGTGTATATGCACATGTCCTTCTGCTTGTGATGATGCCTAGAGGTGTGACTGTTCACCCATTCCAGCTGGATCTCTGCAGCTGATTAACTAATCACCGACCTGCAGTATGTGGGAGCCAGACCGGTCCAGGAGAGCCCCGCCCTAATTTAACCCATCCAAGTACTGATCTTTGCTATAACATCACCACAGGAACCATGCATTTCTAAAGCTGCCCCATTATCTGATTGGGGCCTATAGAGAAAGGACAGTAATGAAAATTTTTCATAATACTATATAATTGGACAGTAACGCTGTAAATATAAAAATGAAAGCTGAGGCTGAGAGTGACTATAAATTGTGATGATGGGCCTCTCAGTGCAGCCGTGCACGCTCCAGTCAGTAGTTGAGGAGCTTGAACTTGGCAAGTCAACTCGAGACTCCGGAGACCTGAGAATGGGATTTGTAATTGGAACGCCAGTGTTCCTGCTGACACCAGCAGCTCAGTCCGGGTCTGATAATTACACGATGCACTTTAACTCTTTTTCAATAGGCCATATATATGTATGTAAAGGCCACCCGGCAACTCGAGCATATTGCGATTTGTACTGAAATGACACATATGCGATTCAGAGCACAGAGAGGGAACGTTGTGCCATCCAGAGTTTATTCAGATCACTCAGTGACAGAGGGAATTACAAAAATATCCACAAGTCCAAATCTAAAGAGCTACTTTCTTGTTTAGAAAAAATATTAATACTACATAAGGTGACAAAATAGCCATGTTATGACAAACGTATTACAGCTCAGAATCAGAAGGTAGTATATCTGCCAGCCAGCTGAGCTCGTGATGCCTTGTTGGAATTCAGGAGTTAATGTTTCCTTTTCAAACTAACAAATACATCAGCACAAAAAAACTATATTGGAAACATTTTTCACACTTGGTCACCGTAGCTAATCTGATCTGACATGAAGATGAGAAACAGCAGCAGGTGTGGCATTACACCAGTGTGATGCACACGCCCACGTTTGCGTTTTTGTTTCCTGCCGCAGATGCAGAGTAAGCCTTTCCCTGATTTTGCAGTCTTTCGATATCAACCCTTAAAAGGAGACACAATGCACTTTCAAATAAATTACCTGAGTGTGGCTGGAAAGCACTCAGATCTAGAGGAGGTCCAGGCTACAGCCGGGAGACACAAGTTAGTCCTAGATGTTATTTTGATTGTCCGCAGAGAGAGGATTTAGCCAGGCTGCTTACTCGTATCTTTGTGAGGAGGTCCTCTGGTTTGAAGGCAGATGATCTGACAGACACTGGATGGAGACTGGAGCTTTTCTGCTCCCCAGCAGAATCACCTGGATCTCATCAACCTCATCAGCAGCAAATCCACCCAAAGAGGAGAGGACCTCTCAACCTATCCTGGCTCAGAGAGTAAGAACACACAGACCAGTGGCAGACGATGACAATACTTCATTAAATATAACATCAGCACAGTTATATCTGGATGACATAAGGAGTGAAAATATGAATCGTGCACATCAGCTGATCTTTTGATCTTGTGTCATGTGGCAGCCCTGTTTTAGAGATCCCAGGATGAATCGGCTCAGGGATTAGCTACTGCTTCAAAGTGGCCTGACGTCTGTGTGGTGACAGCCGGGCACCTGTGTGACACTGTTATTGACATGTTCCACTGTAACATGCTGAGGGCTTTTTGGGAGAACAGAGCTTCAGTACTTGTGCCCCTGGTAAGATTTACATCCATGCAGGGTTTTTTCTTTTTTTACAGTTTTACAAAATTAAAATCATATTTTGGGGTCATTGTTTCAACATGGTGGAGGAGATCCAGCAGGCTTCACCTGAGGTGAAGTACAAGTGTGTTATGGTCCCGGCTGTTGGACCCGAGTGTTCGTTTTATAGTCTTAGTCTGTCTGCTGTTTAGATGATGGCTGTCTTGTTTATTTCTTGTTACTGAAGTCTTGTTAATCATTTTATTGTGTTTCCTTAGTTCTGTTCTCAGTTTAGTCTCAGTTGGTTTCCACTTTTCTCTGTTACATGACTGCTGCGTTCTTTCAGGAAACATCGCATAATCTGCACTTTCCTTTAGTCCAGTTTGATACAGACATTTCCAAATCTGTGTGTTTGTGTGTGTGTGTGTGCAGGCCTATATAAATTCGGAGTGAGCTCCTCATTCATTATCAGCCTAAACTCACTAACAGAGAGGAGCTCTTTCAACTTCACATCATTCTGCAGCGGCTTGAATCGAGAGTGAGGAAAAAGTACATGAAAGGAATTTTGCCTCTTAATTGGAAATTTGGGGTTGCAGAGTACTTTGAAGATGCTAGCTGCTTCCTAAGCAGTTCTGGAGTGTAATATTTCTCAGGCCACGGCCAAAAGCATATTTATTTAGGGATTATCTGTGTCAAACTGCTAATACTCCTTCTTGCTTCCCTCTCACTCTCGCGTCTTAAAAACCCTTCTCGAGGAAAAGGCCGGACTCTGCTATTAACGTGCTTAAAATTTATTTATTTATTCATTCATCCTTACATATTTCATCTTTCTGAAGTATTTTTGGAAAATGACAGAGCGTGCCCACAACAGTAAAAGTGTCCCTGTCCCTCCTGCTCTGTGGCACAGTACAGTTTATCAGGACGACGACTCTTTCTCGGAGCATTCTGCTTCTTTTTCCTCAGCAGTTAATGGGATTAGTCTGACTGAAACCCACCATATCATTTTTTTAACAATGTCCTCTTTGCTTAGCGCAACACCAGCTGCAGCCACTGCATGTGATGAGGAAGTAGCAATGAGCATATACAGAAAGCGGAAACCTAATGTTGGGATTAAAAACTGGCACGCTCATGTATGGAAACTAGAAACAAAGGAACAGGGGATGGATTTCACACAGACGTGCTAAACGAGCATCGGTGCTCGTGAATGATGGAGAAAAAAAAAGGCTGAAAGTGTGAATGAAAGGATGACCCTGAGACAGAGCAGGATAAAGCTGCCAACGAGAAGCCAGACGTTGTGAATGACTCTGAAAAACAGGGAGGGAAGCAGAGGCCTGGATTGAAGGAATGAAAGGAAGCCATACGCTGTGAAAGCGAGCGCTGTTGCTGAATAAAGAGGAAGGAAAATAGAAAAAGGCAAACAATGACAGCGGTGCAGAGACAGAAGAGGGTGAATCAAAAGCTGAAACGATAGATGTGAAAGCGACACAGACCGAGAATCAGAAAAGGAAGCCAAATTTGAATCAGACAGAAGATACCGAACATAGACAAAGCCAAGAGGGGCTCTGAAAAGGAGTCAGCCACATAAGAAAAGACCAGGAAGTCTGCTTGTAATTATGCTGCACATGCACACAGGTTGCAGCTTAACAAAACAATGCAAGTGCCACCCACAGATAGCTGTTGACATGGTTAAAGTTGGGGCTGTTGTGTAATAGTAGAGGCTTTGTTACATGAACATCTGGTCAATGTAAAAATGTTTTCCTGGTAAGAAAAAGTGACGGTAATAACGAGCATGTGTAAAAGTATACGTCATGTACCCGAGGCCGGCTGGTTGATCCTAGAAAGCAAACACAGACTCTGACTGCAATTTTTCCCCAGTTTAAAAACCATCAAAATTCTAAATTACACTCATGCATCATAGCCCTGCGTCTTACATTCTATCATGTGTGTAAAGTGGATGAAAATCTTTCATTATTAACACACATTTCCATACTTGCACTACATTATGTACTTACTGTGCGCATGTGTGTGTGTGTGTGTGTGTGTGTGTGTGTGTCAGGGAGGGAGTGAGAGAGAAAATGTAATGATGGAGTAAATGGCTCTTGAGATATAAAGTGGAGGGCATCCTGAAAGCTTTCACGGGGGCCTTATGTAACGCGTGTGCGTAAACTGTTTGGCTGGAGTTGAGGATGTAAAGAGGTTTTTAAATATATTAAAGTGGCCTCAAATGTGTTCATTGCATCTTTAATTGGGCTCCAAATAGCCGCCCTTTAAAATGCATGAACCTGTTTTTTTAGGGAGTCTGTCAAACACAAGGATATATTATCAATTTATATAGTTTTTATGCCATTTATTATAAGAAACAATTTTACTATTTACACATGCAGTAGAGAACATTCATCATTGTTGTGTTCCTGACATCGTTCTTTATCTATTTAGGCTATTTTTTAAATCTCTACATTAAAGGTCCTTAGAGCCTGCGCTGATCAACTAGCACCAGTGTTCACGGAGATCTTCAACCTCTCCCTGGCCCAAGCTGTGGTTCCCACGTGCTTCAAACGGTCCATTATTGTCCCTGTACCAAAGAAACAACAGCCCGCTTGCCACAATGACTACCGTCCAGTAGCACTGACTTCAATTGTGATGAAGTGTTTTGAAAGACTGATGAGAGATCACATCACTTCTTCACTTCCTCCCACCATCGACTCACTTCAGTTTGCTTACCGGACTAATCGTTCCACAGACGATGCCATATCTCACCTGCTCCACACATCCCTGAGTCACCTGGACACTGGCAGAGGGAATTATGTCAGGATGCTGTTCGTGGACTACAGTTCAGCATTCAACACAATAATTCCCTCTAAGCTTTTCACCAAGTTGACGGATCTAGGACTCAGCTCATCACTGTGTCAGTGGATCCTCAACTTCCTCACAGACAGACCCCAATCAGTGAGGGTGGGAAAACAAGTCTCCCCCTCCATCTCACTCAGCACTGGAGTGCCTCAGGGCTGTGTTTTAAGCCCCCTGCTGTACTCACTGTACACTTATGACTGTGTAGCCACATCCGACACCACCTCCATTGTCAAGTTTGCTGACGACACTGCTGTTGTGGGTCTGATCTCCGACAACATCGAGACGGCCTACCTGGAGGAGATTAGGAACCTGGAGACCTGGTGCCAGGAGAATAACCTCCTCCTAAACATCAGCAAGACTAAGGAGCTGATCCTGGACTTCACTACAAAGCAGGCGAGGAATTACAAACCCCTCATCATCAGTGGCACGCCAGTGGAGAGAGTGGACAGTTTCCGATACCTGGGTGTCCACATCACTCAGGACCTGTCATGGTCCTGTCACATCAACACCCTGGTTAAGAAAGCCCGTCAGCGTCTCTTCTTCCTCAGAAGACTTAGAGACTTCCATCTGCCACTGAAGGTGCTCAAGAACTTCTACTCCTGCACCATCGAGAGCGTCCTGACGTCAAACATCTGCACCTGGTTTGGGAACAGCACCAAGCAGGACAGACGAGATCTGCAAAGGGTGGTGCGCTCGGCAGAACGCATCATTCAATCAGAGCTCCCTGACCTGCTGTCCATCTACACCAAGCGGTGCAAGTCCAAAGCTAGGAAGATTATGATGGACCTCTCCCATCCCAACAATGGACTCTTCTCACTGTTGAGGTCTGGGAAGCGCTTCCGCTCCCTTAAGGCCAAAACAGAGAGAATGAAGAGGAGCTTCTTCCCCCAGGCTATTCGGGCCCTGAACCAGGTGTAGGACTGGACTCTCCCAAACACGTCACTATAAGACTGGACTCTCACACACGTCACCACACGCACCACCACACATTTCCTATAATCCTATAATTCCTATAATTTATAATCTTTATAATCTCTTCTGCTATTTGCACATTCTTTACTGTAAATTCCTAAGTTAATTTGTAAATTTTTGTAGTAAATTGTAAATATTGTAAAACTTTTCTTCTGTCATTTAATGGTCGGGCATTGTACAGCTACAAGCATTTGACCCCCATGTCATACTGTGTATGGTTGTGTGTGTGTGACAAATAAAATTTGAATTTGAATTTGAATTTGAATTTAAAAGAAAAGGATTTCTGCAATTACGCGTAGTGATCTGAATCTGTGCGTCTCACAGTGAACAATACAGACTGACAGACACACAAGTCTGATGATATTGTGTGTGATGTGATATTGGCCAAACCTGCAAAAAGAAATGTGTGTTTATTTTGTTTGCACTCAGGTCCATCTTTTAAAATTCTTGTAGCTGAACTATTGATCGTCTCTTTGTGCGGCGCTGCACTGCTTCCAGTACCGAAGACCTGCTCTTTGGCCAGTGTCTGTCATGTACACTGGATATCCTTGATTGTCTATAAATGCCAGCTCTACAACTTGAATTTCACTTTAAAGAGGACATGCTCTCAGGCCAGTTGATTAAGATAATTTTAAAAAGCCTGTCCACATTAACATTGTACATTTCATGTTATTTCTCCTGTATTTTCTCCCCGAGACGCCTCAGGACATTATAGAATCCAGCACTGATAGTGTCACCTGGGGGGACGATGTCGTGGTTCATAACTCCATAAATGTCTGGAAAATGTGTTGTTTGGTGTCAGGGTTTTGGTCCAGGAACCGCCAATAATGATCAGCAACAGTAAACATTGGGGTAGTTTGACACAGATGTGGATTTTTTTGTCTCTCCAAGTTTAAGATTGAAGATGATCTAAAAGAAAGACATAGGTTTGGGTTTCTTCTCCCTCCCCCACTTCCAACCCTTTCTCTCTCGTCTCAGGTGGAGCTGTCCGGCTGGCTCTGTGTTGTTGATTCATCCATGATTGACTCCTCAAACAAACAACCTTTATTTGTCACATACACAGTTATACAGAGTACAACATGTAGTGAAATGCTTGTGTCCGAGCTGCGGATAGGCCGCAGACATAGCCACATCTAACCAGTCCAGTCTGTTTCTCCAGCTCCCAGCCAAGGAAAGCCTTACCTTTGCTACACCTGCACCCACTCATCGGTCACAGATACCCACCTGCCAGGTTCCCTGCTCGCCAGTGGAAGCACATTTTATTCATCCTCAGCTATATTTTGTTCAACTCACCTGAGCAGTTGTTGAGATCATCTGTGTTTCTGGTTGCTGTCGCATGAAATACCCAGTGTCCTCTTTTCAAAAATTCACCAGGATTTCAATAAACCTTTTGAACCTGCAGCTGAATCTGCTCCTCGAGTCCACTTGAAGTCAAACCATGGCAGCAATCCAGAGATGTGGGAGATTATCATATTTATGGGTGTAGAAGAAGCCCAGTTTAGATGTGAGAAAACAGGTTTCGGGCTGGCTTTAACTCGAAAAGATAGAAAAGCAACTTTTGTCAGATTCCCATTTTCAGTAACAGCGAGAGCATCAGCACTTCAAGCATTAAGCATGCTCTTGTGTGCGCACATGCACCCTGTTGTTTCTCAAAGTGAAGGTGGGAAGATGTTGCTGTAGCATTGCAAAAGTTAAAAGAGAGCAGCTCAGGGCGGATGTCTTGGTGCATAGCTTGGTTGTTTTTATACCAGCACAGTTCAAACGTCATTATTGACATTTTTTCTGAGCTCATGCAGGTTAGATTTAGACGCTCAAACTTAACTCAGCCTTAACAAGACAGTGGTGAGGACACAAAATGGGGCTCACCTGCTGCCTGTTAGCTAACATCATAAAGGCACAGCAGACAGAGAACAGACGGGGTCAGTCTTTGCACCAACGAGGACGAAACATTAAAGAGCCTCCGTCTCTCCTCCACAGGCTTAAGGACAAAATCAGTGTCCAGATGAAGTCACCGCTATTTTTCTTCCGCCTCCTCGCACTGACTCATCGTAATCAACATGTCTTTGACTCACCATATTAACGTGGCTAGTTAGCTTACGTCACAATAATAACACTAAAAGCCGATGGTTCAGTGTTAAATGACTTCGACAGCCCGTCGTCCAAGTGCAGCATTTCCCTCTTCATCTTTTTATCCTTCATTCATTTGCACCCCCCACTTCCCCTCCCCTCCCCTCACCAGTTAGTGTCCCTTTCTCTCCTCTTTAACCACCTTCTGAAAGCACCTCTCCTCCTCTTCCTCCCTCCCACTCTCTTTTTCACTTCTTCCTCGCTTTCTCTTCACATCTCAGTTTCTTTCACTCCGTCCAGCCCTCCTTCGCTCTTTCTCACTCCTCCTCGTCTCCCATCTCGACAGGCAAGACGCTGGCTGACTCGGGGATTGCAAACTTCTCACTTAGTAGCTCACAAAGCCAAATCTCAGCAGAAAACTGTACCGAGAAAAGTATAAAAATAAAAAAAAACACTCACAGAATCCCCCATCTCCTTCTTCTTTTGTGTAAAAGTACAGTACAGTAGGTGTGAAGTTGTCCTTCAGTTTGAGCTGCTCCCCTGCTGTCCACTCTGTTTGGAAGAAAGTAGAAATCACTCTTTATGATATTTCTGAGTGTGAATGTGGGAAGGCTGAATCAATAGCAGCCGCTCATGTAAACGCTGCCCTTGGCGGCTAAATAAATGAGTCAAACAGAAAACTGCGTCATGGTGCGCATCAATCCAAGTGATCGATAGAAACACAAAATCTATGGACTTTTCAGGCACAACAAAACAACAAAACTCTGTTTTTACTGCAACGTTTGGTGGATATAAAACTGTGTTATTATCCTTCACTCTGCTGGGGGAGGCTGTTGCGTCTTTGCTCATCTACATGTCACAGAGAAGCTGCAGCTGGGAGCTACAGCATGCAGAGGGTTGCTGGTTTCTGAAGCTGGGAAAATATTCTTCATCCTGCAGCTCCACTGAAGTGCTTCAATCCAAAAGTGCGTTCTTCTTTGTCTTTGATGCTGGGATCCTGCAGTTCTGTGTGTGTGTGTGTGTGTGTGTGTGTGTGTGTGTGTGTGTGTGTGTGTGTGTGTGTGTGTGTGTGTGTGTGTACAAAAACATTAGAGGTCACAGTAGTACCTTTCCACTGAAACCTTACAAAGTTTTTAGAGATTTAATCACAATTTTGAGACTTGATTTAAATATAAATGTATTATTTTTTCAACAAGAGTGCAGAGTACGCATCAAAATCGAATCTGCTTTAAACAACATCACAACAACCGTCTGTGTAGCCACAGTCACAGAAGTGCAAAAGAGTTGGCTGAGTTAGCGCTCACAATGATTTCAGTTTAGCTCTAAAGAGATGAATGGGCCACAGTCTGCACGCGCACAGACTGTGGGCAGTCCTGATGGTTTTATGAGTTCAGTCGTTCATTTCAGGTCACGTTAATAAAACACTAACCCTGTTTTCTTTTCTTTTTTTCATTCAAAGACGTAAAAACGATGATTATCCAGGATATCCTCACTGACCAGTAACTTGTGATTGTGGAGTTGTTAGCCAGTGAGTGTGCAGTTTCACGATCAGATCTACGATACACATCTGGTTTTAAGGGAAGATGGCAATGGCAGAAATGCTTAGTTTGAGGTGTCATTAAGAACTCTGATGAACAGTGAGTGATGTTGCAGTGGGTATGGCCATCTTTCATACCGTCTGTGGATTCAGGCTCACCAGCCAGATGTTGGAGCCTGGTTGTTTGAATCCACTCCCACACAGCCTTAAGAGCATCATGAGCTCCAGCAGTGATTTTTAGTGACAGCATCTGGCTCAAAGCTGGCACTACACATCGCTCCAAAGTTACTGATGGGGCTGAGGTCACAGCTCTGTGCAGCTCAGTGCAACAAACTGAGGCTGATCACTGGTGTGTCGTTTTTGCTAGCTGACTCTGACTTTTGCAAGATTTGAAACAATCTAATGGTCAAAATTGAAAAGACAGAGCACTGAAACATTATATGTTGTAAGCAGTCAGCTAGATAAAAACTCACATAAGTTACCACAAAGAAGCAAAAGTAATTTAGCTGCTGCTGCAGGTTTGTTTGATAAAGCTGCGGTCAAACCGGCACCGTAACCTGATCAGCGCTGGATCAGAAGGCTCAGAGGAGCAGGAGATAATCAGTAATGCGTCTCTTTCACCAATCATAGGACTCCCAGACGTACGAGAGGTGGAAAAACGCTGATCAAGGTAAAGAGATGTAAGATTAATGAAGTAATCAGTGAAATGAATGATTCTGAAGACCATGACAAATGTAATGAAATGACATGAGCTTGTTTGGAGATAATCATTCTTTGAAGACGTGTCCTGCACTGTGTGTTTGTCAGAAACTATTATGTTTAATGATGCTTTAGCATTATGGGCATTTTAACAGCTCTATTACATTTAGAAGGGAACTGGAGTGTTTTCATTCATTTCAAGTTTCAGGTAAGAAGCTGAGTGTTTATAGGATGGGAGGCTTTGTGAAGAAGACCCTTTAGTGGACTCGGAGTCTTGCACTGTAGAGGGTAACAACACCAGTTCAATGTGATGGCTGGACTGGGCCCATACTGGGATAAACTGCATCACTTCATTTAAAAGTTTGGGTGAAAAATGATGTAGATTATGGACATGATCTCATGTCTCAGTTAATTATTAAAAATGTTAAATATAATGAGCTGAACACACAGCAGTGAATCAGCGTTCTGCCTTCCCGTCTGTCACTTTCTCGCGCTCCTCGTTTTCTCTCTTGTTCTCTTTATGAATCGTTTTGGTGCTTCTCCAAAAAAATACACATTTTTAAACTAATCTCATTTAATTATTACGCAAATGTAATTAGTTTTTGTGCATTTCTACTTCCAAGAGGTGACTCATTAGTTCTTTCAGAGATGTCTGAATGTGATTCTGGATGGGATTCGGTTTTATTATGTCTCTGCTGTCAGAGTCTTAAACAATACAGTTTGTCTGTAACTGACTCACAATGATCGCTCGTTAAGTCTGATGACAATTTTATTTGGTTTGTAAGATACAGAATAAACACTTTTGTTTTTTTCTTATTCCATAATTTTATTTTATCGACAAAACCACACAGACACATTTTTTCAACAATAATAAGCAAACAAACAATAATACAGGGAGTGCAGAATTATTAGGCAAATGAGTATTTTGTCCACATCATCCTCTTCATGCATGTTGTCTTACTCCAAGCTGTATAGGCTCGAAAGCCTACTACCAATTAAGCATATTAGGTGATGTGCATCTCTGTAATGAGAAGGGGTGTGGTCTAATGACATCAACACCCTATATCAGGTGTGCATAATTATTAGGCAACTTCCTTTCCTTTGGCAAAATGGGTCAAAAGAAGGACTTGACAGTATGGCCACCAGTTTGGCCATATTTCAGAGCTGCAACATCACTGGAGTGCCCAAAAGCACAAGGTGTGCAATACTCAGAGACATGGCCAAGGTAAGAAAGGCTGAAAGACGACCACCACTGAACAAGACACACAAGCTGAAACGTCAAGACTGGGCCAAGAAATATCTCAAGACTGGTTTTTCTAAGGTTTTATGGACTGATGAAATGAGAGTGAGTCTTGATGGGACAGATGGATGGGCCCGTGGCTGGATTGGTAAAGGGCAGAGAGCTCCAGTCCGACTCAGACGCCAGCAAGGTGGAGGTGGAGTACTGGTTTGGGCTGGTATCATCAAAGATGAGCTTGTGGGGCCTTTTCGGGTTGAGGATGGAGTCAAGCTCAACTCCCAGTCCTACTGCCAGTTTCTGGAAGACACCTTCTTCAAGCAGTGGTACAGGAAGAAGTCTGCATCCTTCAAGAAAAACATGATTTTCATGCAGGACAATGCTCCATCACACGCGTCCAAGTACTCCACAGCATGGCTAGCAAGAAAGGGTATAAAAGAAGAAAAACTAATGACATGGCCACCTTGTTCACCTGATCTGAACCCCATTGAGAACCTGTGGTCCATCATCAAATGTGAGATTTACAAGGAGGGAAAACAGTACACCTCTCTGAACAGTGTCTGGGAGGCTGTGGTTGCTGCTGCACGCAATGTTGATGGTGAACAGATCAAAACACTGACAGAATCCATGGATGGCAGGCTTTTGAGTGTCCTTGCAAAGAAAGGTGGCTATATTGGTCGCTGATTTGTTTTTGTTTTGTTTTTGAATGTCAGAAATGTATATTTGTGAATGTGGAGATGTTATATTGGTTTCACTGGTAAAAATAAATGATTGAAATTGGTATATATTTGTTTTTTGTTAAGTTGCCTAATAATTCTGCACAGTAATAGTCACCTGCACACACAGATATCCCCCTAAAATAGCTACAACTAAAAACAAACTAAAAACTACTTCCAAAAACATTCAGCTTTGATATTAATGAGTTTTTTGGGTTCATTGAGAACATGGTTGTTGTTCAATAATGAAATTATTCCTCAAAAATACAACTTGCCTAATAATTCTGCACTCCCTATATAGCAAGAAGGAAACTTTTCTTTGCATATTAATCAATCTCTACTTCATCTTCAACTTTTCTGTCATGAATCGCTGTGCGGCAGGCGGGAGTTGGACCCAAAATGCAGGACTCACAGACTCGAGGGAATGAACTCAAAACACAGCTTTATTTGCTGGTAAAACAAACATACAAACTAAACTAAACTGGGAAGCCACAAACTAAGAACTTACAGCGAGACACAGGGAGATCCACACACAGCATGAGGGACGACGTCACGCTGAACAGAGGGAGACGCAGACAGAAATACACAGAGGGTTAACGAGGAAAGTGGGAACACACGGGGAACACAGCTGACACTGATAATCATAACGAGACAGGGCGGGGTGAACTGAACATGACATGTACGGGCGTGAGAGTCACAAAGTAAACAGGAAGTGCACAGAGGTTCAGACAGGAGGAGAGAGAGCACGGGGAAAACACAGACATAACGGGCTGGGGAAACATGAAACAACCACAAAGGGAGACGAGGGCTCATAAATACATAGAGGGCACACAGGGGGGGAGAAAGCACGGGGAGAACTTAGACATAATGGGCAGGGGAAACATGGAATAAAACATAAGGAGAGACGAGGGCTCACAGATACACAGAGGGGCACACAGGGGGTAAAAGCCATGAAGGGAAAACACTTAGGGAACAACACAACAGGGCAACTCAGGAAACATGGCCTAAGCAAGGAACAAAATACAAACATACAAGAAAACTAAGAACACTGGGCCAACATGGCCCAGGACCATGACATTTTCTATTTGTTAAAAGTCATTAAATATGGAGCTGATGAATAGATGATTGTCCTGTCACTACTGGCAAGCACATACTGACAAAAACATGCTGATGTAATTACAGAGGAGTGTCGGTGTGCCGCAGACTGAGGTAACAGAATATCAGCATCCCTGTTCTTCATTATTGAGCTTCCTCACAAATATTTGCTGTAGATCAACAACCTGCTGTTCTACATTCCTGAATTTACAGAAACTAATAAGACGGCAGAGCATTAATCAGTGCAAACACACCTCAGTGAGATACGAGTTTCAGATAAGACAACAGTGAGTGTGGAAATAATCTCTCTAACTGCAGCGGGAAGAACTTCCCGCTTCGTTTTTTAGAGTGGAAGCTGGCGTCAAGGCTCACTGAAACCTGCAAGAAGTTTTTCCTTTAACTCATAAAGTAAATGCTGATTGCACATGACTTTAAAATAACGGCACATCAGCATCTATGTTGGCTCTCTAAGTTTCTCTTCCCATTCTTTCTGCAAATGGCCACAGACTGGATATAAGACGAGCATCTTATGGAGCAGTGGTACAGCTGGGAAGAGGTTCACACATCTGTGGAAGAATTTCAGAATAATGCCACCTTTGTAAAGATGTGAGGACAGTAAACATCTCGCCCTCTGCAGTTTATATTACCATCAAAAGATTCACAAGGGACGAGGTTAAAATCAGTGGACACGCCCATGACCGTCAGGTCCTCAGCATCCTCTTTTGGTAATCAGTGAATTTGCTCAGGAACACTTCCAGAAATCACGGTCTGTGACCACGGCTCACGGTGCTGTCCACAGATGTAAAGTTTAAAGCTCTATTGTGCAGAGAAGAAGGCACAGTGAATATGAAAATGATCCAGAAATGCTGCAGTCCTCTCTGGACCAAAGCTTGTTTAAAATGGAGGCAACGTGCAGAGCTCTTCTGCGGTCACATGAATTTAAATTTGAAATTCTTTTTGGGAAACATGGGCGCCACATCCTCCAGACTAACAGCAAGTGAGACTATTCGGCTTGTTATCAGTGCTCAGGAATACACAGGTCTAAGAAAATATACCCCATTCAAACAAAGTTTTGTTTTCAGGCGAGGCCTCGAATATTTTAGCAGAATGATGCTAAACAACAAACTGCATCTATTACAACAGCATGGCTTCTGAAGAGTCCAGGTGCTGAACCGGCCTGCCTGCAGTCCAGACGTTTTAACAACCGAGAACATCTGGAACATCATGAAAAAGCATCTATGACACAGGAGAGCCAGGACTGCTGAGCAGACAAGAATGGGACGATATTCCCCTCCCAAAAGTTCAGCAGCTGCTTTCCTCGGATCACTGACATCTACGGACTGTTGTTAAAAGAAAAGAGGAAACATGGTCCAACTTCGTAAAGACGTTTTGCTGACATTAACTCCAAATGAGCACATATTGTTCTTAAAATGACACATTTGATTGGGTACTTCCTCCAACAGTCCAGAGCCATGCATGGAGTTAGGTTAACTGGTCATGCTAAACTGGCTGCAGGTGTCTGACTCAGTGTGTCAGCCCTGCGACAGATTATGTTGGCTCTGGACCTCTGACAGCTTAGAAAGGCTCCAGAGTGAGATTGTACAACATTTCACTTTCCTCTGTGATTTGTTTCGGTGCCTGTAAAAGACCATAGTACTCTGTTTTTATTGACCTTTGACCCAGCATCCCAGCTTTTTGGGGAATTGTTCTGTATTCCAATATTAAACTGCATTCTTTCATTGTAATGCTAGATAAGTAGGTCTTACTGTCATGTGCCGGCCATGTGAAGCAGGCAGGAGAGGACCGAAGCTCAGAAACAAACACAAAAGGTAAACTCAAAAGGCAGCTTTATCGCTGAACATCAGAAACTACGACACTAACTAAACTTGGAAGATACATGTAACTAAACAGGCAGGGCGATCACACAGCGGGGAATGAGGGCGCGATGCAGTTTAGAGCAAGGAAAATGCAGGGCTTGAATATCCAGAGGGATAACGAGGGAATGACACACAGGAGGAGAGCACAGCTGGGAGCAATCAAACATGACGAGACCAAGGGGAAGCAAAACTGAAAACATTAACAAAGGACAAGGACTACCAAAGTAAAACAGGAAACAGTTCACAAAGCGTAGACATGGAAACATGACAGGGCCTGGGAACAGAGGACACATGAAGCACAGAGACCAGAATAACAAACGGCAACATGAGAGGCGACTGACTGCGGAGCAAGAAAACAAACACGACAGAACGAAGCCTCCACTAAACACGAGGGGCACAGGAACCCGAACACTAAGAGTCATGATGAAATCACAGGTCAATAATTGTACAGACTCAAAAACACTGGGTCGCAGTGTTTATAGCTACAATTAAATAGTTTTTAACAAGCTAGTTAGAACATTAACAGAACAACAGTACAATTTATTAAAAATATCATATATAACTAGGACACAGTCTCAGTTTAAACACTGTAAAGGACTATTTAAAAAGATGCGGAGGCTTATTTATTTTAGCATCTTTTACTGACTCCTGCTCTGTTTGCAAATAGTAGTCTAGCAAAACCCTCCATATAATCTTTCTATCTTTTTGTCATAAACAAAGACACATCTCCATCATGTGTTCTCCACGTTGCCTCTGATTTTTATTGCTGACTAATGTGACTGATGTTTGAATGCATTTTTAATGTTTAAACGCACCGAGTCTGCCACTCATCGTTTCAGTCAGAGCTGATAATAGCCCACTTAACTCTCATCAGTTACAGTGACAGCATCTTGTATGATGTCAAATGAACTGTCTGTGGAACAGTGTCTGCATCATCCTGACCGTCCTGACAGGAAATCAGTATCACCACCTTTAAAGTGTGGCAAATGTTCCAGTACACTGGAGATACGAGGTTTTTCATCCTTTGGCTTATATTTTTAGCATGGCTGAAAACAACCTTGAGCAGTCTTTTTTCTTGAAACTGAGTACAGTTAAATAGAAAAAAAATGCTCTTTTCAAGAGTTATTTTTGGACCAACCAGCATTTTAATTGTGGGCAAAACCACAAAGCGCGAGTCGCCAAAGGTGAAGGTTGTGTTATCTCTTTTTAAGGCGTGCGTTTCACATCTAAGAACTCGCTTTATGCGTAGATTAATTTCAATATCAAACAGTTTTGTGACTTAGCCAGACAATAACAACAAAGCTAGTGCTTTACTTGTGAAGTAACATAAGCGTAAGCCTGCAGTAGCCATCATTTCCACGTGTACTTGCTGTCTTTAGGTGCTGATCAGAACAGTAAAGCAGAAACAGAGACGGAGATCAATCCCGTTTTATTTTTTAAGTATTTAATGATTCATTTTGGCAAGAAAGGTCACTTCACAAATTTAGCCATCACTCAGCACCCTGACAAAACTGTACAGACTGTAAAATATAGATTACATCTAAAACAAGTCTAAAGAGTTTTAACTGGAAATCTCCATCGTGGCTGGTTGTTAAATAGCTCGATGACACTGCTGCTGATGTCGTTTCAGTATGAAGAGCCATGATTGAAAATAATCTTACAGATCGGGTCAAAAACGAGGCTGATTAACTGGAACCAACAAGGTTTCACTCTGACAATAACAACATATCTTACAGTCTTTTCCACGTGAATGGTTTTGGACTCATATACAAGGAATTTCAGCAATTTGATTGGTCAAATACACATCGCATCTGTGCCGAGAAGTGCCATAGAGACTCTCCTGCTGTGCTTTATGGGTCGCTAAGCCCAGCTGTTATGGTCACCAGGGGCCATGGAGCCATCGCGCTTTCCTTTTTTCTCTTTTTAGTCTTAATATATACACAGGAGTTTCACACAGTGCTAAACAGCATATAAAAGCAATACTATCCCACGAGAGCTGTTCTTTGTACTTTGATAATGCTGACAGAACAAGGTCCCATATAGTCCCAGTGAACAACATTGGCTGTGGTATGAAAACTAATTGAAAAAAGTGTTTGAATGTGGCCCAGGAACCAATCTGAGAGCTTTATTTGTCCCGAAAGGATGCGTTTGGCCCTCTTGCTATTCTGACCTTGTTAGTCCACCAGCTCTACCTTTTATCTGATGTGGAGCAGTTTTGATGACGATAACTCAAAGGAGCGCCGTTGAGGTTTCTCATTAACCAAGATGGTTTGGAATGATCTCCCTCTGTTGTGCCAGAAACAACACAACTGGATGGGATATTTTTACCGTATGCCATCACATATGTTTTATTTTTCTGACTGACTCCTGTGCTATTTGCCCGTTGATGACCTCCAAAGATCATTTGAAATAGCCTTTCCCGAACAAATCCTTGTTTGTGCATTTGTCCGGTAATGGTAGGCCAGAGTCCAGAGCTTTGAATGTCTCCAGTCCACAGAGCTGACTCGTTCATCTAGCATTTTGAGATGAAACAGCAGGTTGAAAATTAAAAAACAATTGGTCCAATGAGTGCCGTGGGAGGATTAACACACAGCCAATCAGTGACAGATTAATGGAGTCGTCTCAGTAGAGTGTTGTCACTGTGCAGATGTTTCAAATGGGCAGCGCTGGCTTTCAGCATCCACGAGAGGCAAACAAAGATGTTTGACTCTCAAAACAGGACAAACCGACACACATCCATTCACGCAAATGGAAAGCGGTGCAGACTAAAGACTGAATGCTATGAACAGCACACTTTATATCTAATATGGAGCTGAGCCTCCCTGTTCAAAAACAGCTTGTGATGAGGACATTCTCAAAAGGATAAGCAACTGTTGGCTGAACATTTCCAAACATCTGGCTTCTAAAGCAGCTATTAGCAAGAGACAGCAGGTAATTTAAGTCACCTCCAGCCATATGCCTTAAATGTTGATCTCTCTATTTATTATCCTTACTGAAGTGTCACAGTTTCTCTGCATTTAGAGTTAACAGTCATTTTCTCAGAGTGTTTTCAGTGTACTTTGACTCAAATGAGGAGTACATGGGAATAAAACATCTGCCTTTAAACAATCACATCTTTGGTTGATGTGTAAATTTAGCTGCAGCTGATATCTCCACATTCCCCATCTTTTCATAGATTCTTTAGAAACCATGTGACCACGCCGAGCCAAGAGTCATTTTTTGACTATTGTGGGAACTGCTGGTGCACGCTTAGTTTGAGGGTTCGCGTTCCCTCACTGAAAAAAATCCATAAATCTACTTGTTGTGACGCAGGCTCTCAATTTCTTTAAAATTAGCTCCGGTTCAGTGCAGCGCTCTCATGCGGGAAGATGACTAGTTTGATGAAAGAGGCGAGCATTCAGTCACATTCTGAGATGCAGGCGACAGCCACTGAATGCCAGGGTGTGCCTCTACCTTCCATTTACCTTTTAGCGTGTCTCCTCTCTCCTCTGGATGTCATACAAAGAATTTTTTTCAGCCTGCTGTGCAGTCGTTCCCTTCCTATCTCGCACCAATGTGTTGATACGCCACTGAGAATATTTTCACGAGATGTTGTCAAGATAACAACAGCTTCGCTTCCCAGATAGTTTGAGTGTTGCATGTGAATGATAACATTCTGCTCTTCAGAGTTTTTGGATGCTCTTCAGGAAAAATGTGCTCCTGTGCTCCTGGCAACCATTCTCCATCTATTCTATGACGGGAAATGGAGCCATGCCACGGCGGCACTGAGCCCAGAAGAGTACAGTTCAGTGGTTCTCAACCTTTTCAGCTCACCTCCCCCCAAATAACTAATTCCCTTAATCACATGGCAAAGGCGTGACTGGGCAGAACCCTGAAGTGTGACTGAAAAAGATGGATTTACCTATTATAGCTGATGTTCTATACCAGGGGCAGGCAATTCATTTTTCCATATTGGACTGTTGTGGAGGGCTGCAGAAAAAGGTGAAGTCAATTCTGCTCAATATTCATTTTATCTCTTTATAAGCTCACTGATTCTGGTTTCCGTTGTGACCCTTGGGAAAATATATATCGCCCACTCCTGTGTTTCATTATGATGTTTATTCACACTTGATACTTGAAATAAAATCTAAAATCTAGAATCTAGAGAAGTGCTCGAGTCCCGTTTTACTCTGAGTGAACTTTCTGTTGTCGGGCAGACAGCAGAGTTTGTCACATGAACCAGACGTCCTGCTGGCTTCTCTGTATCATCTCTGCTGCCATGCTAACTCGGTAATTAAGGCTCAGTAGCTTAGCGCATTTTTTAAATTTAAAAATAATCTTGTGGAGAGCAGCTTTAATTAACGTTTCAAAAGAGAATAAAGGCGGTAATTGCAGTGTTCACACTTCTTTAGTAAAAAGAGATTTTGGTAAAACTGACTGAGTGCCCTCTGTTGCTCCTTCTAAGTTAGCTGTTGTACAATTTCAAGTTAACGAGGACAAATTCTCAGCAGCACAGAGTGTACTAATACTTGTAAAACACAAAGTCTCCTCAAAGGATTAAAAAACATTACTGAAGTCCGTGTGGAATAAGAGGTAACACGTTTCTCCTACTCGTGTCAGTGCATATTAAAAAGAACACAAAGAAAATAATGTTGCCAGAAAGAAACCAAGCAAGCAGTTTCCAGAGTTCCTATTGTCAACATGATGTTGCAGCTGCTTGGTGCATGCAGGATGCTGCACTAAAACTTGTGCACATACAAAAGCTCTGTCACTTTATCACTCCCCCTGAGCTAAACTTGTACTTTTAACTTTAAATTAAACTCCAAGCAGACAGGCTCTCGATCTCCGGGGGAGATTAAACACACCAAAGAAACAGCGGCTGTGATCTGCTCTCTCTCCTTTAACATCCACATCGGATTTCCTCCCGGGGCGTCGCCCTGTAGCCTGAGACAGAGCTACACGGGAAAGATGGCTGCGTAATTAGTGTCTGTGATCACATAAAACTCCAGAAGAACAAGAGGTGAGAAGATTAACAGCATGGCAGCCCAACATATTGGAGGTCATTTAATTAACACTGGTGGTACAGATCCTAATAAATGATCACATCTAACAAATCTTTAGGAAAAAAAAAGCCGTATTTACGCTTTGCCCATGCTTTTGTCAGCTTTGACGACGATAACTCGATTGAATTTGAATAATCGAATCCAGAATGGACAGGGCTACGTGGAAATTCCAACATCGTTATATAGAAAAGGTTAAGACCATAAGTTTTCATCGTCATAAAATCATTTTGTGTGACTTGTTGCAGGCAGCAGGCTCCTAGCATCGCCTTCAGCCGCCACAACCAGCTGCTTCCCACACACACACACTGAAACTGCTGTGGCGGTTTAACGTCTAATGTGTAGTTATCATTTGGACAAAGGTGCCAGTAAGGGTGTACTGGTCCCATGGTAAAATTCCTAATCAACTAATGGCACTGATTAGTGGGATGCTAGCATTTATAAGCTAACTTGACCTCTATGTTAGAAAAAATTTTTACATAACTGTCGTTTTACTTCAAACAGGAAACAGAATCAGTTTATGTATTTTATTCCCTGGAAGCAAACATAAATCATGATTTTAATTGTTTAGCTCCATTCACTGCTGCTCATTGAGGATTGTCTCACTGGGGCCCCCTGCTGTTCAGCTGGATGAATTACATCTGTGACGTGAGATCTCCTAATTTCCAGCTGAGCCCAGTTGGAAAAATATGACCTCTTCGAGTTTTGAGCATCAGCTGGAGTTAAGCAATATTTGACTTCAAAGGAGACGCCAGTTATGGGTCAGGGGTGTTTCCCAGCAGCAGGACAAATCCTGATCCTGGATTTGTCCTAAAAAAATGTCCATATAATATATTAATGTTAAGATTTTTATATATTATAAAGAATGTAAACATAATTTATCAAAATGAAACTGGTACATGGGGTATTTTTTTTGATGACTGTAGATTGAATATGAAACTGTGATTTTACTGTTTTTAGACCCACTTGAGACCGAACTTTAGCCCTAAAACTAGTCAATTGTTATATTAACTGTGAAAATAATTTTTTGGTGCGTGTCATGTCAAAAGATTAGATCCTGTCTGACCATCATTCATCTCTGTTTGAGAGGATACTGCCCATTTTATTGGACATTTCTTTTGTTATGTAATGCACAACAAGGCTAAAGTTGCACATTGTCTCAACTTTCTAACACAATGTAAAGCGAGACTCTTGTGTGCTGCAACCAAACCTTAACCGACAAAGCAGAAAAAGGCACAGGCACATTCAGAAAGCGTCCTCAATGATGTTGTTTCCCTCTACTCCACCTTCAGCTCCGTGTCGACATCATCGTGTTCTGCATTTTCACGTCATTTTCTCGTCCCTAAGAGTCCTTGCTTGCTCGTTAATTAGCTGCCATATTACAGAAATAAATGATCAGCAAATAGTTTCAATAAACAGGTGGTCATGACACGAGTAGAAGGAAAGGGAGCACGTTTTGGCTCATCTTCAAATGATATCAACTTATTAGGTTACAACAGATCAGAACCATTTGTTACAAAAACAGCGTGGCTATTGACTTGTGTACATAAATTTTTACATACTTTTTAATCATTACCGTGTCCACTTGTTACGCCTGTTCACCAATAAAACACTCTACGTTTTAGAAAAGTGATAACTACGATGCAAAGTAAACACATTTGGTAGCGGTTGAGCTCCGAGTCGTTCGTTATTTTCTCATTGTTAGTTTTCCTTGGGTCAGAAATGGAAATGTAAGTCACTGGCTACTGCGTAAGATCATTTCCATCCATGACAGGAGCTGAGATCAAAGTCTGGGTGTGTAGCTCCTGCTTTTGCATCAATGTCATGTTCAAAAGGCTTCTGAGCAACATAGCAGCCAGTTTTAAATCCACCAAGGTAGCCCTTCCTCGTGGGCTTCAGAGTCATTGCAATAGATTCAGCTAATTAAACAGTATGAATTCAACACCACTGAGCTCTGTTTTCTCTCAGTTTTCTCCAGAGTGAAACACTTAGGCTTCCTCTACATCCACTTAATCGCAGCATCTTTCCTCCTCTCGCATTGGCAATCCTCATGAAATCTGGAGGGTAAAAAGGTCTGTCAGCACAATAGCCTTGTGCCACAGTCTGAGCCCCAGTTGATTATTTTCCATACTGGTCTCTGCAGCCTTGCTGATTGGCAGACCTACAGCTTTACGCATCAGCGTCTGGTTTCTCCACCAGTTTTAGAGCCTCGTGCATGCCAGCCGCCGACAACTTCCGATTGATGTTCCTGTAGCGGCAGCGCAGGAGGTTGCTGTAGGTGGTTCTCAGATCACGGTTGAAGAATGCATAAATGAAAGGATTAATGAGGGAGTTGGCGTAGCCAAGCCACAACAGAGTTCTTTCCAGCCAGAGGGGCACACAGCTGCACTGCACGCCACAGACGAACGGCCTGGCAGTGGACACCAGGAAGAACGGCAGCCAGCAGAAGGTGAAGGCACCAACTACAATGCCCAGAGTGGCTGCAGCCTTCTGCTCCCGTTTGAAGATGGACTGGTTTTTCCTCTTGCGCCGTTGGTGGTGCTCGCCAGTTTTGAGAAGGCGGGAGACACGCGTGCTGCACTCCTCCTCCACCTCACGCTGGAGCTTCAGCGCCGCTGCCACGCAGTCCAAGCTCTCCTCTTCCTCGGCTTCCTCCACCTGTTCGACCTCCGTCCCCTCGACACTTCCCGTCTCTCCTGACTCTGCTGGCTGATGCCCTTCTCTCCCCCCGCGAAGAGTCACCACGGCTCGGTGCTCCCCTTCCCTGGGGAAGCCAGTGATGGTGTGCTTGGCTGCGCTGAGCTTGGCCGCTCGGTAGATCCTGTAGTACATGATCAGCATCACCGACATGGGGATGTAGAAGGCCACGGCTGTAGAGTAGACAGTGTATCCAAAGTCCTGGCTGATGAGACAGACCCTGCCGTCATTAACGTTCTGCGCCCAGCCGAACAGAGGGGGGAGGGTGATGGAAGCAGAGAGGAGCCACACCGACAGGATCATCTTGGCCATGCAGCAGCCGTTTTGCCGGACAGGATAAGTCAGAGGCTTAGTGATACCCAAATACCTACACAGAGAAAAACACAGCCAAATGAATACAACCCTAAAATGTGTCTAGTGTAACTCTATTTTTATTGCTTTACATTACCCTAATCAGGTGACACTCTCCCCACCCTGGACAAGGTGCCCTTGAGCAAAACTAAGATCTCTGCCTGCCACACTCAGCCCCCAAATGAGAGCTGGGTTACATTATGAAAGAGAAGCTTGGCGATGCTGGGAAAGACCATAAATGTTCAGCAAACCAGGCTACAAAATTTCCAACACACAGGGCATTGGCAGGCATGTGTGGCTTTCAAAAACAAATAAGCATAAAAACATTTTATCATTTGATTAAAGTGGTGAAAACGTTTTAAGGAAATGGAAAAACAAAGGCAGCGGTTGAATTTTAAACTCAGGGTCGTTTCAGAGTCTCTGAATCTGTAAATTGATTCAGCGGTCAGAACAGGAATGCCGTGGGCAGAGAGGTCACACTTTGTCCTGCAGCGTTTCATTTTAAGTAAGCGCCCCAGAACAAGACCCCGAGGCGCAAGAAGCCTCACAGAAACCCAGCGATCCAGTGTCGCAGAGCCCCGAGCGACAAAATCTGGAGTTAGACTACAGAAGGCATTTTTTCTACATCTGTGAAATAAGAACGTGACCTGTTTAAATGTATTTTTGGAGACTCGGGTAACAAATACTAAAGACAGGAGACGTTTAATTAAACTCTGTCAAAAAAAACTTTCTATCTTAGCTTCATGAAAAAAGACTGACACAGTTTTAAAGCTGGAGAAGTTTATCTTACCTGTCAATGCTGATTACGCACAGAGTCATGATGGACGCGGTGCAGCACATCACATCCATGGCGATAAAAACGTTACAGAAGAACTGACCGAATATCCACTGACCGCCGATAAGGTCCGTGATACTGACGAACGGCATCACGGCCAGAGCCACCGAAAGGTCGGCCAAGGCCAGAGAAACGATGAGATAGTTGGACGGCTGGCGCAGCTTCTTGACAAAACAGACGGAGATGACCACGAGCAAGTTCCCGCAGATCGTGGACAGCGTGAGCATAGTGAGCACCGCGCCGATCAGAACTTTCTCCACCCGGCCGTAGCTCAGGATCTGCTCCCCGCAGCGGGTCCCGTTCGTCTCCATGACCTGCGGCTGACTGGAGGTGGACGGAGAAGTGGCTGCTGCCGCTGCTGCTGCTGCATCTGCGGCGCCTTGCGCAGCCTTTAGTAGCCGAAGAGCAAGAGCCTCGGAGATCATCATGTTAGTGGAGCCCCCGGGATCTCCGCCACCGACTATGTCCTCTATCATGAACGACGACCTCATGTTGCCACTGCCGAAAGTCCCGTTACTCGCTCCTGCAACAACCATTCTGCCGCCTCGTGTTCCTTTTTATCCATGGACTTGGAGAGCCGTCCGGAGGTGGCACAGACGTGCACTGAAGTGCCGGTGTTGGTGCGTGAAATGATTAATTCCTTTCCCTAACCCCCGCCAGGAGACACTACGCTGGTGTGCCCTCTTTCATTCCAAAGTATCGACGCCTTATTTCATCTATTTACAGGCGCACTCGTCATTACGCACGTGGCGCGCAGCGGGCATATTCCCAAAATACCTGACCTACAAAACGGGATTTTATTTTCTTTTTGTCCTCGGCCTGACGGACTGCACGTCACGCTTTCACTCCGATGTGCTGGAAGACAAAACTTAAACGCAGCCCTACGCGTAAATATCACAAAAGTTGACGCGTGACGTCAAAACCCAAGTTGGATAGCCTATAGGCTACATTTACACAAATAACACGCACTGTGCTTTTTGGTGTTCGTTCTGCTGGAACTGGAAACCCGTGCCCATGTGCGTAATTACGCAGAAAGGATAAATGTTCATTAATGTCATTAATTTACACACAACAAAAAACAAAGGGAGATAAATTCGTATTTATCGAAGTTTTAATGATGTAATCTGAGGTTTTAAGAAAATTTTAAGAAAACATCATGTCATCCTTTTGGGGGATAGAAGTGAGGTCTTATAATTACATATTTGTGGGGAAATACTTTTTGTGGTTTCATTTTAAAGTTGTTTATCCCTCATCTGATCGAAGTGAAGGAGCTGAAAAGGATTTCCTTTAATTTTTACCTTGAATCATTTTTCTGTTTAGCCTGCATGAGTCACATTTTGAGTGTTAGGACAATCTGCCTCCATCTCACTTCTAAAACTATTAGATTTGTGTTGCTGGAGTTGAGAACAGGAACACAAAGTGCTCCCGACGTCTTTTCATCATTCTCTAATCTAAGTGCAATTTTGGAAAAGATAAGTTTATACGTGGCTGTGATACTAATGCAGTAGGTAGGCTTGGTTACTACCTCCCCCAAGTGATCAAAATCGTCCACTGCATGCTGCTCGTGAAGACAATGCTGGATTTCTTTCTTGGTTTTGCACCAAGCATCGCGCGATAAAACGTTTATACTCTCAATGCTTTAATGTTAGTTTAATTTGAAATAATTTCATGTTTTTCTTTCACAGGTGAAGCTGTGGTTTCTCACTTTAGGGCCCTGGAGAGATCACCACAGGCTGGAATTTCACTGCTGGTCGTCTAAAGTATCCTAAACGATCCCCAAACACCTCAATCTGAATCACTTAATCATCACCTTGTTTTATGACAGATTAGTCAATGTGAATTTTCCTCTTTGACTGCTTAAAAGACTTACAATAAACCTGTCAATCAATTCAACTTTTCCCACTTATCCAGTTCAGAATGGAGGCAGGGGCTTGTTTTTGGTGGGAGGCAGCCAGAGTGCCCACACAGATGTTGGGAGAACATTCAAAGTCCACACACAGGAGCTGGACTCAAACCCAGGACCTTCTTGCTGTGAGGCGACAGCAGTAAAACTGCACACTGCGACTCACACTCTGCTGGCACAGCAGCCAAAATACACTCATGCCAGTTACAACTTCAGGAGCACGATCCAATGACTGAGTTAGTAGCAGGTGATCCCCCCCCCCCCCCCCCCCAAAAGCTTACAGGAAACTCTGGTCTTCATTCATAACTTCTATCCTGGTCTGATTTGATTGTTTTTATCCCCAACACTCTTAAAATAGGTCGATAGGTTGATTCCTGATCGGCACATCGCTAAATAAAAGAAGTGTAAAGAAACTTTAAACATTCACGAAGGTCACATAAACTTTTATTGGTTTCAATATATATGTCACGGTTCCTCAGTCATCCCTGACTGACTCCACCAGAGTTTGTTTTTTGTTTGCTTGATGTTAATGTTCATGAGCGGGACCCATTCGGGCTTTCCGCCTCTGAAGCTGCACACCTGCCTACAATGATCTCATCTGAGATCACTACTTTGGGTAGCGGCTGGCTAACATTCCTCACTGGAACATTAAACTATGCAGTTAGTAAACTTCTGGCTCCCTAGTTGGAAAGTACAGCCCTTGTTTCTTCTCCTTGCGGCCTGTCTCATTGTGTTTCTCCTTTGTACAGCTCGTCCCTGCTCGTCACTCAGCTGAGCTGAGTGAGTGTGGAGTGTTCAGACTGTTTTTGGATATTTGGACCCTCTCCTCCCTTGAGCTCCATTGTTCTCCTGCCATATATATATATATATATATATATATATATATATATATATATATATATATATATATATATATATATATATATATATATATATATATATCAAACAACCTGAAATTAGTAGCCAACCTCATTACTGTAATGCTGGTTCTTGTGGAGAGCCTGAAACCAGAGGCTGGTAAAGCAGCAGATTTATGTCCAGAGTTTTATAATGTCAGGTTTAATTATCAGATATGGCCAGAATGGATCTACTGTTTTTATCTCTGCCAAAGAAAAATTACAAAAATAAATTTTAAACATTTAATGCATCGAAAGAAAAATTAGGTTTACCATTAAGAGGTGATAAATACTTCTTTTCCAAATTTGGGAAATTCTTGTGCAGCCGTTAAAATGATGATGAAATGAAATTAATTAATGGAATCAAATCAAATAAAACATAACTGCTATATGCCTCTCTGTCAGACAGACATCTTGTGTTACTGTGAGGGTGATCATGCGTGTGTCTCATCATGTTTGCTCCACACATTGAAGGATCTCAGCTTCCTTATGAAACGGAGCTTTTTGTATCCAGCATCTGTGTTGAGTTTCCAGTTCAGCCTGTTGTTGATGTGAATGTCCAGGTACTCCTCCAACACATCAACATCCCAGGATAGACACGGGTGTTGTAGCCATTCTCGCTCTTATGACATCTCTCTGGTCTTTTTCACATTAAGAAGCAGATCATTTCTCCAAGACTACTCAAATAAAACCATCCACTCGTGCTCACCAACCCGTCACTAATGCATCCAAACTTTCTGAGTATTTCTGCAGGTGGCATGACTCGGAGTTGGACTGAAAGTCTCAGGTGTTCATGGTAAATGGACTGGAGACAGCACGGTCTCCTGTGGAGCTCCTCTAATGCACATGAGCAAATCAGACAGAGCTCAGTGTCATGTCCTGCGGCCTGTCTGTCAGGCAGTCGCTGATCCCTGAGATGGTGGAAATGTTTGCTGACATTTCCTGCAGCTTCTCTCTCAGTGCTATTGGCTATCAAAAAAAAAAAAAAAACCCAAACTGCATCAACACCAGATTTCAAGGAGCTCACCAAACATAGGCCACCATATAATAACAACATCTGTTAGAGAGCTATCATCTGCTGAGAGCAGATTAAGCGCATTAAGAGCTCCCATTAACAGAAACAGACGAATGAGTCTCTTCGCCTCGACACCTTAAACATCCCTTTAACTGGCATCACACTGACGATGAATGTTGAGTCATTTTGTAATTGGGGGAAGTTTTAGACGAGAATCTAGAATAGCTTTTTAAAACGTTCATAAGTGAGATTTGTCCTCCCTAATGTGCTGCCTCATTTCATGATTAAAGTCATCATTGCACAACAGACTGTGTGACTTACAGGCCTATAATCATGTTATTGCCATTGTTTGTTTTTATACAGTGGTTGAGGTTCGATCTAAAGTCATTTTAATTCCTATTTTTCACCCATAATCTATGATTGTATATTCATTTTACTATCATGTCTCCTCTTGGTTGTCTGCGCTTTTATTCTAAGGTGCCTCTGAAGTGGATAAATCGGATCAATGCAGAATATTTGTCGAGTGCAGTCGAGTTCTGTTTAGAAAGGTCACGTTGTTGCTTCAGCGTATTGGAAGTCACAGAGTCACAAAACTATTGAATGGTCAAGCAAACAAGTACATTAAGAAAGTATTAAGTACCAACACTGAAAAACACTTGAAAGTTATTACATGCATGTAATGTAATAATGTAATGTGCATGTGTTAGTCCCCATAGGGAAATAGTTCCTCTGCATTTAACCCATTCACCCAGTGAAGCAGTGGGCAGCCACCTGTGCAGCGCCCGGGGAGCAGTGTGTAGGGACGGTACCTTGCTCACGGGTACCTCAGGGTAGCCGTTCAGTGGAGTCGAACCCCCGACCTTCCGATCATGGGGCCACCACTCTACCTACTGAGCTATCCCTGCCCAGTATCAGAACGTGTTGCGAGTACATACGTTTGTCTCCAGTTTCTTTATTCAGAGTTTGTTCTTTACTGACATTCAGTAGATTCATTCTTGTGATCACTATTAGATTTTTAATAATGTCAGTTATCAGTGGCTGTAGGGGGCACCAGTAAACTAAGGTGAAGTCATTGTGGAGAGCACAGCTCATGTTACAGGTATCATTTTACCATTGATTTGGAGATCACCTTGTCAGACAGTCCACTCATCACAGCAGCACTTTTCAGTTCAGTTGAGATTGATGCTGAAATAACCACGCAGACACAGTAAGCAACAGCTCGTGAATGTTCTAAATGTATGTCATAATGCAGATTGCTGCTTGCACTTACAAGGCAGATGATTTCTCAAATATCATGGAAACACTGGCTAACTTTTACTTGATGCTTCAGTCTTTGTTCTGGCTCAGTACCCTGATGAGGAAAATGGTAGCCAGGCCTAAAATCTATAACTTCTTTATGTAATTAGATATAAACTAATGCCCAGCATGCTGAAGAGGAATTTTATTGGATGCTAGCTTGCTAAATATGCAGTAGTGGTTCTGCCAGTTTTCTTTGAGTGATATAAAACTGAAAGAAAGTAGATTTGATTAATGATTTTAAACCTGCAGTTGTTATGTCTCAGTGACCATTGTTATGTTATTAATATAGAATAATGATAATGAGTCCAGCTGGGTTTTCACGATGGCTGCAGACTGGCAAGACATGCTTCTAAAAGGGCTTTGGCCTTAAGCACAGACTGTATATAAAAGATGAGTGTAGTCACAGTGAAATCAACTAGTCCTGGATGCCTCATTTTTTCTGATATTTCATCCATCCTCATCCGCTTTATCCGGGGCCGGGTCGCGGGGGCAGCAGCCTAAGCAAAGAGGCCCAGACCTCCCTCTCCCCAGCCACCTCCTCCAGCTTATCCGGGGGAATACCAAGGCGTTCCCAGGCCAGCCGAGAGATATAATCTCTCCAGCGTGTCCTGGGTCTGCCCCGGGGCCTCCTCCCGGTGGGACATGCCTGGAACACCTCACCCAGGAGGCGCCCAGGGGGCATCCTTGTCAGATGCCCGAACCACCTCAGCTGGCTCCTTTCGATGTGGAGCAGCAGCTGCTCTACTCTGAGCCCCTCCCGGATGGCCGAACTTCTCACCCTATCTCTAAGGGAGAGGCCAGCCACTCTTCGGAGGAAGCTCATTTCTGCCGCTTGTATCCGCGATCTCGTTCTTTCGGTCACTACCCACAGCTCGTGGCCATAGGTGAGGGTAGGGACGTAGACCGACCGGTAAATTGAGAGCTTCGCTTTTACACTCAGCTCCCTCTTCACCACGACGGACCGGTGCAGCGTCTGCATTACTGCAGCTGCAGCCCCAATCCGTCTGTCGATCTCCGGCTCCCTTCTCCCATCACTCGCGAACAAGACCCCGAGATACTTGAACTCTGAAATGATATTTCATTGGTCCTTTATTATTATTATTATTATTAGCAGTAATGTGTCTGTGTGTTGTGCTCTTACAATTTATCGCTGTAGCTTGCTAATCAAGCTAGCTAGCATTAGCTTATAACTTCATGTTCCAGCCTCTCGTTAAAAATATGAAAACTTCTTTGGTGTCCAAACGCAAACACCAAAGCTTCAAAATGCAGGATTGGAAACTAGTGGGTGATGATGTCACTGTTACTTCATCCATCTTTTATAGTCTCTATGCTGTCTCTCCTTTGAAGTTTGGTATTTTAATATGGAAAGCTGCGGGGCAACACCCAATCACAGCAATAGTTGCCTCAGGGAGGGATAGTCAACGCGTTAACCAGTGAGCATATCCAGAATAATCCTCCTTCTGACACTTATGGATTAAATGACCTTCATATTTTATACAGAATGACTAGAAAATGAGGATAAATTCACTGGGTGCCATCAGAGGGATGTCATTACCTTCAACAGGAACTGAAATGCTTTTGCACCCACAGCTCTCACTGCTCAGTGGCCTTTCAGAAACAATGTCTCTTTAAAGCAGAGCTTCCCAAAGTGCGGGGCCCGCGCAGAGCCATTGCAGGGGGGGGGGGGGGGGGGTATGAAAAAAAAAGAAGAATGCTTGTACACTGCTAGCATAATTGACAGGTTTTTGACGGGGCGTCCACACAAACACAAAGCAGGAGATGAAGCATAGCCAAATATGTTTCCAAACCAACTTCCTTTCAAGCCAAAGACTAGAAAATACGGTGAAGCATATCTTCCTTTGGCTTCACCTGCACAAGTGCCGAGGTAGGTCTCTGTGACAGAATTAGTTTTCCCTGCGGGGAGCACGCTGGGCTCTCCAAATCACAGACAAACAGGATCCCACAGCTGTTTATGTTTTTAAACCTATTTTGCACAGAGAGATTTTTTGAAAAATGTATTGACAGCAATGTTGAATATTATTACACAGGAAAAAAACAACTACACGTAAAATAATCACACCGTGACGCCTCTGCCTTTGTAAATGGAGGGAAAGTAACTGCGTGTGTATATGTAAGCGTGTAAAACCTGCAGATAGTCAGATTAACAGTATTTTGTCTCTATCTGCCATTCTGCAATTCATCTCCTGTGAACAATAACGTGGCGCACAGCGTGACGTGAAAAAAGGCACATACCTTTGACGCTGTGACGAACTCTGTATTCCTCGTCCACACGTAAACGCAAAAAAGGAGTTTTAGAAAATCTCCGTTTTCAGTGATTCGAAACGCCGTTTACGTGGACGAAACAGCTGCGTTTTCAAAAATACCCGTGTAGGTGCGGAAGCAGCGTAAAAGAGTTAGTAGTTTATTTTATCACTACCTGTAATTTATTGCAGATTACTTGTATTTGCTGAATTGTTTACTAAATGTTTGAGGTGTGAAATAAATGCAACGGAGCAAAATATAGGTGTGTGTGGCTGTGGCTGGAGGATGTGTTTGGGGGGGGGGGGGGGCATTTTTCTTTTTAAAACAAAGGGGGGACCTAGCAAAAAAGAGTTTGGGAACCACTGCTTTAAAGGACTTCCACATTGACTGACGCTCTTTTACAATCTGCCTCAAGTGGCCGTTAATGGAATTGCAGTTCTGGACGGTCTGAAACACACACTGAAGCCCACTGACTTCATATTACTTCATATCCCTGAGGTTGAGCTTTTGAGCTTTGAGCTGAGCCTTTTTGGGGCAAAAATGAAACTATGACGCACTGATATGAATTATTTTAGAATTTGTGCTTTACTCTGAAAGCAGAATCGCCTTATCAGCTGTGCCCGAGCTTCCTCCACCTGTCACCGGCTGAGACCGCAGGAAATCCCATTCCAGTGACTCCAGCGTCGCTGCCGCAGTTTCAAACGTCCCCGCGGGGAGAGCGTGTAAATACTGTGTTGCCAGGTTGGACAGGAATCCACCTTATAGCGGATGGCGCTCACCGTGCAGAGCTGTGCGCGTGCTCCTGCCATGCAGGCAGCTTGATGCGAAGATAAGAAAAACCGGATCTGGTTTCCGCGAAGAGCGCAAGTATCCGCTGGAACGGACTTTCCCAACGCGGCAGCGCGGAGGGATAAACGAGCCACGGACACGAGCGAAGCGCGTTTGTTCCCTGCGTGTGTCCGCGGCTGGACGGGCAGCAGGCTGACACGACTATTTGTCGCACGTCAGCTGATCGGCGCTGCTCTTTCTGAAGGCCGAAGCCTCGGATTTGGGAAAATACGCACACGCGCTTCCTCCTTCCACCTTCGCAGGATCGGCGGCTGGCCTGACATCATTGGCTGGCAGTTAGGAATGAATCATCGCCTTCCCCGGGGGGGTTCGGGGATGCTGTCGCTGTCATAGCACCCATAAAATCCCTCGGACACGCAGACCCACCCTCTGCGCTCTGCTGTTTTAAAGCCGTCTCGTCTTTGAAATCAGCATGGAGGAACTCTTGAGGAAGCTGCAGAAAGACGCGTCCGGCCACAAATACAAAGGCATCCGCGATGCCTGCGTCTACGCCTGCGGTGAGTGCACGGCAGCCCCTCCGGGCTCTTTGTCAACAGGAGGCGGAGGGAGAGCAGGGATGAGGGGAACCTGCGACTTCTCACCTGCTTTTAGCTTTTAGGAACCCGAGAGCAGCTCCTGCACTCAGCCCAGAGGCTGTGAAGGCTGAGCAAGAAGCCAGGAAATCTTTAGGACCATAATCTGAGCAGCCACGGTGCCATATGGCTGCCATGCCCCTGTGCTGAGCTCCGCACCTATTTTCTAATGCCAAATGTCAGCCTCTCTTAAAGAAATACGGTAAATGCTCCAGTCAGGCTTTAGACAATTAGATTGGATCGTTATAGAAAAATACACAAGGCAAATATTTGCTGATTCATTACTGCAATAACTTGGGAGTATTTGACAGAGACGAAGAAAGCATGAAGGAGCTTCTTCAGAGGTTTCCAGACTCTGAGCAGAAACTCTTTCCTGTCTCATTACTGTCTGTCTGCACAGTTCAGTACCTTTCACGAGTTCTCGCCTCAGCGCGAGACACGAGCTTCACTGTGGAGGGAAATATAGAAGTAGAGGAGTCCTCCTCTGGTTTCTTTATTAAATAAAATGTAGTTAATATGGTTTAAAATGTCTTAATAATATTTATGCACTGAAGAGTTCACACACACATCACATCAAGCAATAACAAAAACGGACACACCATGGTGTCCAAGCTCCCACACTGTTTTGGAATTATTATTATTATAGTTATTATAATAATAGTAATAATAATGAGTAGCAAAGTCTGATTGGGACTCCAGCCAACATCGCTTCATTATCCAGGTGGATGAATTATGACAGAAATTCTCAGAGTTGTTATGAAAAACCCAATTATCACATGAAGCTAAAAGAGTTTAATGCTCCAGGCTGCAAATCTGATTGTTTTTGCTGTAAAATTGGGCCTTTTAACAAGAAAGTAAATGGGGATTGAATCCTCTGCGGTGCCAGCCTCAAGTGGACGTTAGTGGAACTGCAGTTTTTAGCACTTCTGCATCACTGTGTTATCTTTCAGTTCTGCAGGATGAGTTTTTGGAATAAAGCTGATGGCGTACCGGTACGGATACGGATACGGAGGGTCATCAAGTTAGAGCTCGGTTTGAATTCTGTCAAATAATCCTCTGAGCTTTGTTACACTTAATCCAGCATGCTAGAAACTGGCAATGACCTTTTACAAACGAATCATGCGGCCGAACACAAATCATGTGACTTTCAGTGCTTTGTGACAACAATGAGAACGTGCCACAGAAGCCAGAATATATAAGCACACGGTGAAAAACGATTTCCACTGACGTCAGCGAGGAGACTGTTAGCATTAAACGGGTCAGCGTGACCTTTTAGTGGCAGGTGGAACTCATTGAGACAGCAAGGAGAGAATGAGTTCAGGTTGCGCTGAAGAAGGGGTCATTGTGTAATCGTACACACACACACACACACACACACACACACACACACACACACACACACACACACACACACACACACACACACACACACCTATTTGGGTATGTCCAAAGAAAGCTGCAGGCCCTTTCCAGGCACATGCTTGCATATACACACATGCACAAAAGGCCTGAACTGTGACTTTCCAAAAAAGATGATATCATATATCAGTTCTGTTTGCTCTTTTCTTCACAGACCGCTCGCATGAATAGAAACATGCCCACAGCATCAGTCACTGCAGGTCATGGTCGTCTCCGGATGTAAAGGATGCTGAACAGCCTGATGCAGATGCAGAGAACATATGTGAGAGAGTTTAGTGCAGGGACAAAGCTGCTGTTCACTAAGTCTTGGCAGACAAAGTATGAAAGCACGTGCAGAGATTTATGGCAGATTTTAGAGATGTCAGCAAGTCTCATATTTCACCTTATAGCTGGAAAAACGTGGTACGCAGTCAGAGTTGGTTGGAAGTCTAAAGAAGAGGTGAAAATTTCTCTCTGAGCTCACCGAGGTCACGTTAGGAGGAGGATGCAGCGTGCGCTGTGAATGTCGGCCGGCTTTGAACATAATGTGACTGTACAGATATTTTGGTGTTTGGTTTTCTTAAAGTACAAGCTCACATTTGATTTGGGGCATCCTGTTTCAGGCATTCATGCTGAATCTGTAATTTTAACAGAAATGAGTCAGCTAGCCCCGTATCTTTCAGTCAGGTGTCACGTAAATAAGATCCAATCCTGCCTTTTCTTTTTTCAGCAGTAAATCAATCTGCATTTGGTGCTGTAGTGAGTATTTGTGTCTGTGGGACTGAGTCAAAGTAAAGTGCAGTGTTTGTGTTCATGGTAATGAAAGTAGTGTCACTCAGTGGCTCGCTGGCTTCAGAGGTTGGAGGTTGTTGACATGAGAACATATTCAATGCAGAATATTTCTTCAACTGTTTCGCATGTCTGTGCTGAATTAAATGCAGCTTTTCATTCATGGATTCTCTATGAATGAAAATGTGACTTAACCACTCTGTCTGTTTCTTTGTTCCAATAGAAATGCTTCAGTCTCAGAATGGATCAGCAAAGATTTCCCCTTCACAGCTTCGGTAAGTTGAACATGACAGATTTTCTTCTCGAAAGTGTGAAATTAAAATGTGTAATTAGAACCTGCTGACAGCCTGTGGTTTGTTTTGAAGGAGGCGTCTTCGACAGTGTGAAATGTTCCTGCCTTTAGCTAACCTGATAGTGTTCATTCATTCTCTTCTGCTTATCCTTATCGGGGCTGGAGCCTGTCCCAGCTATTATGGGGCGAGAGGCCGGGTACACCCTGGACAAATTGCTAATCTGTCACCGACAACTGAATACTGAAATTTAAACTGCTAAGAACTTTGTGGCTTAAAACATCAGTTTTCTCAAAGCTGCCTGATTTGAATAGATTAAAATGACAGAGGAGTCATTTCTGAGTTGATAATGCAAATACTGAGCGCGAGCTCTGAGCTCAGCATTGCTTCAGTTTGGACGTTTGATTGTCAGAGAAGTGATCAGTTTAAACTGCAGTAGCCTGGACACACTGACAGCTAAAACTCATCTGTTCAAATCTGCATCTTCACTATGAACTCATTGTTTATTTTATCTTGTGCTCTTGTTTATGTGTTGTTCTTTATTGTCATTCTTCTATTTTGTTTTATTCTATTGTTAAGTGTCCTTGGGTATCTTGAAAGGTACTTTTAAATAAAATGTATTATTATTATTATTATTATTATTATTATTATTATTATTATTATTATTATTATGTGTATCTGAGGCTACTTTGACAAGCAGGATCCTTTTTTGGGCTGTCAGATATACACTGTGATCATAGACTATTTACAGATAGATAGATAGATGGATATATTACATTTTCTATGTAGTTTGTATTTGTATTGCTTCTTGAGTTTTTGCTTTTTATTCAATTTAGTTTAAATTGTTTGAAAATGCCTATTTTTATTTTATTAAATTTCTTTTTTGCGTGATTATTGTATAGAGATTTAGGTACATCACTACAGGTGTTAAAATAAAAACATGAATTTTTCAAAGCAGTTGACTCAGTAAACAAATCAGCTGGCCAGCAGGGGGCGACTCCTCTGGTTAAAAAGGCCGTATTTCCCATTTGACCCTTGACCCCAGTAAACACGTTCACTATTTTCAAATCTTATTTAACACAGTGTTATATTTATTTTGTGAGTTTGGTCCCCATCAGAATAAAAGCAATGATAGGTACAGCTGCAGTATTTTTCTTGTTATCGTACAGTTTAACTCAGAGTTTTCAGTATTTCTATTATTTAAATGAGTACGAGAGCACCACAAACTAAAAGAGCTGAGAGAAAAAGCAGTGTTGATAACACCTGAGCTCTCTAATGTGAGGGGAGTTTGTGCTACTGAGTCCAAGTGCTTTTGTGCTAATCACCTTTTAAATCATTCCAAAAAACCCAGTTGGACATTTTTAGAGTTCAGTGATCTCTTGGTGGAGTTTTTTAATTAGAGGGGATGCAATAATATGATCTGTCTGATTCTTGCAGTCGCTGTAGTGAGTTTGAAATCTAGTAATCTGTGACTGTTTCTGTGAGTAAAACTCAGTAAAGTGTAAAGTGGATGGAGCTGCTGCTGCTGGTGGCCAGCAGCTCGTGATGGTCCCGTAAATTCCCAACACGGCATGAATTATTCACGTGATAATCTGTGTTGTTTTATTAGAGCGTATTAGATTAAATATTGATGATAATGTCTTTGTAATATAGTGCCATGATTTCTCTACCAGTGTGTTCTTCTGGCTCTACAGATAAGACTTCATGCCTGTTATCTCTGAAGGAGAGATGCTAAAGAACAGACTTGATTGACAGACTGATGGAAGATTAATTTATAATGTATTTAATTATAAATAATCAAATTCAAAAGTGACTGAGTTTGGTGTTTAAATGACAAATTCTCAATGTTTTTCACCCAAATGTTTGCCTTTTTGTCTTTTGACTTTGTTGTCTGTGTTGTTTGTTGCTCATAAATGGTCTGGTTGTGGGTAACTGCCGTGCAAACTGTGGCTCCTCACAGCCTGCTTGAGTGGTCGAGTTGTGGCAGCTCAGAGCAGCCTGAGAGCGCAGAGATGAAGCTCAGTATCCTGTAATCAGCAGCAGAGCGCGGTGACTCAACCAACCACAAATAACAAGAGGGAGATGGAGGGCGAGCGAGTGGAAAGAGAGATGGAAGAAACGGCGGGAGAAGCAACACAGTAGCTGGTTTACATAAAGATATCTGCGTGAAGCTACCGTGAAAAGCTTATTTAGCAAAGGATGTGGTTGCTGAGATTATTTGGGTTCCCTGTGCAAAGTTTTAAGCTTAGCATTTTGCTCGTGTGACGGGCGGATCTGACTGAGAAACCAGCTGACATTGTGAGCTCATGTGGTGTGATATGATATGGGATATTAATCAGCCATGAGGTAGGCCCACCCTGACGCATACTTTGCTTTATATCCTTCTGGATGTTATTGTGGGCCACAATTTATAAAACAGACACCATGTTGCACAGAGTGACTTGAAACCAGCAGTAAACTCATCAGGAAAGAGGTTAATTGAGCATGACCTTAGCAAGAAAACAGTGTGGCACTTCTGCAAGATGCTTTGCAACCCACCTCCAGCCCAGGTTTGATGTTTATTACAAATGTTGCTTATATGCAGCTCTAAGGACACAAGAACTAGAATGTAGTTCAACTTTATGACTTACGCTCCCCTCACCCATCAGACGGGTTGGCCAATGAAGACTTTTGCCAGACAAGAGAAGCTCAAGTAAATTGCTCCTCCTGACTTGTTACTGTAACGATTGTAAACTATAATGCTTCGGTTTTGGAGGAGGGCACAGATTTATGATGGAGGTGAAAAAGGAGACGTTCTGATAATCTGCTGATCTGTTTTCTTCTCACATCTCTGAAGTACTGCACACACAGTTTCACAGCCTTTAAGAGATATTCCGCCTATGCAACATAACCATTTTCAACCACTAATCATTGATGAGAACTCATTTATTAAAGCTTAATTTATTAACTTCCACTCCAAGATTTATTCACTCCATATTTAGCATTTTTTTCTGTTCCAAAGTCTGTGTTCGCTCACTTTATTGACACCAATCCCTGACTGCCTGTGATCGTGTCAGCTAATCTTCAGAGATTGTAGAGAGCTGTGATTGCACTGCCTGCATTACTATGTTGTGTTTGCTTCCAGAGAGCGCTGTCTGCTGCCTCTACAGATGGCTCTGGAGTCAAAAAACACCAAACTGGGACAGACTGCACTTACTGGCATGCAGGTACTGGAAGACACAAATGTATAAATAAAGGTTTTATTTATTTATTTGGATTTTATTCGTCTTTATTTAAACCTTTCTGATTGAACTCTGACACCAGCTTAAAGTGGAAGGTACAAACTGAAGCTGTAGCTTTTCTCTACACAGAAACTCCTGTGTGAGGACAGGTTTGTGGGTGGAGCTAGTGTGGAGGTGGAGGCACTGGAGAAACAGCTGCTCAGCCAGATGTTGGAGGCTATCAGAGTTACCCCATCTCTCCATGAAGACTTGCAGGTGGAAGTTATGAAAGTAAGACCTGGGAATTAGGGGTGGGTTTTTATAATCGATTCATCGATTAAAATCGATTCCGGCTTGGATAACGTAAAATCGATTCATTAAAATCCTGAATCGATTTTTTTAATATAAATTTATTTTGCCCGAAATGCCAGAATCTCTGGTGACATCTCACAAAATTTCAAGAACCACCAAACAGTTAAGACAGTAAATGAGAGCAGGAACACGGATTCTGCACATAGACTTAAACACACAGCGCGACCCGCGGATCAGAATCAGTGAGATGTCGCCTTTCTCACCCGACGGCAAGGACACGGTCGGGGCTGAAAGCCGACAGCTCGCTGATTCTGATGTGTCGGCGGGTCCAAGCTTTGTGTTCACGCCCTTTATGCGCCGATTCTAAAGCTGTTAGTTTGATCTCTCTCCAAACAATATTGACCGAACCAGCAGCAAAAGAAGATTCACATAAACATCGTCATGTATTCACTCTGACTTTTACTGTTTTGCTTCCACCGCAATGCACAGCTCTCTCTCTCTCTCTCCCTCCCTCTCTCTCCCTCTCTCTCTCTATCTCTGTACTTCAAGAACAGTTTCCCTTTCTTCATTATTCGCTTGCTTGTTACACAAGTCTACTGTTGTTTACAGCGCTGTCAGCCGCTGTTTTTTTCCCTTTTACATTCTTCCGAAAAGAAAACCTCATTTCTGCTGTTCAATACTGAACAAATTTAAAATTTTAAAAATTATTCAAAATGCAAAACGCTTAACCATGTCTCTAATAAAACCGCTGTAACTTCAGAGGTAATGTTCATATGTTGATTAATGGTTTTCTTTCGTTTTTGATGTACTGCAGAATATTTTTATAAAATCCCAGGCCAGGAAAATCACCTTCATGTTTTTCTGTGTTTTATCTTCAGCTACTTTGACACAAAGGTATCTGCTGTGACGCTTACACCTGTGATAAAGTCTTGCGTGTGTCAGCTTCCTTTTTATTGATACAAAAATATGTAAATGTACTGATCTGAATTATAATATTTCTGACTGTCAAAATATCCCAGATTTAAATCGAATCGAATCGAATTAAATCGAATTAAATCGAATCGTGGATCGAATCGATTCGGGACCTTGTGAATCGGAATTGAATCGATTCTAGAAATCAGTGACGATACCCAGCCCTACTGGGAATGTGTTTTTGGGGCTGAAATGATGACAGATGGTTGTACTTGTGTCATGCATGAAACTTCCAGGCTTGCGTGGTGGTGCAGCCGGTGCTGTCCTTGGTGCTGAAAATTGTTCTGTGAAACTGGACTGAAAGAAGTCTACAGTTCTGAGTGCCCACACTGCTCATCATGTAGCTACACTTAATGTGAACACACTTAAAATAGTGTCAATTTCTAATCATTTAGACCCCAAAACTGATGTTATTTTCTAACATTGACTGTATTTTCCTGGAGCACGCTCCTTAGTGCACTTAGCCTATGTAAAGTGAACCTGCTATGGTAGCGATTTCCACCTCCATATTTTATTCTTGGACTCTACTGGAGTAGGTTTGCATGATTGCATGATTACTTATTGCATTATTATTGTATTATTTAATGCATGATTACTTATTATAAATAAGTATCTTATTTGGTCTTTGTACAGCTCCCATGTCATCCTTTGCCTGAAATAAGCTGGTTTAGCTCCTCCCCCTTTTGCTGTTACTGACCAGCTTTCTTCTGATTGGCCCTTGTAAATAGAATCATCGAGCCAAGAGTTGAACAAACAGCATGAAGCACAGTTTTTAGAGCAGTGTGCAACCTGAGCTTTTGGCTCACAGCTATTAATTATATATACATTAACTTTGTTTGCAGCTTTGGGCATAGTTAATATGAAAATAAAGCAGTTTAGTATGCCGTTATTTTTGTGCCACTATTCTGAGCGCACGTAAAAAAATTTGCAGGTGCAAGTGTTGTATTTTGAGGAGAAATTTTTCTTTGAGCGAAGAAAAGCTGAATTTGAGTGAACAAAATTCATTGCTGCGTGCAAAAAATGTATTTCAGTGTTTGCTGTTATCCACACACACACACACACACAATAGCAGCCCCTCTCGCTCAGTCTTTGCATTTGCGCTCGCTCGCAATGTGTTGCTCGCACTCTCAACATTTCTGCCCGTGCGCGCTCAACTCTTTCTCTACACCGTTATATTTGTGCCAGACAACCAGCCAATCACAGAATTGGATGCAAAAAAATCGGATTGGCTGTTCTGGTCTCCAGTCAGCTCGAAATGATGAAATGCAATATCCCTGCTTATTAAGAGTGTGTTTCTCCTGTGTGCAGGTCCTGCTCTGTATCACCTACTCACCAAACTTTGACATTAATGGAGACTCCATCCTCCGGATTGCTGAGGTAGGGCAGCCTGAGACTGATGCGACTCATCTTCATAATCAGATACATGAGCTTTTACTTGGCAATAAATAAATGCATAAACAAATACATTCACAGACTTCATCACTGTGCAGAAATTTCTTTCCTGGATTCTTTTTCCAGCTCTTACATTAAGTTTTAGACTTTTTCTGTATTGCTGTCGCCTGGAATTATTCTGAAATGATTAGACAGACTTTTATGGGCCGGACTAAACTTGGACTGGACGGCCAAACGAGCTTTACAAAGGAAAATTCAAACATGTTAAAAAGAATTTGCATCATTTTCTGTTTAGCTTGTTCCTGCTTGTTGCCTCATGACGCAGACTTTTTTTCATAGTACCAGCTTTGAATAGGCTGTCTCAGACTGAACCGATGATAGAGGGCGTTGCATTTTTTTTTTAAGGAAAGTGAACTGTTAGCACAGCGAGCTGAACATGGATCTTTTTTTTAAAAGGTGAAGCGTTTCTCTGTCCTCACTTGCCCTCAAGCCTCATCTCATACTGTAATCTCATCAATTATTCAGAAAAGTGAGATGAGTTTTCCTACAGACACACAAACAAAGAGACAGGGCTGTGCAGATGAAAATATTTGCCAATAAAACCAATAAAACCGTGACGTGCTGGAAGTACCAAGGTCTGCACCAGGTTCACTGGCTTAGCAATCTGTACAAAGCTTCTTACTCATGGTTTTTAAGGCTGTATTATCATCATATTACTGGAACACGTCTGTGTAATCATCATCAGTTTTGCTGTAATCAAGAACATCTGTTCCCAGTTCAAGCCTCAGCTTGCTTTGATTTCTGCTGAACAGTGTACTTATAATGAGCATGAGAACGTATAGCTGAAGAGACTGGATAAATGTCCAGCACTGCCTGCCTGATGACATACTGCACACGTCAGGCGGTGCCCCGACCTTGAAGGTCAGCAGGTTCAGTTCTGTATTAAACTATAGATTAAGATAGATTATAGATTAAGCTCTTCTGTTTTGCTGGGTTCACAGTGAATGGGGTTCAAGAGAACAGATAGCATCTTGTTTTTATTAGGAGGTGTGATCACAACTGGCTTAAAATCACAAATTCAAATATGACACATCAACCCCTTCAAGGTCGTCTCCTTGGGTGGCACTGCACCAGATGATAATGATAATAATGATATTAATAGTAATGATAGTTAAAGTAACCGTAGTAAAAGTAGTGCTCAATGTTCTCAATGTAAGGAGAAAAAACAGGGATGTGCTGCAGACCTGCAGCCTGGTCTTTGAGATGTAGCTGGAGTCTCAGCTCCCGTGGGTAGTGATGATCCCTGAAATTAAACTTGGGTCAAGCTGACACTGAAGTTAATGTTTGCTCTGTGTGGAACTGGTGCAGTCTGCAAGGTTTGGGACTCCCAGGAAATGCTTTTAAAATAGCAGCTGTGCTGGAAGCAGTCCAGAAGTGCTCAAGGAGACAGTTTCATTCACAAACGTTTAAACTGGGTTGTCCGCGTTGTACAGCCACCAGCAGTAAAAACACTGATGAATAAAATTCAGAAACTTTAGTTTTTTTGCCCTGAGTCATTCTTAGACTCAGCCTCCCTTTTGGTCTTTATAGAACATAAAAAAGTAATCCCCCGTTTCTCGATAGCTCAGGTTCGTAACTTGCTCCTTGGGCTGTTTCATAATGGATGCCTCATTCAGTTTGGTTTATATTAGGTAAAACTGATTTGGAGTCATGAATAAAAGAACGGTGTCAAATCATCTCAAGACACTAATCAGTTCAATGCAAAGATTAGACTTTACGCTGACAGCTTACTGTACAATGGGACGTTTGGTTCTAAGAAAGACGTTTCAGAAAGCACAGTGTTTTACAGTTCTACTGTTTATACTGAGCAGAAACGTCATGCTAGTCATTAATGTTCAGACCACCTGATCGTAGCGTGGTCGAGTGTTTTATGTCAAATGTTTTCTGTCACGTCACTTCCCCCAGCAGCAGAAGCAACATCTCCTGCAGCTAAGTGATGTTTGACGCCCATTAACAGCTCGTAAAAACCCAGTCACCATGGCGTGTTAATGGGCTCTGTGCTGTCAGGGCTGGCCATCTGGTGTGTGAGTGTATTGTATTTGCATTGGGGCATAACTCAGGGTGGCTGGAAAGGCTGTCAGCAACACTCCATTATCAAAACATCTAGGCAAATAGGGCCAGGACAGTTTTTTTCTAATGTATTTATTTATTTTAATGGAGGGATTGGCAGCGCTGAGAGATTCATGCATTGTCAAACACGGAGAGCTCAAGGCTTACGCTCCATCTCTCTAATGTGGTCATCAGTTACATGAAATGTAACCTGCCATACAACTATAGACACTTCAGATGTATTAGTGTGTTAACCCTCCGATAGACTGGTGTACCCAACTTCATGCCCTATGAATCCAACCCAGCTGTGGCCCTGAAGGGGATGGATGGATGGATGGATGGATGGATATCCTTATTTTAACTGTAAATAATTTTCTTGTTCCCAAACATTTGACTCTTACATCAAACAGACTAACTCATTAATGTTCAGTAGACCACAGGTTGTGTGTTTTTTGTCCTGTCTCCCTTCCCCAGCTCTTCCCCACTGGTACCAAGCGCTTGCTCATTGGGGGTCATCTGATTGTTAGGGTTGTGTTATTGTAGGGTCTTTACATTACAATATAAAATGCCTTGAGGTGACTGTTGGGGGGATTTGCCACAAATAAAGCTGAAAATTGAAACCTGACTACAGGTTGAACAGGTGGCAACAGTTTAGTCATTCTCAGACTCAGAGACTGTAAATAAAAAATGGATGTAGCCACCATACTGTTACTTGTTAGTTCGTGCAGCCTCTGTCGCTGTCGCACCTGTATAATTTATAGGTGCCGCTTACTTGTGTTAGCCTGTAGCATAGCACTTTATCCCCTCGTCAAAAATATGGTCACTTTAGTTTCAAAGTGCTAATACTAATACATCGCGGTGTTTCCCCCCATCTTTTATATTCAGTAGGTTGTTTTGTAGCAACTGACCAGTGCTACCTAGAGGCAAAATAGGAATATGAGTATTTTGTTACCGAGGAGCTTTATTGATCTGTTGTTTTCTTCTTGTTTGTGGCTGTACAACACAAGCTTTTAGCTTTTAAACGTTGTATAAATAAATGTACCCTGTGCATGTACTATATGAACCCCACATTATGTAGGTTCTAATATAACCCTCAGACATGTTTGTACTTACACTAACTGGCAGTGCTTTAAAAAACAAGGTGGAGTATCGATTGCTTGCAGGAAGTGTGAGCATTAAAATTGAAGGAGCCGGAGCAACTCTTAATTCAAGAGGTACCTTGAGGTTGTTCCTTGCTCTCTTGTCCCTCTCACATGCATATTCATCCCATCTGTGAGTGCCTTATGGTGCAGGATGTATTGGGTTTTTTATTGATTGGGAGCAGGTGGTATAAAACATCCCTGAAGCTGCCAAGATTTCAAATGTAATTAGCAAATGTGGTCTTTGTTTAGGCTCTACGTGAGGTTGGCCCTGGTAGTTCTCAGCCCCTCTGAGCTCACAGGATGGAACAGAAATTTGATAATTGGTCAAATAAATCTTGGCTTACACATTTTGTTATCAACAAGCTCTGTAGCTCTTCCATTAAACCCCACTCTTGGATTAAGAATTGTTATGTGATTTGGATTTCTGTACTGTGTATTTGGGCGATATCCCATCAGCAGCCTCCTTAAGGGACAAATATTTGATAAACATTCTGTTGGGAGCGGGCAAAAAAGCACTTACCAGGAGGTGGCTGGAGAAAGAGCCCCCAACAAAGAAAGATAGGATAGGAATAATGGAGGAAATACATAGAATGGAAAAACTTACATTTTCTTTGAACCACAAAATGGACCAATTTCTTAAAATCTGGAGGAAGTGGGAGAGATTTGTTGTAGGTGGTAATGTGGGATGATGGGTGGTGGGTTATATAACCAGAGCTTAACTAAGTATTTTCACACAACTACTGGAAGAAGGAAGGCCTGCTAAGGACGTGGTCACTGTTTTTTAGAAGGCAGGTCATAAAAGAGACTGGAAATAGCCTTCCGAATATCATCAGGGATGGACTGTAAAGTGCTGCGTGGACAGTAGCAAAAACCTGACGACATGGGACCTGTAAAGAGGTGGAGGGGAGCTCCCCCAGACCGGGCTGGTCTGACGGTTTCACTGTGCCATTATGTTATTGTCAGTGCGTATTATGTTTGTTTTTTTGCTGTTTTTGTTTTTTTCATGTGAAAAAAAAGAAAAAAAAAAGAATTGTTATGTGAATTAAGATCTCCATTGTTTCTAAGGTGCCCAGATGTGACAGACAATATTTAGCAAAAATGCTACAGAAAACAAAATACTTGAAATTCCCTCCTTAATTCTATATGAAATAATTGTATTCATAATGTCTGTTTTTAATTTCATGTAGAATAAGCGCGAGAATACGGTATAGTTGATTTTAAATGCAAAAAGCAAAGCGGGAAAGCATGTGTTATAAATGGCTGTGTGTTTGTGTGTGTGAGCATGTATTCATATCTTTGTGGGGACCAAAGATTGTACGTTTACTATACTTGTGGGGACCAATATCCCAGTTCCCACAAGTGAAAATGTCAAAATGTGGTTTTAGTGTCAGGGTTACAATTGAGTTAGGGTTAGGCATTCATTTTTCATGGTTAGGGTGGGTGGCTAGGGAAAGCGTTATGTCAATTAGATGAATACCCGATGTGTGTGTGTGCTCAGCTACTAGCTAACGTCTGTCTTACCTTCCACAGATGCACAGTGTTTACTCTGTAACCTTCTAATCTGCCTGAAAGATGTCTGACACTGACAATACATCCCCTTGCCCCTGCTGCTCTCTTGTCTGGTTACCATAGTAACCAGTGACGCCATGGAAAGCTCCTATGAATCTGTCCAACAGTTCGGTGTCTGTCTGTGATGGTTTCTTGGCACAGTGCGTCATGGTTTTTCTGGTTTAGTGACATAAGAAAGACCACACACTGACAGATGTTCGTGTGTGTGTGTGTGTGTAGGTGTGCATCGAGACCTACATGTCCAGCTGTCACCAGCGCAGCATCAACACGGCGGTGAGAGCCACGCTGAGCCAGATATTGGGAGACCTGACGCTACAGCTCCGCCACAGACAGGAGGTCACACAATACTTTAATTATATACACACAGATATATTATACAGATGTATACAGTATGTGCACACATTAACTAGTAGAAAATTACAGGTAGATAAAAGCATAACGTACAGTACCGCATTTGTTTTGACACTGAAGTGACAGTAAGCATGCCTCCTGTGTGTGTTCCTCTCCAGGGTGCAGATGGAGACGAGGTGACTGCACCGCCGCTGCAGAGACGAGGTACATCACTGCCAGGGGTTTCTCTCACCTCTGCAGCTTCCTTTGTCAGCTGTAGGGATTTACTTCTCACCTCCTAATATGTAATATTGCATATGAGCACAGCATTTCACTGCCTAATATCTTACTATGAATGCTGCAGACAGGACCATTGTAGGGTATGAGTGTCCAGCAGAGACTAAATAAAAGCCTTAAGATCACTCTGACCTAACAGGAAGCTCCCTGATTGCCAGTCCCGCTCATGTTCACGCTGAATTGGCCCCTGCAGTACACACAATAAAACGTTTTTGTTCTGGTCAAAGCAGATGGCTGCTCCTCCCTGAGCCTGGTTTTCTTGAAGGTCTCTTCATGTTAAAAGGGAGTTCTTCTTCCCCACTATCACCAAGTGCTTTCTGAATGCTGGACTGGGGACATTATTGCCCATTTTATGAGTGGCATGTGAAAGTTAAAGCATCACTGGTTGGTGGAGGCATAGAGACACTAGTTTGGCCCAGCAATGGTGAAAATGTCCAAGTTTAGTTTCTTGTGTGAGTTCAGCATTAAAGCTTGCGAGCCACTGGTGGCTGTGGGCTCTTTGTCATGTTTAGTGTGCAGCTCCAACTGTTTTGTAGCTGTTATAAAGCCACTGTAATCACCAATCTGCTGGTAGTAAGAAGCAACTTCGGAGAGAGACTGGCAGGGCTGCTTTTATGATACCATAAACAGTCAAATGCACTGTTTCGATAGATGCCTCTGCAGGCAGAGAGCCAAACAGGTTCCAGTGAGGGAACTGATTTATTCTGCTTCTTAGAGGGGAAACTGAGAGAGAGGAAATTGGGAAAGCAATGATTTTTTATCACTTCATGTACATAGTGGCGAATGATAAAGCAGGAACCACAAATTAACCTTTTTATGGTGCGTGTGGGGGGGGGTGGCTTTTTGCAGATATTTCTCCCACCAGCCAAGCTCTGTGTGAAGATGTGGTCACGGTTCTGACCGTTTTCTGTGAAAAGCTGGAGTCAGTGGACAGGTAACGCTGCAGATTCTCATTGACTCACTAATATTCTGTTATATTTCTCTTGTCTCGATATGGAGGTGATAATTCAGTCAGACTGATCCAAACACAGAAACAAAAACACAGATATATGATTTTGGAGCAAAGGATGGGCCGACGTCACTGATAATCACTCTGCTTTCATTAGTGTTTCATCTCCTTTCAGTGTAAGTAATGAGAACAAACATGAAGGCGCCCAGGAAAAGGTTGAAAAACTGCACATAGTTTAGCTGCTGTTTAGCTCATTCGTGTGGTTTCGTTTTAAATGTCAGCTTTACCACATTAAACAGTGTTTGCATGTTTCCTCTGCACTTCCATGGTTTCTTCCTGGAAGCTTCCTAGTTTAATACAGTAACCATTTCTTTATTTTAATCTCCCAGTGATAACCAGCTCCTGCAGCTACTCTACCTGGAGTGCATCCTTTCTATGCTCAGCAGCTGCCCTCCCACAATGCACCTCTTCAGAGGTTTCACAGACCTCGTGTGGTAAGACTCACTGAGTAAAATTTCATCAACTGATCCCTCACTGTTGTCCTAATTGGAGTTGATCGTAGTCCGATGTAATCAATAAAAATCGCTAATGTTCCTCTTCCCAGGAAGCAGCTGTGCCCATCCCTGGTGGCAATCATGGGCAATCCCGTCAATGACAAAACTATTGCTTCCCACCACGGCTACTCAGCGGCATCAGACCGAGACCGCCTCTCAGAGAGACTCAGTTTAGGTAACTGAATTTACTAAAGAATCCGCTGTAGGAGGCGGTCAGTTTGTCTGTTTTTTTGCAACAATTTGAAAGCGAATATCAGTGGAAATTAATCTCTATCAGGAATTCAAGCGCCAAGAAAGGGGGGAAAATCAATACCTAATTACTGATCGCTCATAAACGGAGCCTGATGCAGCTATGAAGATCACGACTGAAGCTAACAGTGTGAAAAGTGTTGGTTTCCACTCACTGCTGCAGGAGTTTAAGGAGACATGAGTTCTTATAGGAGGAAGCTTTCTATCAGCATGATTTCATGGGTTCAGCTTCATGCCCCTCTTTGTTTTGTTCTCCCAGGAATGGGCCAGGAGGTGGACTCCTCCTGCGGAGGACTGTCCGATCAGGGCAGAGGTTCTGGCTGCTCCTCTAGCGCCCCTGCCAGGATTGCACCGGTAGTGCGCACAGTTTGCTACATTGCAGCAGAGCTGGTGCGTCTGGTGAGCTGCGTCGAGTCAATGAAACCGGTGCTCCAGTCGCTCTACCACAGGATCCTCCTCTACCCTCCTCCTCAGCACCGCACCGAGGCCATCCGCATCATGAAGGAGGTGGGACAAAGACATTTCTCTACGTTTATAATATCATTTTTCACTGACAGGCAGCCTTTTGCTAATCTTTATTCAGCAAAGTTTTCACAAGTACCGCCGAGGATCATGCACTCGAAGGGGTCCAGTAACAGTTTGACATTTGGGATAACCTGCCTGCATATGTTTTTAGAACCATGTCAGCAAAAGCTTTAATGCTTTCGTCTGTGGCAGATTCTGGGCAGCCCCCAGCGGCTGTATGACCTCGCCGGTCCCTGCATGGCTGAGCCTGAGACCAGGAAGCGATCATTCTCAAAGAGGAAGTCCCACCTGGACCTGCTCAGACTGTTAGTAACTCTTAACTTTGTTCACTTGGTGTTTGCTCTGTTTCTGAAATTTAACAACCTGAAATCTGTCACCCAGGGATGTTTGTCCGTACTCTTTGTTTTGCTGCACATTGTTTCAATCGTCACTCGGTCCAAATTAAAGTAGAAATCAAAGTAATGTGTTCGCTCACGTCATTTGGCGATCAATCCTATACTGAGCTGTTTGTTTCTGCTTCCCGTGGCAGAGTGATGGATGGGATGACAGAGGCTTGTATGAAAGGAGGCATCGAGGCGTGTTACTCCTCCGTGTCTTGTGCCTGTGCCCTTCTCAGCGCACTGGATGAGCTGTCACAGGGCCGTGGCATCCAGCCTGAGCAGGTATGCAGACAACACACGGAACCACAGCATTAAAGGGCCATTCTGGGGTTTAACGTATTACTTATTTAAGTAGCACTTTTGTGCATGCAAAGGGTTTGGATTTAGTGTTCAGGCCAAAAGAAGGTCTCTATGTCACTGTGTAACCCAGTGATACTTAATGCATTCCTAGCAGTTAGTTTGACAGCCCTCAACCAATGAATGAGCAGCTCTCTCGGTGGCCGTCCATCATTAAAATGTTTGTGGGATTTTGTTAACAAGTGACAGCTCTTGGGTCTCTGAATCAGCATAATATGGGCTCTGGTGTTGATTACGTATAAAACGGTAACATAGCTGCGCTCTCCAGGCTCGGCTTCTCCTCAGACGACTGGACGATCTGAAAGATGGAACCGAGTCGACACGTGAGTCCATGGAGATCAACGAGGCTGACTTCAGGTGGCAGAGACACATCCTGTCCTCAGAGCAGCCTCCGTGGGACCCCAGCTCTTCTTCCTCCAATGTGGCCACCACCGGCACCACTGAGCGTAGCCCTGACATCAGCATCAGGATCACCACGGAAACGGGCCAAACCACCCTGGATTTAGAGGTGGGAGAGCTCGGCCTCGCTGTGGGCCACACCAGTCCGGAGGAGTGTGGAGAGGACGCTCGTCTCCCTTCGCCTTCTTTCTGTGGCGATCAGGAGGAAACCAAACACGAGCCGATCCCCGTGCCCAACCAGGGAGGCCAGAAGGAGGAAGGAGGGGTGCCCACAGGGGAGGTGGAGGGAAGAGGAGAGAAAGAAAGAGGTGGAGGCGGAGAGAGAGGAGGTGCAGTTCCTCCAGATGTGGTGCAAAGGAGTCACGCCCTCGTCTACCCCGACATCACGAACTTCCTGTCTGTGGAATCCAGGTCTCGGTCGCACCACGGAGGAGGGTCACGATACAGCGAGAGCAACTTCAGGTACTGCTGTTTCTCTAGTTGCTGAATTGAAATTATGATAAATAGTAATTAAGTAAAGAAAGAATATATAAATAATAAAAACAATCTCATGCTTCTTCCTGCTGCCCACCAGCATGGAGGAGCAGGACCTGTCACGGACAGAGTTTGACTCGTGCGATCAGTACTCCATGGCTGCCGAGAAAGACTCGGGGCGCTCTGACGTCTCCGACATCGGGTCCGACAACATGTCGCTGGCTGACGAGGACCAGCAGTTGTCCCGCGACTTCCCAGGTCACCGCTCCCTGCGCACTGCCGCCCTGTCCCTCAAACTGCTCCGCAACCAAGAGGCTGACCAGCAAAGCGCCAGACTGTTCGTGCAGTCTCTGGCTGGACAGTTGCCCCGCCTGCTGGGGATGTCCACTGCCACGGAGGTGGACATGTCGCTGCAGAACTTCTCTTCCACCTTCTGCTCTGGACTGCAGGCTGGTGAGTGAGGGGAGAAGGGAGGGAGGTTAGATTTACTGCAGTGGAGTGATTCCTGTACTGCGATCTGCATGAGTTTGCTACTCAAACACACACATATTTGCTCAGGGAGGAGATGGTTCTCCCTGTTTAAGTAAATATATTACACTGCAGGCATGCGCTGGGAATATCAGAGTGCAAAGACAAGACAAATCTCTACTACTGCAAGAACTCAATGACAAGGAGACACGCTAAAAATCAGTTTAAAGAATAACATTTATTGTTTCTTTTTTTCTACAGTAGATGATCTAAATGCTGAGGTTCTCAACATTTTTGTGGTCATGGTTAAATTACATTTTCCAAAGGCCCCTTCCCAGTCCTAACACACCTTTAGTTGGTCTGATTAATAAGATTTCCTCACGCTCACGAACAGCTGCTGTGATTTCACAGCAGTCGTAATGCAGAACATGTCTGCACAGCTGACGGAGGGTGGGTGCTTTGGGGATAAAAACTCTTCAGAAGAAAAATTACGTGGAAATGCCACACTGCCTCGCACACTCCTGGAACATTTATGATATCATGTTTCAGTCTGTCAACCCATCAATCAGGCAAATGAGCCCCATCTCCTTATCCCATCGTCCAATCAGAAGACTGCTGAGATTAGTCTGACTAATGAACACCTTGGCTGCACATTCATTCAACCAATTAGCAGAGTTAGTGACGTCACAATGCACAGGTTCTCATGCTAATGCAGTTTTTTCTGCTCTGTGAGTGGCTCTGTTACTGCATTTTATATTTATTTACATTTCTTTTCATTTTATTTGACCTCAAAGGTGATTATTTTTTGTAACTGAGCGAGGTAATAAAAATCTTGCTTTGTTGGACGCTATTGAGAAGTTCATTCTTTGCTGAATCACTGTTAGTGCAAACAGTCATTTTCTAGCCGTTTGCATAAACAGCTAGCTTTTCCAGCTTTTTAGCTAACACTACTTAGCTTTTAGCTAATGCTAGCTCCTCTATAAGCCTGTTTCCTGTGTCTTGACTGACAGGTCTGTAGCTTCTCACTGTTGAAGGTTCTCCTGAGCTCCTCCATAAATACATGAGATTGAGAAAAGAGTCTTAAAGAGTTTTTTGGACACAAATGCTTTTTTAAATTAATGTACAATATATATGCATTTTCTAAATCACTCTAAATTTGATGATTTAGAAATCAAGACCATTACCTGTGGGGTCGGGGAACTGCCAGAGAACTTCCAGCCTGCCTTGTCTTATTTTTTTCTAATTTCTTTCAAGCCCATCTGTGTTTTTACCTCCTTATAATTAAAACAATAAAAGTTAAAGAAGATGTTTCTGTTCTTCACACCTTCAGAAGTTAACTCTGGTTGTTCCTTCTAATAGATAATAGTGACAGTCGGGGTACCTGAATGGATGCAACGCTCTTTTCTTTGAAGTTTCAGTAAAAATCAGCTGTAGCAGAAAATATTGCATCTCAAATAAACAGCATAACTGTGTAGTGGAAGAAAACATCAAGCTTCAGATGCGGTTTTCTGTATGTGTGCGCTGCTTTGAGGAAACCTGGTAAAATATTCAGGAGCTTAAATGAGTTCACTTTCGGTTTCTGGTGCAGATTGGGCTTCCTCTCTGTGGCGGTGTCCTGTGTGGGTCGTGGGTGTTGTTGTTCTTTCATAAACTCTCTGGTCTTGTTCCATGCTTGTTTTTAAAACCTCTAAATGGCTCGAATATGTGATTAAAATCCCCGTAACATTGTTGTGTAATGTTTCTTTTGCAACAGATTTGGCAGGCGGTACTTCAGATTAGTTTTTTGTACTTTTTTATAAGAGCATCAGTTTATTATCAGTACAAATTTCTGTTCTGACTGCGGTGCGGTAACAAAGACCCTCTTGTATGCACAGGTCGCTGACGTCAGGGTTTTGCTGGCATGGATTTTGCTTTTTCCTGTTATTTGTCATCGGTGTGTAGTTTAAATGCAGTACGTTTATTTTCTTACAGTTATTAAAGAAAACTTTTTGCCTTACAGTCATGACATCCATCGCTAAGAGCAGCAAGCCTGCTGGGAGTTTTTACATCAGCAGAGCAAAATTATGACTTAAATGAAATGTTACGCTCAGCTGACTTAATGAAATAGTTTGGACTTTAAATCCCCAGAGCAGGTGTTTGATTAAAACACTTCAGTCGCCTTCAGCCAACAGATTGTATCTCGCTGCCTGCTCTCACCTGCACACTCCCTTTCATTGGCTCTCTCACTGTCTCAGTTTTCTTTCTTTTTCACTTGTGCTGTAGGTGTTATTAATTCATATATAATCCGTCACATTTGACCTCTGAGAACACCGACACGTCCTCTACAGATGTAACTTGTAATCCTAAATCTGTGTCCCTGCAGGCGGCATTCACTCCCCAGGTTTCGAGACAGGCGACACTCTGAGCTGCCAGTCTCTGATGAACGCAGACGGCCTTTACCTGGTGTCTTACTACGCTCTGCTGCTCAATCTCAAACTCTGCTGCTGCGGCTACTACAAGCGGCGAACGCTCACGCCCGTCCTCAGCCTGGTGAGAGCGAGATTCGTTTCCTCTGATCAGTTTTCTCCGGTGTTTAAAGACAAAGATTCAAAGATAAGAAGTAAAACCAAACCAATGCAACTACATCCTGTAGTTTCAAAGAATCCTCTTTGTGCAGCATTGCTTATTTAAAGGTATAGATGTATCTTTGTGTTCCTCTAGCCACACAACCACCCAACTAAATACTGAATCAGCTCTACTTAGACATTTAAGCTACTTCAACTTTATCATCAAAAGTACAAGAAAATAAAAAAAAACTTCCCGCCCTGAATATAACAGCACTGAATTGGATGCAGTCACACTGAATGGGTGGACGTTTGTTCTGTTGTGCAGAAGGAGTTTGTGCGTCTGATCCAGAGCAGCGGCGTCCTCGTGGTTCTGTCTCAGGCCTGGATCGAGGAGCTTTACCACCAGGTGCTGGAGCGCAACCTGCTGGCTGAGTCTGGGTTCTCGGGTTCTTCAGAGGACCACACACTGCCGCTTATCACCATGCTGACAGGTACACACACACACCTGTACAGTTTCTACGTGCTCAGCTAGTCTCCACACACTGGCTCAAAAGGCCTCTCCATAACAAGGGAAAAATATTGATTAAGAGATAAATGAAGCAACAGTATTTATTATGAAAGGTGCAAAAGAGTGTGTGTGTGTCTTAGCCACTGAGAGAGCCCCTTATGCTACACTACACTGTCCAGGTGGCTTCAGATGACTGACAGAGAGCTCCCCCTACAGGCCTCACCAGCTGAGCGCACCGCCCTGCCCTCCTCTGTCCCCAACACTACGCAGCTCCCTCCAAACTACCTCCAGCTCATCCTCAGTCGTACTTGGTGCCCATCATCCAGATTATTATGATCAGTTTAGGTGTAGGACAAAATGACACAGACAGAAAAAACCCAACATAGTATTCACACAGTAGCCCACATAAACCTACCCTTAAATTCAGCTTGTAGTTCACGCCACACCATCAGTTTCATTTTACTTAACAAAAAGTCCCAGTTAAAAATATCTTTTGCTATCCTTGACTGTATCATCTCCAAATAAATTATTTGTTCCTGCAAACAGGGACCTGGCTAAATTCTGGTATTTATAGTAATGCCTATAATTGCTCACATCCTCTCCACGGGCAACTTTTTATCTGTTCAGTTACTGAGCTTTTCTATTAGCAGGGACCTAAAGGCTCTGTATGTTAATCCATAGACCTCCTAAATCTGTGTCTGAGTTTGGATAGTTTCCTCAGGGCTGCCTGCAGCACAAAAGGTAGAGCAGGTCATCTGCTAATTGAAAGGTTGGTGGTTCGAGCCCTTGCTGCTCCAGTCTGCACGGCAGTGTAGAAGATACAGTGAAGATACTGAACCCCAGTTTGCTCAGACAGACTTTGGGATTTATTATATGTAGAGGGTATAAATTCAAATACTTGACATGTTGTGACTTCTCTGTTCCTCGTCTCTTAGACATTGACGGCTTGGGCAGCAGTGCAATCGGAGGTCAGCTGATCAGGAGAGCGTCAAGCCACGCGCCGCTCGGCTGTGAAAAGCCGTGCAGTGACGCTGTGATGGCAGGTCAGTAGCACTTACTGAGAACGTAGTTAACATTTAATTCTCCTCAGTCAGCAGCTCTTCATTCACAGGGTTTTCATGTTTGGATTATATTTCTGGGGAGCTTTACTCGAGTTCGCTGAGCCCGTAATTGCTACTAAAGTGCTGCGCTGGTAATCAGTAGAAACCACAACATTAGCAGAAGTATCTCAGAGCAGAGCTGCATGGTCAAGACATGCAGGTTTTTTAAAGATTTTGTATTTACTGGTGCATTAATGATTGCAAAACATAACAGATGAACATTTGTAAGTTTCATGTCCTGCTGCAGAGTCGGTCTGCAGGAACGTTGATAGGAAACCTGCAGGTTTTAAATATAATCATGCTTCAGTGATGTTGTGTGTTTGGATTTGACCTGCTGTAACTGAAAGAGCAAGAAGCTGCATTGCAAACGAAAGATGAGACAAGCTGGGGAAAAAAGGGTAGCTGGGTAGAAAGAGGGCAGTGAGCACCTGTGCTGTTTCCTGCAGGATTAAGCCAGACTCTAACTGCTGCTGGCTGACTCACCCCTGACATTTATGCTCATCTTGTGTGTTTTGTGTGTGTCACCATTTAAAAAACCGACCCTTTTTTTTTTTGCTCTGTGTTTTTCAGGAGCTGTGTTCTCACGCTTCATCCTCACCGGTGTTTGGAAAAACCTGATCGATGTTCTGTCCACACCGCTGACCGGTCGCATGGCGGGCAGCTCCAAGGGCCTGGCCTTCATCCTGGGGGCAGAGGGGGTCAAAGAGCAGAGCCAGAGGGAGAGAGACACCATCTGCCTGAGTTTAGACGGCCTGCGTAAAGCTGCTGCGCTCAGCTGCGCCCTGGGTGTGTGAAGCATGTTTCATGTGCCTGTATTAATAAGACAAATGCATATCATCTTCTCTCATCCCTGTGGGGGAGGATTTGTGCTCCCTCCCTATAGCACAGGCAAAGGTCAGGATTATTCACTAGACATCTGTCCTACAGCTGGAGCAGATTCTAGGTATGTACAGTATGAACAGTAATTTCTATTAGCAGCTCAGCAGCCACTCAGCACTGTTTTTAATCAGCACGTCCTGTCGCAGCTCACTAAACTCGAGGACTGATTTATTTAGGGGCCTGAAGAAGTGCAGTGTGAAACATGTTGTAAACGCTTAATCCAAATATATCTGTACTGTGGATTCAAATATTACACTTATATCACAGCATGCACACACAGATGTTTTGACTTGGCCAGTGTGATTTCTTCTTCACGTGATTTGTGTCACAGTAGTAATATGTTATAAGATAGGAGATAACATGCTAAAGATACGAAACATTGTGCTAAAATATTTCTACTTCAGATTATTTTCTGCAGCAGTTACAACCTCTCTTTCTTTGTTTGGTATTTAGCTGTAAAACATTTTCCATCACTGGTTTAGCATTAAGACAGTTAGCATAGATAACTTATAAACGTCCTGAGGTTTCAAAGCTTGATGTAATTAAAACTAAATAACAGGGGCCCTAGAGTTGAGCCGTGTGGGACACCGCAGGAAAAAGCAAATGGACACAAAGACTCCGGCACAGACGGTGAAACCTTTGAGATACGGTTCAGTATGAATTTGGTGGAAGAAATACAGAAATAAGGTCTTGATGTAATAAGATAGAACAATGAGCTGCAAGTTATTTGGCCACAACCTTCAGAAGTAGAAAGACTGAACTGAAATGTCTTTGTTTTCTTCTTCCAGTCAGCAGAATAAGCACGAGAGAGCACCGGGGAGGACTTGCTGTCAGATGGCTTTATTGTTCACTTTTAGCCACAGTAACTGTCAGGATGGCAAATGCCCTCACATGACTGCACAAAGGAAGTCAGAGTGAAAAAGGTTCAGACTGTAGAGGCTGTCAGAGGCAGACAAAACGCTGTTAATTCTAATTCTAACATGGAGTTTACTGCCCTCGTGTGAGCTCAGACCCTCTCAGCTCCCGCCACAGCACAGGTCTACTTACACAGAATAATTGAGAACTGAGGGTTTACACAGCTTTTAATTGATATTAAACATGTTTTGGAAGCTTATGGGGTCACAGGGAAATGCAGTCACACTAATGAAAACCGCTTGACACGTGACTTTTTAAGCGATTAAGCACTTTAAACTTTCCCGTTAGAAGTCCTGGACATTCATTGAACCTGAATAGTCGTCTGAACCAAGTGCCAGCGGCCTTGTGGCTGGCCTGCCTTAAAGCTCTGTCCCATGTTTTTAGCTCGGGGATCCTTTCGTTTCCACCTCGACGTTTGGCTGTCACTGAAAAGGGACACCAGAATAACACCAGTGTGCTGAGTGCAGATTAGTGTTCAAACGTGAACACTGGGCGAAGCTGTCAACCATAAAAATATGAGACACAGGTGCTTCCTTAAAACGCTCCAGTTTTAGGCTCATTTTACATTTCATCTGGTCTCAGTTCATTTTACACACTGAATGCAGCAAAGACGATGACTCTCCTCTCTTGCTGGTCTAACTTTTCTCTTCGTGCTGGAAGTGCAGACTGGAGGCCACGTCATGCCCAGTTTTACTTCATACTTTGACATCGTTTCAACACAGCGTGCACGCCTTTTTGATTTAAGTCATGTCAGTTGTTTCTTCACGTTCTCTTGATAACTTGAGTCCATGAGGGCTTTAAATGATCTTTCTAATAAGCACGTTTAAACCATAGAGGGAGATGAATCTGCTGTTGATCATCTGTACTGTACCATGCTTCAAACGTATACATTTAAATGTAAAAACAGAAATTATCAGTAAAGCATTTACTGGGCATTTCATAGTGCCTAAAAATCCCCTCATGGTACTGTAGGCTTTTAATGTTTCTGCCATACTTTGAGCTTTGACTCGTACTCACACGGGGAAGGTTTTGCTGAGTTCTGATTTTCCTTGTCAGCTTGATTATGTATCACATTAATCAAATTTGACACCAGTGGCAGGTGCCCAATAGCAGCCAGCACCTGTTCGACGCTGTGCAGCTCCTCTGGAGGTTAACTGCGAGTTTTACTTCCAAAATGTTAAATGCAAGTATTACAGAGGATGTCAGGGGAAATGCAGTTTACTTATCAACCGCTGTCAGATGTCTGTGAGTATCACTAGCATTAAAGGGCAGTGGCACATCCCCGGGGCCTGCATGGGAGCAAATCAGATTGAAATTAGTGCAGAAGGACTAATGAATATGAATGAACACATGGCGTACGACCTCCTCTGTGTTTGCAGTTGGCACGTTACAGTTTGTGTGTCTCCAGTTAAAATTTTAAACATGTACAGTGGAAATCCCAGAAATCTGTGAAAATGTCTCATTGGTAGATTCTGAATATGGATGATGGCTGAAATGTTGCATTTTTAATGTGCAGGGATGATGTTTTGTGGATGAATGAAACGGCACGTCTTTACTGTGTGTGTGTGTGTGTGTGTGTGTGTGTGTGTGTGTGTGTGTGTGTGTGTGTGTGTGCGTCTGTCAGGTGTGGCTGCCAACTGTGCTTCAGCTTTAGCCCAGATGGCTGCAGCCTCCTGTGTGCAGGAAGAGAAGGAGGAGAAGGAGGTGGGGGAGACGGGAGACGCTATCGCGCAAGGTATTTTCACAGAAACACAAACACACACTTGTTCGGACGTTTGCATGTAACAGACACACAAAAACCTTAAATTTGAATCAAGCTCATCGTCGTCACACACAATCAAGGGGTAAAACCTCAAATTAGTGCTAATTTGTGTTTTCCTAGTTATAAAACCCAGATAAAGGAAATCTTGACCGTTCATAATCATACATACAAAGAACCCACAGTAAACACATTTGTACACTTAATAAGGCCCCACTTATATCTCAACATGAGATATTGAGACTTGTATTAATATTTATTTATTACTTGTATTATTATTTCCTTAAGTACCTTTAACTGAGTATTTTCCATCTTCTGTTTTTGCTTTTGTCTCTTTTTAAAAAAAAGTTATTATTATAAACTTTTTACACTATAAGCAGAAACATTCTGGGCCACCTTGACCTGCAGGAGCTGCTCGGCATGGAAACCCATGCCGTGACGCTCCCAGCACAGAGGAGCTTGGAAGCTGCTGTGTGCCTCAGCACTTCTGCTCTGTAACTTGATGCGTCCTGACCTCCCGGCTGAGCAGCAGGTCAGGACCGTTGATTGTGGAATATCACAGAGGGAAGAACTGACTTGCTGCAGCGGCGGCGTCCAGTTACAGAACCAGGCTGGAGTTCAGTCAGATCTTCAGAACGACCTCTTCTTTCACAAACGTTTGCAAAGACCGACTGCGTGGCTAGGTGCTTAATGTTATGTACCTGTGCCGATGGGAGTAAAAAGCACCCCCCTTTTCCTTCACTAAACCTTGTGTCCTTGACCTTGATGAAATTGTCATGAGTTCAAGGAAAAGAGGGTGTTAGGAATATTGATAAGGGCTCGAGAAAAGAACTGTGTGCTGAGAATCTGAATGACCTGACACTAACCTGCTTAACATGCTGAACTGAAACTACAGTGTGTAAATGTGGACTACAAAACATCGTACGTACTGCACCTTGCTTTGCTAACAGTACGCAGCAGCTGGATTTGCTAAGGAGCTCACGGTGACTGAACGTCACAGTCTTGGGTATTTTTCCAGGTGGCCTTGTGGCATATACATTTGTAGGAGCTTCCCTTTCAAGAAGAAAATATTTAAATGAGTAACATAGACATGATTTACAAAGTCTGAAGCATGCACTTTACTGCAAAATGCTCAACATTTCTTTGCCAAAAACAAAGCTTATGTCTGTTGTGGTTGTGATCAGTGCTTCCAGGAGCGTTTATCTGTTTGGAATAACGGGCCAATTCCTTTTTTCGGCCACAGCCTAAACTTGGAATCATTTCTACTGGAGACAAAAGCAATGATAAAAACAAGATATGGGAACTAGTGACATCTAGTGACAGCTGCTACAAACTGCTGGCAGCATTTACTGGGATGCAACATTAATGTTTATATATTTCCACAACCTGAGAGTGGAGTTTTGTTAAAGCTCATCTCAAATCAGTTCAAGCACAATGTTCAGGGCGTCTGTGATATTTAAAATACACTTTACTGTGTGTGTGTGTGTGTGTGTGTGTGTGTGTGTGTGTGTGTGTGTGTGTGTGTGTGTGTGTGTGTGTGTCTCCAGTGAAACAGCGTGTTGAGCAGCGTCTGGAGCAGATCGGCCGTCCTCAGGGAGTTCGCCTCCACACAGCTCATGTGTTGTGCATGGACGCCATCCTGAACGTTGGCCTGGAGATGGGCAGCCACAACCATGACTGCTGGCCTCATGTGTTCAGGTACGTTTGTTTATCCTGTAAAATATACTTCATATATTATATATATCAAGCTTGGAAATGGTAGTATGTGAAGCTATAGTGGTTCATAAGGGATGAAACTTCAAAAATATGTTCTAGAACTTCAAATCACTTTCAGGGTGACAGAGTACATCAGCTCACTGGAGCACACCCACTTCAGTGACGGCTCTGCCCAGCCGTCCTCTCTGACCACAATCACCCAGCAGAGCCAGCAGATGGCTGGCATCGACCTCGGGCTGGAGTTGAGCTGCGAACCCAGCCCCGAGGCCTCGGACCTGAGCCTGAGCCAGCCGGTCATCCAGCCGCTTTCCATCCAGGAGCTGCTGAAGGAGAGCGGCAGAGGGGGCCGAGGCCTGGACCTGAAGAGCGGCAGCCTGATGACCGGCACCAGCGCCGCCAAGGCCGTGTGCACGCTGTCAACACAGGCCGACAGGTAGAGACTGAACAAATACCACAGCAACATGATAGACTGGATGGCAATCCAGACACTTTCTACATGTGATGTTCCAGGTGTTGCACCAGTGCTGTTAGTTGTGTTTTGATTTTGTTTTATTAAAACCCAATAACTGCACGTGCTCCAAGTTTAAGAAACAGTAAATGAGAAATTCAGCGATTAGATTTCCTTTGACAGTCGGATCAGAGTGGCCCCTGTCCGTATCCTGGTGGTAGTCATTATTTCAGAGAGTCGCTGCACTGAGGTGCAACTTCAGAGACGTGGATACTGAGTTGCTTTATGTTTTTTATATCTTTTTCATTTTATAGGTATTTAATCTTGCTAAAGACTAACAGAAGAGGGGTTCAGTTTTATTTATACTTGCACTCTGACAGCGTTGAAAAGACTCAGTTCTCTCTTTTGTCCACTTTAACTCTGATGAGGTCACAGTTATCTTTCAGACTCTCAGATCTTTCCTGCCGTGCTTTCTGCAGACATCACATCCTGACAAGAGGAAATAAAGTAATGTACGCGATGAAAGGCAAAACAAGAGAATTATGTGGTGCAATATTCATTTTATCTCTATTATTTAATTTTAATTATTGTTAGAAATTAAACTATGATGAACTGCGCAGCCATAACTAATAAGGCTGACCTCTAAAAGCTCGGCCATAATGTCACCACGGGCAACAAGACGGTGGAAATAGAAGCAGACTAACAAGTTTCACAGTGGGTTTAGTTTCTAACTGAAGTGCAGCAGCTGTGTTAGCACCGTGTTCCATTAACAGCCAGCATGACCGAGGCTCTTAATGACTTTATCTTCCAAATCCACGTTTCACCGACATTTGGTGCTCAGCAAGTGTTCCCGAGGTTGGTTTCATAGCCAAAAGATGGCAGTAGTGGAGCTACTGCTGTGTGTGTGTGTGTGTGTGTGTGTGTGTGTGTGTGTGTGTGTGTGTGTGTGTGTGTGTGTGTGTGTGTGTGTGTGTGTGTGTGTGTGTGTGTGTGCTATGACACACTTTCTTTGATGAGTCATTTGGTATTTGGACCCTAAATGTAAAAGTGAGAACATTGTTTTGTGCTTGTTGTTACTGGACCGACACTCAGGATTAGAGTGAGACTGATGTCCTCACACGTGTACAAACATGTATGCATATGTGCGCGTGCCACTTGTTACGGCTCGCACACGGCCGCAGTAACTGTGGACTTGTTTGCGTGTTCATTCCAAGGATCATCTCTTACATAACCAGTTATCTGGGCTGCTTTTAGGAGCGTATATTAAAAAAAAATTCCCCCTGATCTTTTGGAACAGATGGACTGAACACATTTACAAGCTCAAAGTGGCGACAACCATAGTAAATACTGCTGCACAGGGGTGGCCTATATGTGCTTAGAGGGCAGTGAACAGGGAGGCTTTGCAAGTATTTCAGTGTAGGATGTAAACTTGCATGGCAGCGTTGCTTTTGCACTGTAGACGTTCATGTGAGTGTATGAAATGCTTTCTGTGTGTTTCAGGTTATTTGAAGAAGGGGCCACCAAACTAAACCTGGTTGGTCTGGTTGGTTTCCTGCAGCAGCTCAGAAAAGCTTCTCAGTCTCAGCTGTTTGACTCTCCCACCGAGACTGGAGACTATTCACTGGCAATGCCAGGTACACACTTTGCATTCATTCAGTGCACATTATATTGACTGGCTGACTTTACTCTGACATCAAAACACACACACACACACACACACACATAATGCTTCAGTAAATGCATGTGAGCACTCTGGGCAAAAGGCCCCACCCCACCCCTTACTCCATGCATGGGCTGACCATAGACTGTATAAAAAAGATGGACATACTCAAGGAGATGCCACCAATTGGTTTTGGGCTCTACGTTCTGAAACGTGACGAGCTGCCGTCACGTAGTATCTGGATAAAAGGCTGGGATGCTAAGCTATCAGCCAATAATTGCATTAGATTGGTTAGCAAGCTGCATCCATAAAGTGTACAGGTGCATCACACAGACACAAATACCTGCTCACTGATTAAAGTAACAGATTTTTTAAAAATCATTATTACATTTTAATCATCAAACTGGAGTTTTTTGGATGGGCTGCGTGAGAGCAATTATTCTTTGTCAGATATTTGCATTCAGAAATCTTTCAGAAGGCACCAGGAGCGTGAGTGCAGAGGTGCAGATGAGTGACCCAGTGAAACATGTTCAACAGTCGAAACTGTGTTTGCTTTAATAGCAGGTGAAATTGGCCAAGTTAAAAACTGGCTTCTCTTCACAAAGATTTTGGCTTCACTTCAACACAAATAAACCACAGACATCCATTTTTATTTAATAGCTACATTTTCTGCTTTTATTAAACACACCTAAAACAAATTCTGTTACATTTATTTAATTATTGACACACTTTTTTCAGACACACAAAAGAAAATTATCCAAAAAAACCCCATAGAATTTGCATCCTTTAAACATCCTCGGTCCCTTCCTGTGCCCTTCTCGATCTCAGGCCTTGGCCACTGACCCAAGGGTCTGCATAATTGTGAACCATGCTGGGCATACCTTGTTCTCTTTCTTAATTAGTTTCCCTCGTGTGGTTAATTAAAGATGAAGTACAGACAGGAGTAAAGCTCCGAGGCCTTTTTTGTGTCCTCTGCGTGTCTGTAGGAGAAGCCAAGTCAACGTTGGACCGGCGCAGCGCCCTCCATCTCTTTCGTCTGGGTGAGGCCATGCTGCGAATCGTCCGGAATAAGAACCGACCCCTTCTCCACATGATGAGGGCCTGGAGCGTGGTGGCGCCTCATCTGGTGGAGGTAGGATATTACCACCTTGTAAACAGTGTTTTATTTCTCTCCTTCTGTTAACTTCTCAACCTCTCAGTTGCGCAGTTGTGTAACTACAGAAGTTCTAATTGCTGCTCTCACACGAGTTGGAACTACAGACAAAGTCAACGTGTTTAAAAGACAAACAAAGCCAACAGTTTATCCACATGTGAAATATGGGTTAATCAATCTTCTCCTTTTATGGAGATTTACTTCACAGCAGCAGCATCGCAGTAGTTCAGGCAGGTCTCAGTCTTCTGAGTTTGGGTCTTACTGCACCTCAGGCTGCCTACATGCCTGCCTGTGTATCTCCAAGCCACTTTGCAACCCACCTCCAGCCCAGCTCCTCCTTTTAAGACAGGGGTCTCGAACTCCAGGCCTTAAAAGCCGGTGTCCTGCAGGTTTTAGATCTCACCCTGGGTCAACACACCTGAATCAAGTGATTAGTTCATTACCAGGCCTCTGGAGAACTCAAGACATGTTGAGGAGGTCATTTAGCCATTTAAATCAGCTGTGTTGGATCAAAGACACATCTAAAACCTGCAAGACACTGGCCCTCGAGGCCTGGAGCTCAAGACCCCTGTTTAAAGGTGTCTCTAACCTGATCAGTGTCAAATCTGTTATCACTAATGTCTGCTTGTTCCATGCTGTGTCTTACTGCTGCTGTTATTCTTTCTATGTATGCACATGGAAGAGTGAAGGGCTCCCAGAAAACTGTGACTGCACACAGAAATGAATCTTCTTTGGATTGTAGCGGCTCTGAAATGAAGTTGTGTAACATCTGTGTAGACCACCTTCTATCTCGCACAGTGGTTTTCCTTTTTTTTAGCTCGGTACACTTCAGGCACTGAGAGAATAAAAGCTTTGATCTGAGGCTCTTTAAACACAAAGTTTTTGTCGTCATCACAGGCTGCGTGTCACAAAGAGCGCCACGTATCCCAGAAGGCCGTTTCCTTTATCCACGATGTTCTCACAGAGGTGCTGACGAGCTGGGCGGAGCTTCCACACTTCCACTTTAACGAGGCACTGTTCAGGCCTTTCGAGCACATCATGCAGCTGGAGCTCTGCGACGAGGACGTTCAGGACCAGGTGGAGTCGGATCTCAGTTCCTCAAAACAACCAAATCAGCCAGCGTTGTTCCGGGTTGTGCGTTCAGTTTGCCAAACAGTTTTTCTTGGGTTTGTCTCCCTGCAGGTAATAACATCGATTGGAGAGCTGGTGGAGATGTGCTCTCCTCAGATCCTGTCAGGGTGGAGGCCTCTGTTCAGCGCCCTCAGGACGGTGCACGGTAGCAAGACTGACACCAAAGACTACCTGCTGGGTGAATACTCCATGGGTATGTCTAACAAACTTTTTTCCAAAGTTTATCAGCAGAAAGATTTTTACTGTAAATCTGAGTTTCCTGCTCTCGTCTTATTGTCTTCCTCCAGGGAAGTCTCAGGCGCCGGTGTTCGACGTCTTTGAGGCGTTCATAAACACAGACAACATCCAAGTTTTTGCCAACGCTGCCACAGACTACATCATGTGTCTCATGAAGTTTGTCAAAGGATTAGGTTTGTCTCACTAATGTGTGCGTGCTATTTTTCATTTCAAGATATTACTTTTCAAGCCTTTTGGGATTTTACTTTTCCCGGGATCAGGCTATGTATTTATCTCTTTATTAGAAGCTCATAACATGCAAGTACATTTTGTATTTATGTCACAGTTTAATACATCAGGAGAGCGGATTTATGCATCTGCAGATGCTGAGTGCTTCAGTTTTCTGCAGAAATTTAAGATTTGAGAATTTATGTTGATATGTGCTATTATTATTTCTTTTATTTATCAAAAAAGGCCAAATGCACAAATGCACGGGAAGTACTCATGCATAAATATGTTCCTGTACATCATTAAAATGTTTTACAAAAAAGCACCAAGAGGACACACAAGACACAAAAGCTACTTTTATGTTTTTAAAATCCCAGTTATTCATAATTCCTAAACAATGACTGGGAAGCAATTTTTCTTTTAGAAAGATACTTCATGGTTTTTAGAAAAATCGTCACCATCAAAAGCTTTAAAACCTCACAGAAGGAGAAAGGAGCAAACACGGGGCTGATGACAGTGAGTGGGAGGCGAGCAGCGAGTCAGTGACAAAAACAAGAAAACAGCACCGCAGAAAAAGCGATCCTGTGTTTCTCAGAGACACGTTCTCTCTGAATGACTCGAAACAACTACAGTGTCATCCAAGTGTTTTTTAAAGCTGACCTTTCAAACTCCGGAGAACTTTTATGCTTTTCCGTGCAGGAGAGGTGGACTACAAAGAGATTGGCGACTGCGTTCACGCGTCAGGTTACAGCTCCACAGACCTCTGCCTGCCTGCTCTCGACTACCTCCGCAAATGCTCGCAGGTGGAAGCTCCACAGATATAAAGTGAGAGCATATTTTTAAGATTTTTCGCTATTATAAAAAAGAAACCGTGTTTTGCATTTGATTGACAGCTGCTGGCAAAGATTTACAAGATGCCGTCTAAGCCGGTGTTCCTGGGTGCGCGGCTCGCCAGCCTGCCGATGAGATCGCAGGAACGCTCGATCAGCAGCGAGGACGGCATGGACTGTGTCCTCCAGGAGTTCGATGACGACACAGGTTTCGCTTTGCTCCTCTCTGTGCTTCACGGTCTTTGTCTAAGACTCCTCCTCCTTTCTCTCTCGTCAGTGCATTTTTGTTGTCTCATGTCCTGCAGGTCTGATCCAGGTGTGGATTTTGTTACTGGAGCAGCTCACTGCAGCCGTGTCAAACTGCCCTCGACAGCACCAGCCTCCAACGCTGGAGCTGCTCTTCACTTTGCTCAGAGAAGTCACCGCAGTGCCAGGTGATAAACTTAAACACAATCCAAAGAAGAAGAAGACAAACCCTACAAACAGCCGGGATGTAACCTGATCTCGCCTCTCCAGGTCCAGGGTTTGGCATCTTTGCTGTCATCCAGCTGCTGCTTCCTGTGATGTCACTGTGGCTGCAGCGTAGCCACGGTGACCACTCTTATTGGGATGTGGCGGCAGCGAATTTCAAACACGCAATCGGCCTATCCTGTGAGCTGGTGGTGGAGCACGTCAACAGTTTCATACACTCAGGTTGGTGGTGTGCGTTTCCCTCTGTGACCTCGCGCGTTTCGTCTTCTTTAATCGTCTTCAAGCTAAGAGCAAAGCATTCTGGGAACTTTGCATTTCTAAGCTTTCATGTAAATATTCACTGAAAGATTTGACCCGTGGTGCATTAGCACAGTCAGGTGCGCTGTCACAGATCTGATGGACTGTTATTGTTTCTCTGGCGTATAATGTGCTTGTTCTCTGAAGTGAAATGGAGCAGAAGTGATACCGTGTTGTTCCACTGTCCTCCTCTTTAGTCAGATTAAACTGCACCCCCACCCTGTGTGCTCACAGGCTCTGTTGTGGTGTTTGTGTGTGTGTGTGTGTGCACGTGTGTGTGTTTCTGCCGTCACTTCCTGCAGATATTGGTTACGAGTCACTGATCAACCAGATGCTGAAGGACCTCTTCAAGCTGCTGGTGGCTTGCGTGTCTGAACCTGCAGAGACCATCTCCAGAGTGGGCTGTTCCTGCATCAGGTGACCACACATCTGGCAGTTACACACCTGTCGCCACAGTGAAATCAAGTGTGAAACCTCTTTTCAATTCAGGTTGTCTTTCTCTGTTTTGGGTGGATTGTTGGCTGAGTGAGCGCTTCAGTGGTGGACGCTCGTCCTAAACAAGGATGACGTTTCTAAAAATGAGGTGCAGCTAGAAGAAAGGTGGACGATTCGTGGAACTATTTTTAAATCCTGGTAGAACTGCAACCACATAAGCTAGCGCAATCATTTTATTGCATTTGGAACCAGATGAGTTGTACTTACATCACATGCATTCAGCTTGTCCCAGCTCGTGGTTTCCTTCCACATATGGCTCTGCGGATTATCGCATGTCCGCCATTACCATTGAAAACCGGAAGTGACGCCTTTTTTGTGGGAGATGTAGTTTCTATCAGGGCCTTTCAAAGGTTTCCTGGTGTTTTTCAAAGTCGTGTTTGACTTTATGCCTTTCTGTGTCGTTTCTGGGAGGCTTAGAACTTAAATTTCACTGTTGGAAATCGTTTATTTTGAAGCACATGCTGTTTCTTTGCAAATTTTGCACAATAATGCAGCAGGCCAGTGTTTTTTAAATCCTGCCTCTACTCCTGTGACGATGTCTACACCGTCTCTGGGGCATGCCACCCTGTTTGTTTTGTTTTGTTAGGGCACTTTTGCACATGCAACACCTGCCATACACGAGACAACTGCTTTACATCACTGATACAGACTCACACACAGTTTTGTACGCTTTCCAAGGTTGTGTGAGGAAATCGATAGTGGCTCTTTTCTTCTCATTATTATTGTTTTTCATCTGTCAGTGTTCGAGCCGACTTACTCTACTTTTATCTTCACATTTACTCAAATCCTCGAGGTTTCCATACTAATCACAAATATGACGTTTTTACAGACTCACACATTTGGACTTGTGTGAGTCTCTCTCGTTTTATGTCTTGATTACGCAGAAACAAACATAAAAGGTTTGCAAACTTTCAAGGACTGCATTAGACACTAAGACTTTGTTAGTTTTGCTACTCGAGCGGTTTATTCGCAGCAACAGAATTGTCAAATCAAACAATGTCAGGTGTGTTTTGTAGCACTTTAGAAATTGATTTAAAAGGTATTAAAAGATATAGCTTAGTTTATTTTCTGTGTGATCAGTCCACGGTTGTTCTGCGTCTCTCTCCAGGTACGTGTTGGTCACAGTGGGTCCAGTGTTCACAGAAGAAATGTGGAGGTTGGCCTGCTGCGCTCTGCAGGACGCGTTCTCTGCCACGTTAGAGCCGGTCAAGGTACGTGATGAAATGCAGATGTCAGGTGGTACAGCACCTGGATACAAGTGACCTGGACAGCCCGCTGCAGTAAACCACATAATCCATCCCCAGTTTGAAGCCGCTTGTCCAGACAGAAGTAATCTGAAAGCAGTTAATACCATCACAGTGCTGGGATTCCAATAACCCCATTTAACCTGCGGTGTGCATTATATACTCGCCATCACAGTCCTGCAGCTGTGAGCGATCACTCTTTGTCTCCTCGCAGCAGGAAGGAAACTGCTCTCCTTTCCTTTTTGGTGTCAACCATCCTTGACTGAGAGGTTCAGTTAGATATTATCTGGTTTTTGGATTCTGCAGCTCTTTTGTCTGAATTACCTCAAATGTAGTGTTTTATTTGGATCCGTCACTTGTAGCTGTTCTTCTTTATCAGTACCGCACAGTGAGGCACCATTCAAACCACAATCGTTCCCAGCTTTCATGGATGAATATAGTCAGAACTGATTTCTTTCTAAATGTTCTTTTATTTTCTTTTTAAGACTAATTTTACTTATAATTAGAATTAAGTACAGTGTGGCTTTTATGTGCAATATAAATCCTTTTTTTAAGCGTTGACTTCTGCGAACGAAACCTAATCCTTATCGATCTCATGCTGGGGCTCGGTGCAGCGCCTTGGTTCATCTTCTGTCTGAAATCAGCTGATTTAGCTTCCTTCCTCTTACCTTTAAGTCGTCTTTCTCCTGCGGGTGAGTGAGGCTGCTGCTCTCAGAGCCACAGCTTTGGACCTGAGCTCACCACATTAGTGATTTCTGTGCTTCTTTACACATCGAGCTGAGTGTGAGACTGGGTGTTTGGACCAGTCTAAACCTGAGGTTTTTGCTTTCAGTGATTACTCGTACCTGCACTGATCTTATTATTTGAAACGTTTAAATATCAGGTAGAAATATGACAGAGAATAATGGTTCCTTTTTAACAGTCTTTTCTGTTTCACTTTCTAATAATGCAACATGTCTCTGCTCGTTCTAGCTTCTATTATTGATACGAGTTCCCTTTGTTGGAACGATATGGCTTCTTTCACCTGCTCAGTAGGCGCTCCTTGAGTCATAGCAGTCCTGTTTGGTCTGTGTAGTCTACGTCATCTCTCCAAAAATAGCCAGTGCGCAAAACTAAACAGAAGAAGAATCGACTGAAAGCTGAATGCGAGCTCGATGTTTGTCTCACAATCAGTTTCCTCCTTTCGCTCATTAAATGTTCTACCAGAACATGCAGTGGTCTGTTTGAGACGATCTGCCAGCCCGCTCAGCTTTAATGAAAAATTTGTGTTAATTTGTTGACGATGGTTCAGTACCTGCTGAGTGCATGTGTGAGCCTGCAGATTTAGAGCCTCAGCGGGGAGCCGACTCCTGCTGTTCCCTTTCACTTACCAAGGGAACCGCCGCTAACCCAGAGTGTGCGTGAGTGTTCAGCAGAGGTGACATGGACGAGCACTTTGTTATTGGATGTCGTGTTCCTGCAGTTCTGAGCCAGCTGCCTGCCTGACATCTGCTAAGCAGCTTTAAAGATTAGAGCCACATCTGTCTGTGTGTGCGTGCGAGCCTGTATTCATATCTTTGTGGAGACTAAAAATGGAAATTTACTATATTTATGGGGACCAAAATCCTGGTCCCCAAAAGTTTTAAAGCCATTTATGAGACTCAAAATGTGTTTTTAGTGACAGAGTTACAGTTAGGTTGTGGTTAGGTTAGGGTAAGGGGCTAAGGAAAGCATTATGTCATTTAGATGTCCCCAAAAGATATCAATACCCGACGTGTGTGTGTGTGTGTGTGTGTGTGTGTGTGTGTGTGTGTGTGTGTGTGTGTGTGTCAGTCAGGCTGAGATGGTGTGGAGTGGATATACTGGACAAAGGTTGTTGAATGTTCCAAACAGGAGGAAAAGAAAAAGTCATGAGGGAAGATTCAGGGATGCAGTGACGGAGGACATGCAGAGGGTTGGTGTGACAGGGGAGGATGCTGGAGGGGGAGATGGAGGCAGAGATCTGCTGTGGTGGCGCTTAAAGGGAGCAGCTGTAAGAGGAAGTAGTTTTCTAGAAAATACAAGATAGTAAAATAAAAATGGTCCAACTGGGCCGGGAGAGCGAGGTCTCAACAGTCGAAAATGAGAGGATGGATAGAAACAGATCTGATTGACTCTTTGTGAGGGGGTTTAACATTATCATGCTGAGCAATGCGCTTTGTGTATTTAGGTCTAATAGCCCTTTATATAACAATATTTGCTGAAGCAGAGGCATCTTAAAGCATGTTGCTAATGTCACACATGGAGCTGTGACCTCCTGAAATACTTCGGTGTCTATAATTCCTGATGCAATACGTTTGTTTAAGCCCTTAAATATGATTGAACTGACAGGTTCACATTTTATTCATCTGTTTGACTTGAAATCCAGTGTAAAAAAAATAAATAAAAATTTTTACATGATATCCCACTAGAGCTGGGCGATATGAGATTTTTTCATATCACGATATGTTTTTTTCATTTCAGGCGATAACGATATCTATCACGATATAAGCCAAATAACTATATTTGTAAGATTTAAATGTGCCGTTGCTCACAAGTAAAATGTGAAATAATCAGCAGCTTGTTTTTATTTAAATATTTATTTCCCATAATAAGTTCAACAGGGTAGCTGTACTTAAGGAACATGAGACTTTTTCAGATAAATAAAGGCAAATATTGCAAACTACACAAAAGGCAGCCGCTAAAGCGTTTAAGTTTCAAAATAGAACAAATGAAACAGACTAAATTGTCAATTCCACTTAGAAACAAAATATTAATTCTAAAAATAAATCTTAGTTTGTTTTACAGAAGAACAGACAAAACTGACTAACTTTTGTCAATATCAAATAAACTGAGAACTAAAAGGAAATTCTCAATCTCTCCTTGTTGTATAGCTGAGCTTTTCAAACAGTTTTAACAGTTACTTTAGTCTGACAAAAGCCAAATGACGAATTAGCGCTTCCAGTCAGAGACTCAGGCTACGTCCACACGTACACGGGTATTTTTGAAAACGGAGATTTTCCGTTTTCGTTTTAAAAAATAATCCCGTCCACACATAAAGGGAGAAATGAAGGAAAACGCTGCTATGAACATGCCAAAGCAGCAGGTGGCGCTAGATTCCTAACCGTGCAGAAATGTTGGCCAATCATAAGTCTAGAAGCCTCGGTGGGAAAAAGTAAACAAAGCTGGGGCATAGAAGCAGAACAGAGTCGTATGTGTGGACGGACAGTAACTGTGTGTATATGTAAGCATTTAAACACTGCAGAGAGTAGAATTAACAGTAACAGTATTGTAGAAATTCATTTCACCGAAACAATAACGTGGCGCACAGTGTGACGCATGCACCAGTTTATTGTATTTCCAGACTTGCTTTCGGCACAATTTACAGTGAACGCTACTCTGTTTTTTGTCAGACTTGAAATAGCCGAAATACCTTCACACTACGGAACTTCTTTGGCTCTTCCGTTCGACAATCTCTCCGGCATTGGAACCATCATCTGTTTTCTCTTCGTTAACCTTCGGTCACGCTCGGTTGATTTTTCTAGTCGGCACACTCATTTCCTCCATTACCCGCTGGCTGCTTCCCAAACAAACACACGTGCGGCTTGGCACTTGTGCTGTACGTAACAAGTCACGTGACGTGACGCTGCGGCTGTGATTGGTTCGGCTCTGCGCTACTTAATTTAGATTGGCTGACCTTTTTTTTTTTTTTTTTTTTTTTTAGGAGGACAAGAGCGGCGAGGTCTATCGCGATAGCTTAATTTCTCTATCGAGTAAAAGTTATATCGCGATACATATCGTTATCGTTCTATCGCCCAGCTCTATATCCCACGTATAACAGCACACTGAAAACAAGTGCATCTTGTTCGCTCAGATTCATACTAATCATTAGCTCTGAAACAAGCAGAGGGCTCCACGTCTTTGTAAAATACGCACTTTGCTTCTCAACGTTGTTTCTAACCTCAGTTAAAACTTCTTTCATTTCCGTCCCATCTTACAGAAATATTGAAGGAAGAGCAGAGAAATTTCAGACATGTTAATAAATGATATGTGACTGTAAATGAAATCCTGAAAAATGCATAGAATCGTATTATGTCTGTAGGACAGTTGGTAACAGGCAGCTTATGCTATGTAGACATCGGTCCTTAATGTGTAGCTTCTGCTCTCAGACATATGAACACGTGGCCTTTGACTGGCTTTATAGAAAAGCTGCTTTTGTTAAAAAGCATTCAGGTCACAGCTGATGTAATGTAATAAACGCTGGCCATACATGTCATTCAGAGACCGACTGTCACCTGAAATATACCATATAACACAAAACCTGACTGGTGTATGAAGGAAACAGTATGATATTTCCTATAAACAATAGAAGCTGTGCTCCTTGATTAAACACACAGACTGAAAGGTTCATCCTCATTCAGCCAGAGTTTCAGGAATAATGGGCTGTAGTCTCTTCCACAGTATTCCAGTGGAAGAATGAATTTTCTGACGGATCTTCTTCTGGTTTCAAACCTGATTCAGCAGATTTCACTTCCAAGGAGCCAGAGGTTCCTTCAGCGTGACAGCTTTTAGATCGCAAAAGTCTGTGTTTCCCATTTAACCCACACCAGTCTTCCCTGTTTTCTCTCTGCAGAACCTTCTGGCGTGTTTTCACAGCGGCTCGGACAGCTTTTCTGGAGACGCCTGCGAGGTGAAGGTGGCGGCTCCTTCTCATTCACCGTCAGCCGAGGCCGAGTACTGGAGGATCAAAGCTATGGCCCAGCAGGTCAGTGTCACTTCACGTGGCTTCGCTGTGGCTTCGACCTCCAATCGAGAGTCTAGACAGGAAAAAAAAATCTCCCATCATCCTGGAGTTTGAAATGTCAGATCCTGAAGTTGAAGTTGTACATAAACTTGTATTTTATCACTTAATACTTACAGAGATCCATCGTGGTAAATGAATATAAACACACGTGTATGGGTAATCTTTCTTTAAGCCTGTCCTGTGGTTTTAACTGTCTGACCTGAGCTTGTCCGCATGTCCCGTTTCTATCCCAGGTCTTTATGTTGGACACTCAGTGCTCCCCTAAGACACCCAACAACAAGGAAGGCTTTGAGCACGCTCAGTCTTGCGTCCTCATCATCGAGCTGCCGTCTGACCAGCAGTCCAATGGACACGCTCAGAAGAGGTGCACATCAAAGCTCTGATCACATGGGTGGTTTATTACTCGTCTGATTGGTTTACATTTCTTAACGAGGCTCTGAAGGTGCCGCATGTTTTCAGTTAGATTTAGGTTTAAATGTGCCTCCTTCTGTGGTCTGTCCTCTTATGTGTGCTCTGTCAGTGACTGTGGGGAAAATGTGCTCTCTGAAGTCCACTAACTCTTTGTGCTTGTCTTTCTGCTGCTGTGTTAAAGGAAAATTGGGTAAGGCTGTTCTCTGTGTGTTCATCAACAACCATTTAAAAGTGTGACAAATGCCCACACGAGGCATGGACAGCATGATCGCCAGTGTTAATCTTAAATGAGCTGCACGATGCACAGACAAGTATGCAATGGCTGATTAGATGTAAACCAAAAATAAAGTTGTAATTAATGCAGCACTCAACCATCAGCACTCAGTCAGCTTCTCGCTTGCAGCTGCATCAACGATACAAGTTTAAGAAGAAGAAGAAGCTCTCCTTGTACATTTGCACTTCTTCACGTTACACCGCAGCCATATTGTGCAGCTCTGTCATTTACATGTTGCACCTGCATCTTTATCCTTTATCCTCTTTATTCATTTGTTTAACATTACAGTGATGCTACAACAGATAAATGAACCATGACTGGAAATGCATCAATGTGTTCAGTGAAATCTTTCTTTATTATGAAGGATTCTTTTTTAAATAAGTAACTGAATGTATGTGATTCGACTGATGTGCAGGATCCCATTCAGGACCATCGTGGTGAGCCTGCTGTCCCACCAGGTTCTGCTCCAAAACCTCTCTGACATCCTGCTGGAAGAGTTTGTTAAGCAGCCTGAAGGTCACGAAAGGGTCACACCTGTGACCTCTGACCCCAGTAAACCCACGGCAGGCTTCCTGCGCTACATCTCTATGACGAATTTAGCCATAATTCTGGATCTGCTGCTGGACTCGTACAGGTTACTGCAGCAAAACATGTCACATATGCAGATGGCAGTGTAGTGTTGATACTGAATCCTGCTAGTTTCCAAACATAGAAACAAAACAAGTTATTTTTATATTCATGCTTTTTATAATAATGTCAATCAGCTTCAAATGCAGCTGAAAAATCTGTTGTGTGCAGGACGGCGCGGGACTTTGACACTCGGCCGGGTCTGAAGTACCTGCTGATGAAGGTGTCGGGTGTTTGTGGAGCAGCCAATCTTTACCGCCAGTCAGCCATGAGCTTCAGCCTGTACTTCCAGGCCCTGCTGTGTGCCATACTGAGCCAGGCAGACAGCATGACTGCACAGCAGGTGGAAACCAGTCAAGTTAATAATGTTCTTGTATGTTTTTGTCACGCTGCTAATACAGCGCATCCAGATCCACACACTGAGGGGCACAAACATTGTTCCAGGCTTTTGTAGCTTAGAAGTAGCCAACAATTAGCAACCACACTGCAGCTCTTTTATAGTTTCACAGGGACCTGCTGTCACTTCTAGAGCATCGCTAATGCGTTCAGATGATTTGGGACAAAATTTTGTTATCGTAAAAGCCACAGAGAGTTATCACCCGAGTGGTCACTTCCACTCAGCTCTACAAAGCCTTATCACTTATTTGAGCTTATCGTTTCACAGCTCAGTTCACTGTTCCAGTTCACTCTCACTGCTGGAAACTGCTTTTCATTATCCCACCTCGTGCTGCTGCTTAGCACCAAACGCACACAGTTAGAAGGTAACTGGTGAAAAGTTGGACCAGAAGGTTCAGACGCACGCCCAGCAAAACGACCAACACCAGCCAGGCCGCCCTGTTGATCATATCACTTCTAAAGGAGCCAAATGCACAAGTTTTTGATTCGCTGACAGTCATTTCATAAACACATTTTGTAACCATGACCTGTAAATAACATTTAAACCACTGATGTAGAGCTGAATTTAAAATCTGTGTCATGGCGCGCTGCATGGGAGGAACGGAGCTGAGCAGGCAGTGAGCTGGACGCCTGCCCAGCTTTTATTTTGGAACTTTTTTTCAAACATGTCTTGGACGAATGTTCATGAAACGATTTTTCACTGTGCAGGAAAACATCTTCACATATACGATGTTTCTTGATTTCTATGATTTTCTTTTGCTGGGATTATTTAAATGCACAGCTCCAGATTTCAAATGCACTTTTGTGTATTTGGTAGGTCGAATGAAAGAAGCGCGGAGCAGGTATTTGATAGGTCTGGAGGAACGATGTTCACAAAAATAACATTTTCATTTCATTTATTATTTTTTATTCTAATGCATATTTTACCAACCAGACACAGCAGTCATATTAACCTCTCAGCAGACACAGAATCACTGGTGATAACCGTCGTCACCACTAACAGACGAGCTCGTCACTAGTTATCTGTTTGACATCTGAACCTGTCGCCGTGTTCAGGTAAAGAGGATCCTGTACGAGGAAGAGGAGGGGAGCTCAGACTCCTCTCATCCTGGTTCCGCCTCCTCGGAGGATGAAGACATATTTGAAGAAACCGCACAGGTAACACATGCACACACACGTTGGGTATTCATATCTTGTGGGGACATCTAATTGACATAATTCTTTCCCTAACCATCAAAAATGAATGCCTAACCCTGAGCCTAAACCTAACGATAACCCAACTGTAACCCTGACGCTAAAATCACATCTTGAGTCTCAAAAATGCCTTCAAACTCGTGGGGACACTTTTGTCCTCACAGGTGACTGTTGGTCCCCACAAAGATGTGTAAACAGGTACACACACACACATACACACAGCTTCTGATTGGCAGCGTTACTGTAAAGAATTGTGAAACATTCAAATGTGATGAGAGGCCACTCAGAGGGGCTGACAGGTGACCTCAATCTAGAATTAAAGCAGCGGCCTTGGATTAGTCGTGCTGCTGCTCTTTTCATCCATTATTCATTTTTTCTCTTCAATCCTCAGAGGCTTTTCTAAACTTTTGACCCTCCTCGTAATATTTGTGTCTTATCTGGCAGGTCAGCCCCCCTCGCGGCCGGGATAAGCGTCACCCGTGGCGAGCTCCAGTCCCTTCACTCAGCGTGCAGCCGGTGGGCAGCGCCGACTGGGCCTGGCTGGTCAAGCGGCTCTACAAGCTGTGCGTGGATCTGTGCAACAGCTACATTCAGATGCACCGCGACCTGGAGAGCATGCTGGAGGAGACTGCTCTGCTGAGGGGAAGTGCAGGAGGAGACCATGTGTTCTTCCTGCCTCTCTTCCAGTCCGAGACTTCGACCCCGACCTCAGCAGGCGGGCTTTCAGCGAGGGAGACGCCCTCAGAGGAAGGCGGGTACAGGTGTCAGACGACAGACGTGAGCTCAGCGTCACCGGGGGACACACCGACGCCAAGTCCAGGATTCAGGTTGGAGATCACGCATATTAATGTGTGCTTTGTGAAGGCTGTTTAGTCACCCGTCATATAAAAGCTGCCGCTCTCCTCTCCCCACAGCTGCACAGGCAGTCTGTCCAGTCAGTTCCGGACTGGATGCGAACGGAGGGACTCCAACATAACAAGCAGCTCGGTTGGAGGGATTCCTGGCAGCGCTGGCCCGGGAAGGAGAAAGGAATGGTGGGAAAGTGCTGGAAACAAGCTATACACCATTGCCACGGACAGAACGATCAGCAAGCTGATGATGGAGTATAAACGCAGGAAACATCAGCAGCAGCAGCCGCAGCAAAGCCACGTCAACCTGTTCATGAAAGAGCAGGGCCGGGCGGCGGCAGGAGGAGGCGGCATCGGGGAGAGGAGGGGCCCAGTAGAGCCGCAGAGGCCCCCGCAGAGGCCTCAGCAGCTGGTGGACCAGCAGGGGCCCTCTCTGAGGCACTCGGTTAGTGCGGGGCCGGAGGTGCTGAGGCAGGAGAAAAGGCCGCGGTCGGGGTCCACCATCAGCTCCCACAGCATCTCGCTGAGAGACTCTGAGGCTCAGATACAGGCGAGTGTGTGTATGTGTGTGTGTGTGTGTGTGTATTCATATCTTTGTGGGGACCAACAGCCTCATGTGGACCAAAATCCTTGTCCCCACAAGTTTGAAGGTCCCCTGTTTAAACCCTCTCGTATAAAGAAAGTTGGGTAAAAGTGAGGTCTGCATCTGCTTGTGAACTGATGTCTGTGTTCCTCCCTCTGCAGGCCTGGACCAACATGGTCCTGACCCTCCTGAACCAGGTCCTCCTACTGTCTGACTCCTCATTCCTGGCGCTCCAGCCGGCGCTCTACCCCTGCCTCAGCCAGCTCTCCTGCCACGTGACCGACGCCCGCGTTCGCCAGGCCCTGCGCGAATGGCTGGGCCGGGTCGGCAGACTCTATGACATCATTCTGTGATGTCGCAGCGATGAAATGCAAAAGCAGCGGCCGGAGGCTGCAAAGTGTCGGTCAGTGAGGGACATAAACAGATGAAATCAGAAATGCTGCCGTAGATTTTAGGAGCTGATGAATGATCGATGGTCCTCGCCAACATTTTGTTGTCAGGCAGTCATTAAGTGACATCAGTATGAAGGATTTGTTTCCTGATGAAGGATACGGTATGAGGAATAAAAATGTAACAGGCTTCTCTATATTATTTGAAATGTTTCTCAGTAAATGTGCCGTCTGTGCTCTTGTTACTTGGTTGAACTGTTTCCTGAACCCTGAACAGTGCAAAGAAACAAACACGGAGCTCTTAAATGTCATCTATGAGTTCTCAGTTTTTGAAGACTGATTGGCCGAATCCTAATTTTGGTCCAGCATTGTCATAAAGTCTCAACACGACAATCACAGAGGCTTTTGATAATATTTCCTCACCCTCGTGCTTCATTCGTGTCAGTGACTTCCAGGGGTTTTTAACACCCATGAAGAAGCAGCCATGTTTACATTCTTTGCATTGTTGCATCTCTTCATACGCTCGTCTCTATAACCTCTGTCATACTCTGTCACCACATACACGTTGTATTGCTCCGTAGCGCCACAGGTGGTCCAAACAGCTCTCCCCGGTGCCCGTTTGGATGCTTTAATCCTTTTTACAACCTGCTGCAAATTTACTTCCAGCTCATTTTTCACTCCCTTTTCCACAAACCCACATTGTATCCAGATGAGATTAGATGATGAGAAAACTGCCTGCTGGCTCTTTGGGAGGGGGCGTGTAGGGAGCTAGAAGACAAATGGTAGCGATGTATTCAGTGACGCCTGCGCTGTTGCTGCAGCGACTCTTACAGATGGTCTGGTGATGTCTGGGCACACAAATCCCATCTGATCACTTGCAAATAACAGCGCAGTCCTAAAGGTCCTATTTGAGAAACAAATCTGATTTGCCTGCTGTCTGAATAAAGCCCATGTCTCAGCTCAGCAGGTTTCTGAAAATCTCCACAGTGCTGAAGACGGGACCATAAACAAGCCAGTGAAATCCTGGAGATCACAAAGGTTCAGCTTAGAACTTTATTTTTATCCTGTTTTCCTTCTCAGAGTTCGGAGCGAGTGCTCATTGATCCTGATCACATGTGGCTCAGAGGTCTGTTTAAGCCTTCTGACATGAGTATTAATTATTTTAATCAAAGACGGCGCTCGGTGTGTGTTTTGATGTTTCATGCCAGCCGCATGTCCTTTTTCATATCATCTATTTATGCAAATATTTATTTGAAATATATACTGTGTTGATAATATTTTTTTGCATATATGTGCTTGGAGCCTATTGGCTGTGACTGAAGGGGAAACCCTGAGTCTGACCCCACTGTCAGTGTTTCACCCCCCACCCCACAGGGGAAACCTGTATCCTTAAGCTTTTCCAACATTGTTGCTAATAGAGAGCAGGGGGTTGGTGACAAAGCCGCTTAATGAGAGCATCGTGTTTAACATCATCAGTAACTCATTTTTAAGTGACCAAAGAATTCCAATCGCCAAACGGAGGATTCACGATGTCTTTTGTATGGCGGTGCCTTCACATGACTTTCAGTCTTCATATTCTGTTTGTCACCATGTAACGTGTCTCAGTGTGGTTATATATGTGCGCCGATAACTTTCAGGTTAAAGTGAATGTTTTTGTCCTGCATCTAAAACAATACAAGAAAAGTTCAATAATAATCAACACCTGTCCTTTCAGCTCCTTACTGTCTATGATATTTAAATAACAGTCTTATCATTATTACCCTCTTATCATCAGTCATTTCCAAGAATAATGCCACATCTCTCACCTGGAAACCAACAGATGGATGAAAGTTTTGCCATCAGGTGCGTTTAGATCACGGAGAAAGAAACGTACTCCGAGCACGGAGTCAGCAAACTGAATGAACGTGCATTATCTCACTTTCACTAGTCCAGTTTGCCTCGATGAGCTGTAACTCTGCTGACCTCCATTCATGTGCATTTCAGGACAGATTATGAATGAATGAATGAAGAGAGTGCTGAACTGACGCTAACTTCAGCGGCTCGGCCCGTATCGAGGACAGGCGGGTGGGGCGGGGAGGGCGGCAGCATCTGATGCTCCTAAGAAGATTTACTCTCCTTTTTTCACCCACTTTGTCTACAGCGGAGACTCTTTCAGTGTTATTTGCTCTCTCTTCACTTGCTTCCTCACTTTGTCGGTCGCCTCATTCTCTCCTTTGTGCCAGCTGTCACCTCCTCCCTGGCAGCAATGCTTCCACTGGATGCTCCAAAAAAGCAAGCAGTCAGTGCCAAGCTGGGTCCTAATTTGATGCTTTAAAGTCATCAGCTTTTCCTGCTTTAGAAGCCGGAAAATCTTAAATCAACAACAGAGTTTTAAAGCTCACCGTCTTTATTTAATACAGGCTGGAACCAGTCACTGAGATCTTAAATGACTGCTGTTTCTGTTGCTTTGCTTTAACATGTGTTTAATATTTATGTCATGTGGCTTCATTAGCTTTTGTTGCCACAGACGAGGCGTCGAGGAACCGGACAACTCTAAAACCAAAGTGATGCCAAAGAATTCTTGTTGAAGAACTCATTTTACATTTTATTGAGACGTGAATTTCTTAACTCCAGGGAGAGAAAAGGGAACAGCTGCTGGGTGTGGTTGTATACGTTTTGTCCCTCTTATGGGACAGCCTGTTAGGCTAGTGATACTGTAGGAGCCACAACCACACGGGCACGCATACTCTCAACTTTCTATTCTTACCCCCAGCTACAGGAACTATAACCTGTCATCCCCTGTGAAGGAGATGTTTGTGCCTGTCAGTCGGCCTCTGCTACAGTGAACTCATCTCTTTAACGTAGGTGAAGCTCAAAGACTATAATCCACCCCAGCACGTGGTGCTGCATTATTGTGGACAACTAATGCTACAACCAGACAGACTCTTCCTATTGGAATCCTTTTTACCTTAGACTCAAGTTATACATATATACTCTAACAAACAGCCGAGTCCCAAACAGTTGATTATGTTCTTTTGGACATAGTGCTGCTAGTTTCAGTCATTACGCAAATATAGGATTAAGGAAACCTGCAGTCAGCTGAGACTGAAGAAGTCACCTGGATGATGACGAAATGTCTCTCCCACTAAAGACGTCCAGATGAACAGAATCAGCTTTTTGGGATTTACTCACCTGGATGATGGAGCGTGCATCAAGACAACCCCCTGGGTGCTTCATGGTTGATTTTTGCCACCCTATCACACACACACAAAACCTCCGCAGATGAAAAATGAAGCCAATGCTGCAGTTCTTCTTCTGAGTCCTTGCAGACTGTGATTAAATGGCCCACTTAACAGCAGATGTTTAAAGCCTGCCACAAAAGACTGTCTTGTCTCTTGTTTGGTTCCCTCCCCGAGAGCTGCTCTGCATGGGGTGAAGACTTAAACGTTATTTGGGGATAATTAAGGACTCGACCGCTTTGATGCTGGTTTCACTTCCAGTAATTGGGAGTCACTGAGCCAGACCTCTCGCCTGTGCTGTTGGTGTCTTTCAAAGAATTTCCAGTGAAAAAAAAAATAGGACTTAGCTGTACAGCTTTTAATCTTAAAAGTCCTGCCAAGAGTCTCCTCCAGTTAAAAATCTCCCATCCTCCTTGCCTGTGAGGTGCAGAGTCCACTACAGGTGCACCTTGTTAATCAAGCACACTAGTGTATGCACTTCTGCACTTCTGGCTCCACCTGCACAGAGACTGCTACGATGCTTGGTTTGAGGCTTCAGAATGTGAGTTTGCACGTTTTAAATGAGGTGGCTGCTAAGTCAATTTTTTTTACACGTATTGTTGATGTGATTGTGTATTTATGGACCTCAGCTCATCCATGAGAAACAAGAAAACATTAAACAAAATTCAGTTTTATTCTTTGTCTTTAACCCGAGCCCTGCATCAGAATGCAGAATATCGACAGCATCGGTTGGAAGGTCGTGCTCTAATTCCGGCCTCCTTCTTGTGGGGCTGCTACGTTGCAGCATTAGCACGTCTCGCCACTCTGTTGTGTCTCAGCTGACTTTGCTGTCCCTCAGCCCCTCCCGGTGTCCCTGACCCGTCCCCATTTGTCCCTGTTGTTCGAGGGCGAGCAGCAACTGGACAGATGTTGTGGGCCATCAGTGTGATCAGCAATAGTGAAGGGAAAGGATTTAGTGGGTGTTAAAGCTGTGACAGTGTTTCCATCAGCTGATGTGTCAGCGTCATGCAACGACACCGCACCAGCAGTTTGTGCTGATGGCGCCCGTGCTCCTCTAGGTGTTTGCTCTGATTGGTTCTCTGCTTTCACTTTGCCCACGACATTATTTGTAACGCCGAGTCCAGAGATTAATCTTTTGTCTGCGTTTTTTACTTTTACAGCCAACGTACATTTGAAATGTTGAGCTGAGATTAAGAGGGCTTGAACCACAGTCGCTGTGGCTGCTGCTCAGTGCAGCTCATCGCCACAACAAACTTTATCTGCACTCTAAGCAGATTTGATGCTCTTGGGTAAACTCGCTGCTGACAAGAAGCTGCAAATCCGTCTACGTGTTCCACGAGTCTTTGTTTGATTCTAAGCTCTTATTGCTTTCTGATTCAAGATACTGACAGCTCCTTCTTCTCTCCAATTCCTGGGAATTTGTAATATTGTTTCTACTATTGATTTACAGTAAAATCAACACATTGGTGACTTTATTGAGGGATTACTGATGGAAGAGGCAGTGCCTTACTGCATTCACTTTCCAGAGATCAGATTGAGACAAAAAAAAAGAGAAAACATTGTTTGGAGAACTCAGTATACGTCTGAGTGATTTGGCTGACAGTTTAAAGACCGACTCCCTTGTTGGTCTGAGAAATGTACACATATCTAAGGCTTGAGCTTTCAGGGCATCTGGGTGATTGACTGACTGAGAGCGTAGGAGTAAAAGCAGCTTTGACTATTCTGTCATTTTGTCTGACACGGATGGACAAAGTTTCTACGCGACCCAGACATCTGACACAGTTTCCACAGTGAAAGGTCATATGACAGAGGAAGTCATGAGAACATACAGAAACAGAAAAATATAAAAGAATAATCAAGTAAAAGTTCTTAGACGTGTACTTTGCAGAAATATTGTGTCGGTAAATGTTTGAATTTGATTAGTTTTTAATTTTTGATGGACAATCGTGGGAAAAGATTTGGGTTATGTGTTTGCATTTTTTTTAAAAAATGCAAAGTCAGGCTTTATCAGGTTTTTGGGGCCGAGATGATGGTAAAGAAGACAGCATAAATTTGTCTTTAAGTCCCGGCCATTAGAGCAGAAATGAGATTTGTTATTTTCCTCTGCGTTTGTTTTTATTTGGTTTCATTGCTCTGTCCTGGGACCTCCTCACTCTTCTGTGTGCATAGACAGAAAGCCAGAGTGTCTGTAACATCAGACTTGATCAATCAGGAGGAGCTGGGGTAGAGTGGGTTCCAAAGCAGCTTGTAGATATGCAGCAGATGTGGGTGTAGATAACACATTCAACTGACAAATCTGACACGGTGTGCTATTTATGCTGTTTGAGGAGTAATCAGGAGATGATCAGAAGGAAGAAAAACATAATTACTGCTCACAAAGACGAAGCCACTAATATGGTTTCTGGTGCTTCATTTAACCAGTCATTGGCCGTTGAAGTGTGCAGTCTTGCCGCTGTGATATTTCCTGTGAAAATGTTTGCAGTTTCTTCTACACTGATGGAAAAGAGGTTAAACTGAACCAGATGTTGGCATCAACAAACTTGAAGCTGTCAGAAAAAGTGGATCTACTGTGTAAACTTGTGTTGATCTTATCATTTGACTCTGACATTAACCAAATGGTTGGTGTTTGATTTCATATCCTGTGTTCCAGAGACCAGGTGGTCTACATATATTTTCTTTCTCTCACTGAAGATCAGTTATGGCTACTGTCTATAAATGCTTACAAAGTAAACAATCACCACCACAGAAAATGGTAAAAGTCTTTGTTTGACTGATGGTACAAATATAAAACACAACCGTGGGTGTCCCTGCAGGTGAAGGTGCAGAGTCTTTACGATGTGACTTCAGGCTCTCTGCTCATTCACTCAGGTTGTTTTGTCCGTTTGCTTCCTTCACTGACCTCAGATGCTCTGCTGCCCGACCTGTGAGCGCCGGCTCTGCTAATGTCGTGACTGTGATTTCTAAAAGTGCATTTTTTTCTGCTTTTGATATTAAAGAACAGCAGCTGTAAGATTTTCTCCTGGTGTTTCTAACCTGCTCTGGCTTCTCTCTTCTGTCCCGAGCGCAGCTGTGTAAGTGCTGTAAGTTGTAAAGTGCTTTCTCTGCAGGCTTGTCTGCTCTGTGTTGCAAATTAAAAGCAGTTTGCCCCAAATGTTTGGCATTGTGTTTTATATCTGATGATGATGATCAAATGCACTCCAAAGTTTGGATGTCTTCAATCCAATCTGAAAGTGATGATTTTAACAGTAAAAAGGATTTTTGTGCAGAATAAACAAAACCAGCTGTAATGTTTTAGTTACGGAGCTTAGGGGGATTTTTTGATTTTGTTATTGCTGACGGTTTGGCTTTGGTTCCATTTGCACATTGTTGGAGTCTGTGTGCTAAGCCGAGCTGACACACTGCGATTTGCTGAATACATGAAAGTGGTATTAGAGCTGTCCTTGCCAAAAGATCAAAACGGTTGGAGATTTATAGAACAAGGCTCACAAATTAGTGAAACCTGTTTATATATACGCTGTATGTTTAAGTTATATGCCAGAAGCATTCACTTGTCTGCCTTCAAACACATATGAACTTGACTGACATCCCATTCTTAACCCATAGAGTTTAATGGAAGGTTTGGGAATGTTTATGGGAATTTTTCACCATTCTTCCAGAAGTGCATTTGTGAGTTCAGACACTGATGTTGGACGAGAAGGCCTGGCTTGTATCAGGTTGAGGTCAGGACTCTGCGCAGGCCAGTCAAGTTCAGCCACACCACGCTCGCTTATCCATGTCTTTATGGACCTGCTTTTGTGCACTGGTGCGCAGTCATGTTGGAACAACAAGGAGCCATCCCCAAACTGTTCCCACAAAGTTGGGAGCATGAAAATGTCCAAGATGTCTTGATAAGCTGAAGTATTAAAAAAAAAAACCCCACTTTTTTTCTGGCAAACCCAAACCCCGACTCAGATTGGCAAACAGATTTGTGATTCCGGAGAACATGTCTCCACTGCTCTGGAATCTGCTGGCAGCAGGACCAATCGCTTCCACTTTGTTATAACACCACTGACAACTGACTGTGGAATATTTAGGAATGAGGAAATGTCACGACTCGACTTGTTGCACAGGTGGCATCCTATTACGGCACCATGCTGAAATTCACTCAGCAGTCTGCATGCAGAGGTGTTTTATACACCTCTGCTCACGGAAGTGATTGGAACAACTGAATTCAATGATGTGAATGGACAAGTCAAGACTTTTGCCAATATAGTGTATTTGTGAGGATTATAAATGTGCCTCTTTTACCTTTCTAAGAGTAATATTAATTGGAACTAATACTGGCTGACCATATGAAAGCATGTGTCTTTTGCCTGAGACGGTCATACCATAACCAGGTGGTTTGCCTTCTTGCTGTAGTTGTTGTGGTTGTGACTTCAATTCTCCTAAACCTTTGTTTTACTGAAAATGAAATATTCATTCATTCATTCATTTTGCATGTGAAAGCGTATTTTCTGCCTGGTATTTAGAAGAAAACAGATGATACCCCATCATTAAAAGACAGTTTCCAAAGTTACAGAGTCACATAAATCCATCCAAAAGGTACTTTCATTCAGTTTATATAGCGCCAAATCTCTACACTTGCCTCAAGGTGCTTTATTTTGTAAGGTAGAGACTGTATTGGTCCCCTTTTAGACCCATTTACTTTGAATACAACACAGCCACATACACAACTGTGTTGTGTGAAGAAGTTGCCCCCCCCCAAAAAAAAGTGTAGTCCTACCAATTTAACCATGGACAGAAACATAAATAACAGCATTTTATACCACAATAAATTGTTTAATGTCTCAATTGAAAACATTAACTATTCATCTTGCTTCTCCTCTTTTTCTTCTTTCCTAAGAGTTTCAGTTCCAAAATAATCCTGCAGTTTTAAGAAAACCTGAACAAAAGTTGTATGGAAATGTGGAACTTGGTTGAGAATGGCGTGCTATGACTATTGGCTGCAGCCCTGTGACAGACTGGCGACCTGTCCAGAGTGTACCCTGTCTCTTGTCCTGTGCTAGCGGGGATAGGCTCCAGCCCCCCCGCGACCCTGACAGGGATAAGCGAAGAGGATGGATGGACTATTGGCAGCGATTTATTGTACAGTTTTTACCAAACCTGTAAACCCGTGATATACTTTCCTCTTCCACACTTTTAAATGACTTGTAAATTGTCTCAAAGTGTGTAAAACCTTTCTCAGACTTACTTTATATCCCAGAAATGTTGAGAAAAGTTTCATCAGATCACAAAGATTTTTCACTTTTGGTCTTCTTGATATTCACAGAAAAAGTGATTCCCCCGAGCACTCTGAGTGACAGAGAGTCATCCACTGGAGTTAAAGCTTCCTGATTGTCTCACTCTTTACACCGATCATTTGAATGTATCCACTACACACCCAGTGAGACACATTATGTCAGATTTTCTTTGTTATTGCTTATCTGGACCTTTCAAACAATCGACACAGTCATTACTGTTAAACAGCAACAATCTTACTACATGTAAAAATCATTCAAAGTGTTGATTTTAGCTTCTGATGGCTCCTCGTTGCTCTCACTGACTGAAATTTCTTTGTCAGTGTGTCAGCGAGTGTTAAATATTCAAATAATATGTAATGAATGCTTGTGAGTTAATTATAGATGCAAAAAAATAGAGTGCTTACTGTCTACTGTTCTCTAACTCATCTACTTTGCTTATTTACTTAATTGTGTTTGGAACCGTAAATGCAGTTTTTTCCTATTAGTTTATACATCTTATCCTTCAACACAGATTTGTAACGTCTCCTAATGCATATTTTTGGAAGCACGCGATCTCTCTGCCCCCAATAAAAACACACCATAGTTTTTAAAAAAAGAAAAATCCTGGAAACACCCTCTGCTGTGACCCACTGGGACCAGTGATGTGTCTGTTCTCTGCTGGACTGTCTGCTGCCCTCATTTCTCTGCTGTCCCTCCCTCCTCCCCCTCCCAGATATATTTAAGGCTGATCACTTCAGCGGTGCAGTCGGTGCTAACCCTCTGAGCTGTCAACAGACCCGTCGGCTTCGGATCCTGAAACTTTCCACCATGCGGTCTCTGCTGGAGAGCAGCTGGAGGAAGTTTGGACCCGCTGGCCGGGACTCTCTAGACTGGTCATCCGGACCCTCGGCTCTGCCTTCTACTGACAGACAGGCACCGGTGAGTTCGCGCAGACGTCGATGATTTTATTTTTATTATTAAACATGCTGTCAGTGGTTTTTTTTCATCAGTTCATAATTTAATCTGAAAATATGTCATTTGAAAAATTAAATGCAGTGACACAAATGTGAGCGTCCACGTAATAAAATTAAATATTAATAATTGTCGAACTGATGGAGAGATGTTACAAAGCTTGCACAACAAAAACGTGTCACTTCAAAGATTCTCTGCAGAGTTATACTTCTAGCTTTTAGAAATGTTACTTATATGAAGCTATGAAGACACGATTCTTGGCATTCGATGAGACGGCAGAAATAAAATTTTGCATTGATACTTGAATCCAGTTTTATTTCATTAGTTTTATCTGATCTTAATGTGTTTTTAATCACACTGCCTAAAATCCAGATTGGAAAAAATGCAGATGTGTAGAACTGGAAGACATCCTTTAAAGACTTCTTTCAGTTACTTTCCAACAACAATATGTAACAACATCAGCTTTACTTCAATAAATTTTGGATGTTTTAACATTTATTTAACAACAAGTCATTTATTAAAACTGCTGTCTGGCAGAGGCGGAGCCAGACATTTGAAACACCCGGGGCTTAGCCCTAAAGGGTAGTATGCATGTGGGATTTTTTTTTTTTTTTTTTTTTGGGGGGGGGGGGGTAGAAATGACTGAAAGATTAATAGGCTCTTTTTTGACTTTTGTTCAAAAAAGAATGACTTCATATAGGGAAAAATATTTATCACATGTGCAAGACACCTTAAACTAGTTTTTTAATTAAGCAGCAAGGCAGAACAAGGTCAGGGCTGTATCAAGACACGAGGACTAAACCCCAATTCAACCAGACCAGGAACTGATCCAGAATTAAAACAGGACTACAACAGTTCAAAACCAGGACTACTGAGGACTTAACCAAGACAGAACCAGAATCAGAACTAGATGATAGTAGCACTAAAAATCATCATAGACCTGCACTACACTTATTTTTTTAATTCTACCAAAGTACAATATTTAGATTGAGAAAAGTTTATATAATTATTTATCCTTGTTGTGCAAACAAGCCTGCAAAACATAATAAATATAGAATTTGAAAAATAACAAACCTAAAAAGAAACACTAGGTACGAGATACATGAGGACCTATGATACAGTTATACTTTTGGTAAACAACCATTTGACTAACATGTGTGTCTCACCTGCTCTTGTTCATCTCTGTTCTGTCCTCATTCTCCATCTCCCTCTCTGTTCCTCCCTCTCTGTTCCTCTCTCTCCCTCTTTGTTCCTCTCTCTCCCTCTCTGTTCCTCTCTCTCCCTCTCTGTTCCTCTCTCTCCCTCCCTCTCTGTTCCTCTCTCTCCCTCCCTCTCTGTTCCTCTCTCTCCCTCCCTCTCTGTTCCTCTCTCTCCCTCTCTGTTCCTCTCTCTCCCTCTCTGTTCCTCTCTCTCCCTCTGTGTGCTGACAATCATCAAATATACAGTTGAAACCAGATATTTACAAACTCTTCAGATCAAAACACAAACACTTTTTTAATTGTAAGATCAAATCAGACTAAATGTTTATTTTTTTAGATTGATAAATATAAAAAACATATTTGTTAACTTTGAGAGTAAAGAGAGAAACTATCTGTATTTCTTAATTGCAAATGGCACCAAATTGTATTCAAACTGAGCCACATTTATGGAGCTCCACAGTTCTTTTCCTGGTGTTTTGGTTGACATCTCTTGATTTTCCCATTTCAAAAAAACAGGCTCTGTGTTTTGCCTTATATGCATCCACAGCTGTGCCACCAATTTACTCACATGGACTCTACTAACCTATCAGAAGCTTCTTCAGCTCAGAATGGAATCGTCTGGAGTTTTCTTATTAATTAACAATAAACTTAGTGTACATGTACTCCTAAATTTGATGAAAGTGATAAAAAATAGACAGCTCTGTCTCTCTTTATTCTGACATTTAACTAATTCAAAATATATTTCAATATTTATCTAAAACAAAAGTTTACTCTAAATTGATGTTGTACAGTAAAAATGTTTTATGTTTTCTCCCTAAAGTGTAAATATCTGGTTACAAATGTGAATATCCTGCTGTGTACTGAAATCCCTCTTGTTTTGCATAGAAATATACTGAACAACATACAAAGCATAATATATAAAATAACATTTACCTGAGTTTTTTTCTTTGAAAGAAGCCTCGAATGTCCATTCTTATATTTCAGTACATAACTGAAACCGAATTAGTCGGGGAGGGTAAGAACTGAAAATATGAAATAAACACACGTAAGCTAAGACTCTCTAAAAAAAATAGCATTTGTTCGGATTTTCATTTCGCCATTTGTTGATTCACTTGAAGAGCAAGTAAAATAATATTGGTCAAGTGATCAGTTTCATATCAATCTTTCGTGATGCACCGTCATATTTACATTATTTGTACGGTACGAATGATTTGCTTTGGTACCTGCTCAAACTTAAGCTCTCCTTAGTATGGCTGGCTCCGTCTCTCCAACAGCGCACTCACGGGCAGCAGCTGCCCCGCCCCCTCGCTCAGTCGCTTAGTGCCTGAGCTTGGATCATACCAATATCAGGGGGGATTCACGCACAGTCGTAAATTCCCACAGTGTGCACTATGTGCTTCGAATATTGTGTGTACTTTTTGTTTTATACAGTTGTCAGCCAGGCATCTAACTATGAAAAAATTACACTCCAAAATACCCCGGGCTTCTGCCAAAACAACCCGGGCTTAAGCCCCGTAAGCCACCCCCCCGCTCCGCCCCTGCTGTCTGGTAAAAGACAACGTCTCCCATCTCATGTTTACTCTTCATTCTTAGCTTTTACAGTGCACATATGCTCCAAATAAAAATAACATCAGGAGGCGGTGTGCTCAGCCTCACAATACTTTTTTTTTTTTTTTTTTAAATGGACATTTTGGAATCACTATACAATACCATCAACTTCAGCAATTTGTCACTACATATATTTTTTTTCTATATTTAAACAACTAAAATATCCATACAAAAAGAATGAAAGAAGAAAGAAAAAAGAAGCAAAACAGGAAACAATAAATAAATAAATAAATAAAAGATACATAAGGAAAAAGAAAAATGAAAGAAAAAAATGTAGGGAGTGTGTTTTTGTTTCCATTAATATAACTAATATTTCCTCTAGTCTTCTAGTAGTTAACAAAGTCAAAATCTAGAGCCAAAGCAAAAACTGGCCTGCGTTTTCTATGTAGTCCATCCATTTCTTCCATCGTGATACCAACAGCTCCCTCTTGTAGTTCACATCTGCTGTCATTTTCTCCGTTCTGTAAATGTCCATTGTGATGTTCATACACATGTTCATAGTTGGGCTCTCTGAAGAAAGACATTTTTTTGTGATGGCTTTCTTGCCTGCTGCCAGTAAAATATTAAACAAGTATTTATCGTTCTTTGTCCATCCTTCTGGCATAAGTCCACCCTCACAATGCTACACATTCACATGTACAAAGAGGAGATCAGCAGAAGTTCGGCACGGACAGCTCCCTCTGCTGGACAAAGTTTTTATGGCGCCTAAATGACCTCTGTTAAATCTGTGACTTCTGCACTTTATATTCCTTAACTACTACTACTACTACTACTACTACTACTACTACTACTACTACTACTACTACTACTAATAATAATAATAATAATAATAATAATAATAATAATAATAATAATAATAACAACAACATCTTGTGTCTGACTCACAGAACCAGAGTTTTGATGAGGCCATCTTCAGCGGTGGATCAGTCACCTATATCGTCATAGCAAGCATCTCCTTCCTCGTCCTCTTCATTAGCATCCTCGGCTTCGTGGTCTGCCGCCGAAGGAGGGGCTTCAGCTTCAATGGAAAGCTGGGATTGGCTAACGTGATCGCCTTGGAGGACCTACAGGACCCAGAGAGGAACTGCGAGCTGCTGTCCTCCCTCCGCAGCAACAGAGGTCCACTTCCCAGCTCAAGCTCCGAGCAGGACGTGACAGACGGCGTATTCCTCATGGTCTATCTGCCCTCTCCGTATGAACAGACCCTCACCAGGATTGCCAGAGCTGCTAGCACAAGCAGCTCAAAAGATGCAGAGCTGCTCCCTCCAAGTCCAGGGCCAGAGGCACGCTGTGGAGATGATGAAGAAGGGATGATGATGGTGATGAATGACAGGAGGGCAATCATAGAAGAAGTCAAAGACTGAATCAAAACTGAAATTAAAAGAAGAGACCTAAGATGTGAATGAAAACACTTCCAGTTGAGGACATAGGAATCTAACATATTACTTACCAAGACTACATCCCAAATCACCCTATTAAGTATATTAAAAATAAAATAATACTACAAAAACAAATGAGCCAAGAAGAGCTTCTGGGCCCTGTGCTGCTGCATGAAGATCTTCTAAACTGGTTTTTATACTGAATAATGTGACTGGGATCCAGGAAACGGGCATCTCCAAACTTCCTTTGGATGACATCCTCAGTGATTTTTACCTTAATGGACAAATGTGCTAAATATTTATAACTCTGACACAGAATGGTTTTTTTTTCTTTGTTAACAAAGCCCTCTACGCCATAAGCACCAAGCACAGTTTAAAAAAGCCACACAGACTTGTACACAATATTCTTACCATTTACATCATTCCTCATACGTTAGTGTGATAATTTCTCCTGTTTGTACTTAACATTGTAAAAGTGTTCACGTGGATAACAAACATGCTATTTTTATTATTGTGTGTTTTACCTGTGACACAGCTGTAGGAGCCTTTAGACTTTAGTGAGCAGTAGTGGTAACAGGACAGTTTTATAATGCTGACATTTGTATTTATTTTTACTGTGTAATAATCACAAACAATAAAGTGAAGCGATCCCTGTGTCCCACTGTTTATTACTGTATCCTCCTCACAGGAATTTGTACAGATAGCAGACACACAGTTAGGTCCATAAATATTCTGACTTTTTTTTTCTGTCTAATTTTGGTTCTGTACGTTCCCACAGTGAATTTTAAATTTTAAATGAAACAACTCAGATGCAGTTGAAGTGCAGACTTCCAGCTTTAATTCAGTGGGCTGAACAAAAAGATTGCATTAAAAACTATTGAGGAACTAGAAGATTTGAACACATTCCCTTCATTTCAGCAGCTCAAAAGTAATTGGACAAATTAAATAACTGAAAGTAAAAAAATAAAAATACTTGGTCAAAATGCCTTCTGTCACATCATCAGTAAACACTAGTGTCTCAGTGCCACACCCAAGCCATCACACTGGCTCCACCATGCTGTTTTTGATCATATTGTGTTCCATGCCGGTTTTGTTGCCATCATTCTGGCATTCGTTGATCTTGGTGTCATGTGTGAAAAGAATATTTTTCCAGAACTGTTCTGTCTTATTTCGATTTTTTTTTCTATTGTTGAGGCTTATGAGTGGCTTGGACTTTGCAGTGAATCCTCTGTATTTACTTTTATGTAGTCTTCTCTTTATGGTAGACTTGGATATTGATATGGACGTTCCTTTTGTTTTGCTGAGTTCACAATGCTGTCTTGCTTTCTCAGGATGTACAAAAGTGTAGATTTTCATCATCATCATCATCATTGTTTATTTGTATAGCACTTTAAGAACACACCAGGCAGACCAAAGTGCTGAACAACACAGATCAAAAAAACTAACAAATTAAAAATACCATAAAATCATAAAAAAATTAAATAAATAAGAAAGGTGTCAGTTTCCTACAGAGTTAAAAGCCAGGGAATAAAAATAAGTTTTCAATATGGACTTAAAGACCTGCACTGATGATGCTTGTTTAATTCGGAGGGGAAGGTGATTCCAGAGCATCGGAGCTGGAATTGAAAACGCTCGGTCTCCTCTGCATTTCAGCTGCGACTTAGGGACCGACGGCAGCAGCTGCTCAGCTGAACGAAGCATGCGAGGAGGAACATGTGGCTTCGGTAAATCAGATAAGTAGACAGGAGCCAGACCATTTAAAGTTTTCAAAACCAATAAAAGGACTTTAAAACGAACCCTAAATTCAATGGGAAGCCAATGCAAGTGTTGTGGAAGTTTTCCATTTAAATAAAGCCTGCAGACGAGCGGTGAGCAGTAGCTAGCATTCTTTAATCAAAACACAAAGAACACTTTGAGTCATGGTCCAATTACTTTTGGTCCATTTAAAAGAGGACGGCACATTTTAAGGAGCTGAAACTCCTAAACCATTCATCCAGTTCGAGTGTGGACACCCTCAAATGAAAGCTGAGAGTCAACACAATATTTTCATGTCCGTTATATAAAAAACAAAACTTGTGTCACTGTGCAAACATATATGGACCTAACTGTCTTTGGTCCTAAGTTATGGGACTAAAAAGTGCCTGACATGGCCCAAATCAAGAACTGGGCTTGACAATAGGTCAGAATAAGGCTGTATCCCAATAAGGCCGCATTTTAAGGCCGATTACGTCACAGCGACGCGACGAAGCCTGTCCCAATTCAAAGGCTGCTCCATAGAAATGCAGGCCTCAAAGGCGTCTTTTACTTCCCTGAATTTTAAGGATGGCCCAACAAATCCCAGAATGCATAGCGCGGCGGTGGTGTTATTTAACCCCGATTTTTTTGTCCCCATGACAGAACAGAGAAAACCGACTCATAGTGTGTTAAAACATTTATATTTCTTTTTATTCAATCATCTTCCGGAAGAGAGAGACCCCTGCACAGCTCAAACGCCAGCTGCAAGAGCTCTAACATTAGAATCATAAACTGTGCCTCATATAGGTTTTATTTTGGTACGTTACACGTCACACAGTTTCAAACATGGCTTATATGGAAAGTTCCTCTGTTCTGTGTCTTATCTATTAATATATCTGTGCACTAAAACTTCCTGTTTTTCAGTCTGGCTGAGCACTTTGTGAGTCAAAAGTGGCCTTGCTCTACAAGCCTTCATTATTAAAGTACATAAAACAATATAATAGGAAAATAATGATACTAAGGATATTGATTTCATGACAGTGTGGATGATTTTGCGGGGAAAAAAACGGTGGAAAAGGGGCGCCCGAAGAGTAAACATGTGCAAATGTTTAATAACTTAGAACATTAAAACATTACTGTTGGTCACATGTCAGCAAAGTTATGTGACATTAGTGGCGTTTGTACTAACTTGGTTTTAAAGCCTTTAAAATATACGCCGTTCAATAGTTGACCTTAATCTTACAGAGAATGTGATGATTTCATGGATATTTAAAGTAAGCACTGAGACAAATTTAGTAATGCCAACATATTCAATATTTGTCTCTTATATATAATACATTTATATATACACAGTGTCAAATGAACCTTTCTTTGAGTGAAGATTTAAGGTGACAGGAAATATAAATAAATGCAGCTTGAATCTTTACTGAAGCTCAGTATTTGAAACAGTCATTCACTGCTGTAATAACTAATAATGATTGAAATTATAACTTTAATATTGGCCATATTATATTTACATTACCACAGTGAGATGACTTTAGTCTCATGAACAACATGAGCTAATTGTTATTTACTAGCTAATCTTAAATGACTGTTCAGCACAGAAATGAAGCCCAACAATCATGGTTCACAGTCCCGTGGTCTCAGCCTCGGATACTTATCAAATCGAAGCTCATGTAGAAACAAACAAACAAATGAACAAAAGATGTTCTCCTTCATTTCTCTCAAACAAAGCTGTATGAAACGTTTCCAGCTGTTAGTATCATGGTTGCTAGGCAACCTGGGCAAGCGCGACAGAGGCTAGACGGTCCCATTTCACAAGCCTCGCACTTCCGACCTTAGCGGTCTTTGAGTACGCGGCCCTTGTGGACCGTTAAGGCTGCAGACCCTGAATTGGGATACAGCCTTCGTGTTGTGTGGAATAGATGTGGCCCAAAGTCAAATCATGACTCACCTTGAGTCAGTGCGGTGGGTGTGGCCACTTATGGAGAAACATCTACTAATTAGATCCTGATCATTACTCAGGAGCTTTTTGAAGCATATACCGTGTCAACCTGTTTGCCATATGTCTGATAATGTTAGTTATACTGATTTAATTTGGCACTCTTCATCCCCTGACTTAAAATAAGAAGTAGACACACTGTTTTGCCTGAAATATTGACTCGCCCATCAAAATCATTGAGTTCAGGTGTTCCAATCACTTGCATGCCCACAGGTGTATAAAATCAAGCACCTAGGCATTCAGACTGCTTCTACAAACATTTGTGGAAGAATAGGTCACTCTCAGCAGCTCAGCATGAAAGTGGGAGGCCGTGTGAAATCACAGAGTGGGGTCAGCAGATACTGAGGCACAGTTTGCTAACTTTCACCTCCAAACTTCATGTGGCCATCGTATTAGCTCAAGAACAGTATAGAGATCATCATAGAATGGGCTTCATGGGAGAGCATGGATCCCATATCTATCTATTAAAAATGAGGACTTACAAATAAGCTTGAGATTTCCAGTTTATCAAATCCCACTGAGCAGTCCTTCCCTTTGTTGTGGAAGTTTTCCATTTAAATAAAGCCTGCAGACGAGCGGTGAGAGGTAGCTAACATTCTTTAATCAAAACACAAAGAACAGACAACCAAGTTGGTGGAGAGCCTGCATGACCGCGGGGCAGACGGTCAGCAGTCTCCTTGAGCCTAGCATGGCTCTCAGTTAAAGACCTTCAGGAACAAAAGGCAGTACACAGCTGTTTCGCACCTTAAGGTTCACACTCCCTTGCTACCTCCCAGAGTCCTCGAAGAGACAAAGGCTACGTTCACACTGCAGGTCTTAATGATAAATTCAGATTTTTTGATCAAATCCGATGTTTTTGTCTGCTTGTTCACACTACAAATAAAATGCGACAGCAAACGCGCTCTAGTGTGAACGCTCAAAGCGGCCGCATGCGCAAAAGAGGACGTCACACACAACGCGCTCTGTTTAGACCCAGAGCAACAGTATTGTTTGACTGATGGCCCTTAATATAAAGACTTTGGACTTTACGTTTCCCAATTTTTGCTTTAAGTTATTTTGTTATTTACATAATAATGTAAATAACCTAATAATGATCCTTATTGCCGTTTTAGAGGAGCTGTGCTTCAAAGGATAGCTGCAGATTTCTGTCAGAATCTGCAGATTATACAGAACAAATAAAATGTTCACGTTTCTCCAACGTTGTCTTCCCAACAGTTTCACTGACATCTACACTGGATGGACAGGAAGCGTTCACGATGTCTTCTCTGGCGCTGATAATTGCCGTCTGTCTTGTGTCAGGGACGTAAAAGACGGATTTAATGCAACATGACCATCAAACAGCAGTCGCTTTCTAAAACATCGGATATGTATCGGATTCAGTACCACATACGAAAGTGACCCAGATCGGATTTGAAAATATCGGATTTGTGCCGTTCACACTGTCACACCATGATCGGATATGGGTCGCATAGGGTCAAAAAAAAAAAAATCCGATTTGATGCGCTTTCGCCTGCAGTGTGAACGTAGCGAAAAGACTCTTCCTGTGGAGTTGTCTGCTTCCCCCAACTTCCTTACTAGACCTCCACCATTTGTCTTACTGTATGAGTGTGAGACATGTTAAAATCCAGTGGCACCAAAGCATTATACAATAAAATAATGTGATTAATACATAAATAAAATAAATTCCTATACACCTTTAAATCTAACCTCCCTTCTTCCCCTCCCGTCCTGTCTTTCTTTCTTAGCTTTCTCCATCTCTGAGTGAAGTTAGCTCTCTTACTTTTCTCTTTCTGTGAAATAAACAGCTGGACTTTGAGCTGCAACACACTGTGAGACAAACTGCACACAAACAGTTTGTGTGTTTGCTGATGTTTGTTGAGCTGATTTAAAAACGCTGCATTTGAAATTACCTGACAAAATGTTTTTACCTTTATGCTGCTCCTCTTCTGTAGAGCTAGCTAGATGCTGAGTGACCACAACCACAACCACAGCATATGAACAACAAAATTAATGGTCCTCCTTAACCCCTGACTATAGAGCTGTGAATTATCCATAAATGATATAGTTTCCTCTCTTTGTATGCCATAAAATGGACTGGTATACTGATAGATTTCCTTTCATGTGTTACAGTTTAAGCTCAAATCAGTACAGATAC